>NC_060149.1:773854842-774194842 GCF_021461385.2 Schistocerca piceifrons
TAGCAACTCTGTCAGGAGTGAAAATTGTATAAATGTGCTCCAAAGTTCGGCCAGTTGTATGGGCAATTGCTCCACGCTATTGGAAGTAACTGTAGGTCTTTCCCTTCTGCGTTAATGCTTCCACAAATGGTTTCAAAACGTTGGCAATGTAATACACAGAATTCAGCGTCTGATGAAAGAAAATGGGACCAATAATGCGGCTTGCAGATACTGCACACCAGCCCCAACTTTCTGATCACACATTCGTGTTTCACAGAACTTACGCAGATTCTTTGCTGCCGATTACCTGTGATTCTGTGAGTTGACACAATCACTCAGGTGAAGCCTGGCTTCAACAGACGTAAAGAACGGATCCATGAATAGGGCATTCAATGATGTCTCAGTGAACAGCCACTAACTAAAATGGAGGCACTTAGGAGCATCTGCTGGTTTTAATGCATGAGCAACAGACACCCGGTAGGGATGCTTGTGTGCTTCCACATGGAGCATTCATCTGCATGATCGGCGTGATATGCCAATCTCTTGTGACAGGCGATGGGTTGATTTGATAGGACTCTGAAGCATTTTCTGGTGAGCTGCAGCCACACTTTCTGGTGTGCAGGCGCATTTCAGAATTTTTTTTTTTTTTTTAATTTGTGCAAAGCAGATAGTGTTTGCACCATTTTTTACTCCATTGGTTATGGAGTAACGTATATTATACTGCAACTTATAACTTTCTGAGCTGTTTAAACTGATACACCTACCTATTAAAGCTGGGGAGGGAAAGTGTGTGATAGTCACATAACATATAGAAAGTAGCATTAGCCGATTGGGTAGTGCTAAATAATGATCATCTTAATGAGCTTAAAGAAATGTGTGCATTTTTGACCATTTCTGGTCTCCCAGGTAAGGGAACTTCCAGTCTTCTATATTTCCTTAATCTCTATACATGATTCAGTGATTACGTTGGTCTAAATTTCTACACATACATACATTTAAGCTACTGGTAGTATTTTCCCATAAAATGATAAAATAGTGAAACAGTAAATTGAATTTTACATGTGTGACTTTTTATTACCTTCTTATGGAATTTTATATTTTTCGACCACTGTACAATATTCAGATTTTATTTAACAAGTTACTTGTTCACAGAGCAGTATGTCTCACTTGTTCAAGTGATGAATGAATATTTCAAATTCCTCCAGTATTTAAAGGAAACGATTCTTTGAGGCTGTATGTATTACTCCCAAACGTTCTTCTGTATTTTGCGGCTTACGCTACACACAGTTTATGTGTGTAGCAAACAATGTTTTAATATTACTGTCTACATGGTGCTAGAATTGTGTATGAAACTTAGGCCCTCTATGTCCTATGTAAAACTGATCACCTTCTGAACGTTTTATTTTATACTGGTAACCAATACCAGCTTTACACAAGTAGCTCTAAGCATCTGCGCCAGAATAACTGGTTATAATATGTAGTAATATACACAAATCTTCCTTGTTAGTCAGTCTATATGTTAGTAAAATCGGTATAAATATCCCTACCGTAGTTCCTGAGATAAGCCTTCACATACTAAAAGAAAAATGTGGCGAGAGTGATTTCTTCTATAACACAGGTATATGTATATTCTTGTCAGCTTTGCTGCTCTCTGCATTTGCTCTGGCTTTTAATTTGCTGCTTTTCCAGTCATATACCCGCCTCCTTTCTAGCTGTATCACTCCAAATGTCAGCAGCGCAGTCGCCATAGTGTAATGGTTATGACAGATATTGAACATTTATGAGAGTGTATAATAAGTATACAAGCAGCGATTAACGCTTTAAACAATGATCTAACGAAACTTCGAAATGAAAACACTGAACTGTTAGGTTATCTGAAATCGAGTGCACCAATCAAAACAAAACCTACAAAAACTGTAAACAGTGAGAAAGAAAAGCAGAATGAATGGATCAGAAGCAAAAATACTACAGCGAATACTCAAGTGCTTGTGTTATGAAGTGCCCTGATAAAACCAACACCGTTAATACAAATGAAAACTGTAAAAAAAGCGATCGACCAGTGCCCCAAAAAATGATACACAGTGAAAACAAGAGACAGAACATATTAATTCTTTCTGACAGTCATGGTCGTCACTATGCAAAAATTATGATCAGTTCTCAAAAGCAAAAACACTTCATCGCTTCTGTAATAAAACCTAACGCACAGTTAAAGGACGTGGTTTGTAACATAGACGGGAAGACGAAAGAATGTACGAAAAATGACAGTGTCATCATTCTAGGTGGGACAAACGACATCCCATAGAAATTTCAGGATTTCAAATGTGCCTTAACAGATTCTCTTCATAAGACAAGCCACACAAAAGTTATCTTGTGCACAATTCGGTACAGATACGATGTACCAAAACTGAACAACAGAATCTACGCTGCAAACGAAGTCTCAATGAGGACTGCAAATGGAAGGCAAAGAGAAATTAAGTAGACATTTACAGCTAGCAGTAGGTGCCAATCTGCAAATACCAGCTCTAACATACCGGTACATACAATGTGAAGACCTTTCGGAACATATGACAGTGAAAACACAAGAAAAATCAGCAGCAAAAACGGACTTATCCAACTCGATAGTTATGAAAGATAAACGAGGAGCGGCAAAAAAGAATTGTACTACACCTTCATCACTCAAAGAAGACACAGCGAAACAGAACTACCATCGACTAAACCAGGCTGTGATACCGGCAAAAGCATATAACCCAAAAAAAAGCAGCAGAACCAAGTTCCACACACGAAGATATTCAAGATACAACAAGAAGAACTGGGCACTTGAAACCAGAAGCAGTACCCACAGGAGACCCTCTAAGGACATCAGCAGATCCAGTCTCAAAAGTATCACCAAGGACATCTAATTTTACATGTATCAGTGAACACCAATAATCAACTACTACCACCCCAGCAACAGGAGAAAGTTCAGCAATTCCAGTGAGAAGAAATGTAAGGCGACCATGTCATCTACAAGATTTTTTATTCCCAAAAAGCCTCAAGACCCAATTAGGATAACTAGTGTACCTGTCAACACCACCTCCAGTAGCAGTTCTTGCAGCAAAAACAGAAACCACCTCAACATCGACGACACAAGTAAAATGACCAGAGAGATGGAAAACTGCCCCTTTTCACCATCAGGACATTTTCTTATGACAAAGGAAAAAACCAACTCATGCTTCTAGATGAGAATGAAGATTTCCCACATAATTTAGATTCAGGAATAAAGGTGAGTGGTCAACCAAGTACAATCACAACAAAACTAAAATCTCACCAGGTCACTCTTCTTCATCAGAATATACAGTCACTGAGTAATAAAGTAAGAGAGCTTGAAATCTTGCTATCAAGTGAACTCAGATATGTTAATATACTTTGCTTAACTGAACACTGGCTAAAAGAAAATGAGTTAAAGACAGTGAAAATAACTGATTATGTGTTAGCAGCACAAACTTGTAGAAATCAGTTTACACATTGAGGGAACTGCATATAAATAAAGAAAGATATCAAATTCAATAACTTAGACAATGTCGAATCCTCAAACACTGAGAAAGATTTTGAAATATCAGGCATAGAAATTCCTGCATTCAAGTTAATTGTAATATGTTTATATAGATCTCCAGATACCCAACTAAAAAAATTCAACACTCGGCTTGATACTTCACTAAATAAAGTAGTAACAAATCGAAAAACAGTTCTTATATGTGGAGACCTAAATGTAGACTTAAATATGCTAAGCAATTCAAAAGCTGAGCTAATGAACATATTAACAGCCAATAATGTGGAGACTATAATCCACTCCCCTACATGTGAAACGAATCATTCTAGTACTACTATCGACCAAATGATAATTAGCTCCAAAACAAAATATAAATCATTTGTAATTAAAGCTGGATGGACAGACCATCATGCACAGGCTATAAGCATTTGTGTAAACAGTAATCAATCCTATAATTATATGAGGAAGACTACACACATGGGCAGAACTTTCAGTAATACTGCAGTACAGACATTCCAGAATTATCTCCAAGAATCATGGGAGCTAGTGTATAGTACAGAAAATATATCTGATAAGTTTCAGACATTCATGAATATTTTTAAATATTATTTACATCTTGTTTTCCCATTGAAACCAAAATCACTAAAAGCAACAAGTGGATTACTAGTGGTATAAGGGAATCTTGTGCTAGAAAACAGTACCTTCACAATATTGCAAGAAGCTACACACAACTCAGGAGTTTGATAGTTACTTTAAAAAATATAAATCTATCTTAAATAAATAATAAAGGAGGCAAAGAAACGAGACAATGACAATTACATAGAAGATTCTTCAAACAGAACCAAAGCAATCTGGAAAGTTCTAAGGAAAGAAATCAAACCTTAGAAAAATAGAGTTAATAATATAGTATTAAAGGCTGGCTTGGAAAACATTGATAACCCACAGGAAGTAGCTAATATGTTTAATAACTATTTTATACATGTAACAGAGAAACTACTACAACAGACCTCTAATAGAAAACATCATACAGAAACAGGAAAAAAAGTCACAAGCAGATCAATGTTTCGGTACCCAACAAATGTAGAAGAAGTACAGGTTACAATAAAAAGTCTCAAAATGTAACACTCTGCCGGTGTAGGTGATATACCTGATTTCATTATAAAGAAGTGTGGGGACTTGATTACTGAGCCCTTAACCCACCTATGTAACCTATGTTTTGCTACAGGAAGTTTTTCTTCATGTTTGAAAATAGCAAAAGTAAAGCCATTATACAAGAAAGGAAACAAAGATGATATTTCCAACTACAGACCACTGACACTTCTGTCTGTTTTTTCAAAAAAATTAGAAAGGCTTTTCAATAAGAGGCTAACAGACTTCTTAGAGGCTAATGGCATTATGTCAGAATCTCAACATGGATTTAGAGCAAAGTGTTTAACCAAATCAGCAGTTCACTCCTTTCTATTAGAGGCACTGATAGCATCAGAGAACAAAAAACTTACCATGGGCATATTTTTAGATTTGTCAAAGGCATTTGACACCATAAATCATGACAAATTGCTACACAAGCTAGAAAATCTTGGCATTAGGGGAACAACTAACAACTGGCTCAGATCTTATCTTAAGAACAGGGAACAATATGTGGAAATAGATCAAGAAAGGGACAATGTCATTAGGAAATGTAATTCCAAGCTACTGACTGTTAAATATAGAGTGCCACAAGGATCAGTAATGGATCCTTTTCTGTTCTTACTCTATGTACATGATCTAAACATAAGCAATGACAGCAAATATTTCAATTTGTTGATGATACAAGTGTTCTAATTACAGGGAACTCTGAAGAAACTCTTGTAAAAAACATAAAAGAAGCCACTGACTGGTTAACATGTTACTTTGATGACAATGACTTAATAATAAACACTGAAAAACTGTAGCTATGGATATACACACAGCACAAACAAAAAATCTGATATCACCCAATCTAGAGCCATATGGACAGACAATTGCCAAAGCAGCTCTACCAAATTTCTTGGACTTCATCTACAAGACAACTTGAAGTGGAAAGCACACATTGAGCAAATGAACAAGAAATTAAGTACTTCTTGAAACTTCCTGGCAGATTAAAACTGTGTGCCCGACCGAGACTCGAACTCGGGACCTTTGCCTTTCGCGGGCAAGTGCTCTACCATCTGAGCTACCGAAGCACGACTCACGCCCGGTACTCACAGCTTTACTTCTGCCAGTATCTCGTCTCCTACCTTCCAAACTTTACAGAAGCTCTCCTGCGTGGCGTGAGTCGTGCTTCGGTAGCTCAGATGGTAGAGCACTTGCCCGCGAAAGGCAAAGGTCCCGAGTTCGAGTCTCGGTCGGGCACACAGTTTTAATCTGCCAGGAAGTTTCATATCAGCGCACACTCCGCTGCAGAGTGAAAATCTCATTCTGGAAACATCCCCCAGGCTGTGGCTAAGCCATGTCTCCGCTATATCCTTTCTTTCAGGAGTGCTAGTTCTGCAAGGTTCGCAGGAGAGCTTCTGTAAAGTTTGGAAGGTAGGAGACGAGATACTGGCAGAAGTAAAGCTGTGAGTACCGGGCGTGAGTCGTGCTTCGGTAGCTCAGATGGTAGAGCACTTGCCCGAGAAAGGCAAAGGTCCCGACTTCGAGTCTCGGTCGGGCACACAGTTTTAATCTGCCAGGAAGTATCATATCAGCGCACACTCCGCTGCAGAGTGAAAATCTCATTCTGGTAAGTACTTCTTGTTTTGTGTAACATACATTAAAAATTGTACCAGCTACAACACCCTTCAGTGTGTATATTATGCATTTGTACACTCACACCTCTGGTATGGGATTATGTTCTGGGACAATTCTGGAGATGCCATCAAAACATTCAAAATTCAAAAAAAAAAAAAATAAGCATAATGGAAGGGATAGATAATCTCAAGGCATGTAGACCATTGTTTCAAAAAAGGATGATCCTGCAACTTCCTTGCATATATATATATATATATATATATATATATATATATATATATAGTTGAAAATATAATGTATATAAAGCAAAATTTACGTACAAAAAGACCACTCAACACTCAAAATCACACAATACACAGCTATGATACAAGACAAAAATTGGATGTACAAGTTCAAAACGCCAACACAAAATTATTTCAAAATGGCCTTATCCATCCTAGTATCAAACTATACAATGCCTTACCAGATACCATTAAACAGATACAAGACACTGAACACTTCAAATCTAAATTGAAGTAGTTCTTTGTTGATCACTGCTTTTACACAGTAAATGAATACCTACAAACTAAATTTTTCTATGTTAACCCAATGTAGCCTCATTCAGAAGAACATTTGTATTTTATCTCTCTGTATACAGCATAACAACATTTATTTAAGTATTCATCATTAATTGGTATATTACTGTGTGTTATTATGTACTAAGGTACATTATATGTAAAATTGTTGATATTAACATAAAAATCCAAACATCTCTTGCACACTGTGCAGCTGTAGATGAAAATGGATCAATAAATCAATCAATAATTCGAAACTAGATTGTTGCATGGAGGGTCATGAGTTCAAAACTCACCTAAACTGAGACATTTTAATTTCTATATTCAGTTCGAGTACATTCTAGAAGTATCCACAAATGGCAAGAATCATTGTACTGGGATGTTCTCTAGCTGTATATGTACCGTATGGGTTATGGTTGGAGGTAATTCACTCTTCGTTCTTGTATGTGCAAGTGCTGAATACACCTTCGTTAAGAGAAGTTAGTGTTCGTCATTCATCTACTTACACCTTCCTCTACGTGACAATATTCCGATGGAGACGCTGGGCTTTGGAACTTGTGATACCGCACATTATCGACGACACAGTGGCTCCCATCAGGCCACGACAGAGTCGCTGTTTACGTGACGAGAAACCTGAGTTCGAACCATATTCAACAGATCGCAATACGTCGGAGACGGAAGAAGAAGAGGACGTCACGATGACAGCAACTGAGTGCCACCCCTTGACATATCCTTCCAGGTTCTCTGTGACGATAGCCAAGATCTAAACAAGTGGCTGACGCTATATGAGCGTACAGCAAAATTTAACAAATGGGATGATACTGTGTGTTTGACTAACGTATTTTTCTACTTGGGGGCACTGCCATCCAATGGTATGAGAACAACGAGGAGAAGTTCACAAGCTGGGAAGTATTCCAGGCGGAAATGCGCAAGTATTTCGGCGCCACACAACGACAGAAGTGCAAGGCTGAAGATAAATTAAAGTGCAGGGCACAGCGTCCAGCAGAAACGACAACATCCTACATTCACGACGTCTTGGAGCTATGTAAAATAGTGGATCCTCGAATGAAGGAGGAAGATAAGGTTGCACACCTCAGGAAGGGTGTTGCTGAGGACATGTATCAAGCCCTACACCTGAAGGAGGTTTCGACAGCAGACGACTTCATAAAGTGGTGCCAGTGTATCGAGACAATGCATCAAAAAAGAATTACACGCAAGAAGTTTGAACGGCTTCCAAAGGTCGTATCGATGTCTGTGATGGAGGAAGAAACTGATTTCACAAGTGTTCTTCGTCAGATAGTGAGACAGGAAGTTCAGAAGGCACTTGGATTGCACGGAGAGCAAAAAACCGAGACGCTTCAAGAGGTCATAAGGGAGGAAGTGGAACAGACATTGAACCCAATCTCTCGTGGGTATAATACCCTCCTGCTTCAGGTCAGTTGCAAATTAAATTGACGACACTGTTGCAGGGAGGGTTGGTGGAAGACAGTGTGGGGAGATCTTTCAATCCCCCCAACTTTATCCTAAGAATCCGAGAATACTCTGTGACTTCCATCCACATAGGGAAAGATGGCCAAACGTAATCGTAAATTACACACTATGATCGAAGTGCTAGAAATATGTAGATTACTTAACTGCATCGGCATAGGACGCTGTCTGTTATACTTTGGTATATATGTCCAATAAATAACCATGAATGGATGTAATGTACAGTCATTTATATGCGTTCGCAGTCTAGTATGATACTCGCAAAGCAGTTGAGGGGTTGTTTGGCGACGATGCAGAAATTGGGAAGCATGCTGCCATGTCATTGGTTGTCGCTGAAATTACGGAAAAAATGGTACAATTACTAAAATTGATCGCACTATAAGCTGTGGTGCTTATTACAGTGCATCGACCCATCTGTTGATTACCACATAATGATTGACTGACGCCACTTGTTTCAGAAGGAGAGAGTCTTGATGGGAGCAACACCTTCTGGGTACAGCCAGCCCCGAATCAGTGATTGTGTACATGGCTGCAATATGAGGAATCAATGATCTTGGTCTCTTTGAAACGGGACCCCAAGATATCTACTGCCGTATCACTATGGAAGATGAGATTATATGCAGAGGTTATGACCTTTGGACACCTGTTTGGAAAAGCTCCACAATGCTGCAAATTCGTCCAGTTTCCATATGTTGTGATGCCTTCCACGTTTTTGTCAATTAGAAATAACTCCTCTGACTTTTATTTCAACCATCCTGTGTGTTTTGGAAGTAGCATTGTTCGTGTTAGTGGCAGTTTCGCACCTGACACAGACCTCGAGCTCATGATAGAAAAAAATGTATGGCTACGTACGCAGGTATATAAACTGTACACTGCTTCGATGTGTTACAGCAAAATACAATGTATCAAACTTCTTATGAAACGACAACATAAGAACCGTGTCCTTGTCACTGATAGTCGATATGGTCTTCCTCCAGATGGGGAAAAAACTTCACACGTGTCTGTGGAAGCGACTTAGATCACTGGTCGTTTGCTCCAATGGACCAATACATATATATTTAATGGGACCACCACATATGGTCGATGTCAACACATAGACGGTATTTGTTTCCCGATATATCGGAAGAGAGAGACGGGGTAAAATCTTATTGAGTTCTCTACCAGGTGAGGATAGTGAAGTTTTTATAGTTTGTAATTTTACTCTGTTGGATGTTACAAAAATAACGAGGAGAGACAGACTGAGAGAAACTGTGCTGTCAACGAGGACTTGGACACCATTACACGTCGTATTTCTAGCGTCGTAATCACTGAAACACAGTAAAGGAGATTAGGACATGTACAGAGTGATGTTTATAGACAGTCATTCGACTTCGATGAATTGTAGGTATTGCGCTTCTGAATTTCTTTGTCAAGTCAGAGGCAGCATGGTCCTCAATTTCCTCCTGTACGTTAGTGCGCTGTAATAGCTTTCTACCTGTCAGTCTTCTAACTAATAAAACAGTGCTGTCGAAACGTGACGGGATTTCGAGAGAATTAGCAGCTGTCTTTGACTTGGAAGGGGACATGTCCTACTCGTGGAACTGATGTGGATCGAAGACTGGAAGGTTCATGAGAATACGGTAGGTAAGCGATACTCTTACGGAAGGGGAGTTGAGCGGTGAGCTCTATACCGCATCTTCTAAGTGTTGGGGGCAAAAATATCACAACCTCTCACATACATTTCGCGAAGTGACTGCAACGAGAAAATTAGGACCTAATACGAAGATTTTTACCGATAGACAGCAGCAGCACAAGTTCCGTCTTTTGTTTTCTCGTTAAATAAGAGACAACATACTTCTGTGAGTTTTGTGTGCCTGTAAATGGATGGACTGACATCTTAATAGATAGACTAAATTTACATTTACATCTACATGCTTATTTCGTAAGCTATCGTACAGCGTGTGGTGGAAAGTACCCTGTACCACTATTAATCATCCCATTTCGTATTCCACTCGCAAACAGAGAGAGGAAAGAAGACTGCCCATATACATCCCTATGAGCACCAGTTTCTTTTATCGTGTCTTCGTGGTCCCTGTGCGAAATGTATGTTGGCGGCAGCAGAATCCTTTTTAGGTCAGCTTCAAATGTCCTTCTCAATAGTGTACCTCAAAACGAACGTCGTCTTCCCTCCAGGGATTCCCACTTGTGCTACTTGGCGAGTGCTAAAAATAAATAAATAAATTACTCCTCATGCAAAGTGAATCTCATTATCAATGTAATTAATTAACCTATCAGTTTGATATCAATGACGTGCCACCTGGCCGATGGAATCAATGGCTAGGGTACCAACGATACGATTCGAGGCCGGCCGTTGTGACCGAGCGGTTCTAGGCGCTTCAATCCGAAACCGCGCTGCTGTTGCGGTCGCAGGTTCGAATCCTGCCTCGGGCATGGATGTGTGTGATGTCCTTAGGTTAGTCAGGTTTAAGTATTTCTAAGTCTAGGGGACTGATGACCTCAGATGTTAAGTCCCATAGAGATTACAGCCATTTGAACCATTTTTTATGACTCGAGAATTGAAGCGATAATCAGGAGTTTATTCATTGCGGCGATATCTTTGAATGAAATTTCAATCTCGCGCCTGCACAGGGAGAGATGACCATCGTAATAAAGTCAGATTCATTACCGAATTTATAAAGTGGTAAGTAGTATAAACATCATATTTACAACTTCTGTGTTGTTACCCTAAGAGACTTCATATGTGGCCAAGCATTTGGTTACTTTGAGGATTTCGAAGGTGAGGAGCATCCTGTGACAGAGGCAGATCTTAGCACTCCGCCATGAGCCAAAAATGAGTTTAATATTCTAGTCCTGTGATGCAGGACGTAACAAGCATCAAGCTAATTAGAACAGATTTTTTTTTACCTAATGAGAGAATTCTCAGAGGAAATATAGCCTATGCCATACTGTTACAGTATTTTTACAACAAGTAACGATACTTAAGCGATGTGAAACCGCGTGTACGCCCCGATTTCTTTTGTCTTCGAAAATAAGTCGTACAAAATGGAGAAATCTACATTTCGCGCGAGGAATTCGAGGCGTGTGGTCAACGACATCCTTGTCTCGGATTGGAAAAGGGTTTTTTTTTTTTTTAAATGGGGTGTCTATGGAGGTGTGAGGTTGCTTAGAACTACTGTATACATCCAAGTTGCTACTTGTCTCGCAGCGTGCTGCGGCAGGTGGCAGGAGTGGTCACGAGGAGTCGGTGACCGGAAGTCACTGATTACCTTAGCCTGTGACGGGTGGTTGGGTACAAAGAATGCGCCGACCTGTGTGCTCTTGCCCGTGGTAGCGCGGGCTAGCGAAGTGACCAGTGTGCTGGGTGAGCGGAGACAGAAGTGGACATGTGTGTTGCGTGAGAAGATTCAAAACCACTGGTGTTTGCGCTGGACGATGATTCATGTAAATTGATCAGTTGACTGCTTGGTGACAGTGTCTCTCCGACGTCGGAGGTGCCGACGTGTGAATGCCGGGGAATGGGCGGCAACTGCCGGCAAGTCGATACATGTGCGGTTCGCTCCTCACCGGACAACGAAACGATGCGATGTCCCTGCTGGCGGCTGCTCCCAGCAGTCAGCGGACGACGCGCTCTTCACGATCGCGAGTGTGTGAGCAGTTTGATTTTTTCACATGATACTTTTTGTGGAAACATTGCGGTGGACGAGGGTGCTTGTGTTCTCAAATGTCATTACGTACAAGAACTCAGAGATATTTAGCACTACGATCTATATGTGGCGGAAATTTAATTACTCGATTTGTATAATGTTTGTGTGTGATAATCAAATGTTGAAAACATGTTTTTGTTACGAAGAAGGCTCATGGTAAGGTGGTGGTGAGTGTTTTAAGCGTTCTATTTAAGATCTGTAAATTGTTAACTAATTGACTTGCTAGGGTGGTGCAAATGGACTATTTCCCTCTATTTTTGATATCGAAATTGCATCAACTCTCCCATTGTCCCCAGCATTAAGCAATAGGAACACAGTATTCTGACGAGAGACGAAGAGGCCAAATATCAGTTCCATGGTCGGTGGCATTTAGTATCATGATCTCTACTTAGGACATTGGACAGTTTTTTACCTCTGTGGCAGCACCCGAACCATAGACACATGCGCGGGAGACCCCAAACGGTGGCCATTATACCGCACTTCAATCAATTCCCTGGTATTTACAGTTATTATGTTATGGCAAGTGGGAATGGGGGAGAGGGTGCAGACGAGCTCTACCCAAGTGGGGCAGCCCCGTCTCCCGCAAACTGATTAAAAGAACATGCATCGATATATTAATGACACAGATTTGAATTTTTTGTCGTCAGTTCCTTCCTCTCT
Organism: Schistocerca piceifrons; assembly: GCF_021461385.2. Lineage (NCBI taxonomy): Eukaryota > Metazoa > Arthropoda > Insecta > Orthoptera > Acrididae > Schistocerca > Schistocerca piceifrons. The sequence goes on from NC_060149.1 coordinate 773,867,505, forward strand.
AACACAGACTGACTCTTTTTCCCCCCAATTTTTTCTGGGAGGGTTGTGGCAGGAGGGGACGAGTGGTGAGTGGTGGGATATACTCTGGTGGAGGCACTGTACACCAACTCAGTCGATCCCTGCATGTCAAGCTGAGGACACACAGGGAAATCTTCTGACAAGACAACACTTCCAATCTGCAGAAGTGTAATTATGTAATTAGGACAAGCAGTTGCTGGATGTGATCTTTTCCCATAAAATAAGAAGATCCAACACCTGAAAATTGAATTTATAAATAAGCAGTGTAATCTCTGATATGTAATTGACATTGATTTCAATTTCGTATCATCAGATCCTACCCCTGCAACACAGACTGAGCGCTTTTCCCACCAGTTTCCAGATGGCGAGGGGAGGGGGTTGATAGATGGAAGAGGAGGGCTGGGGGGTTTCCCAGAGGGGAAGGGGTTAATTAATCGATCGATTTAATTAAATAGTCAATTAATACTATATCAAAAGTGTGCTTGTATTGATGAGGGGGGTTAGGTATTTCCCAGAGTAGAGGGGGAGGAGGAGAGGGTGGGGGTGGGGAGTTTCTCAGCAGAACAAGAGGTTAAGGTTATAAATCAATCTAGTATGCTTGCCCCGGAATTATTGCAACCCGAACCAAAAAAGAGGCTCAAACCATAGTTTGTCCCACTCTTCTTGCATGTAAAATCTTTTCCAGTACTTTCGACAAAGAGGGTAAGTAATGAGGCTCCTGCTTCCTGAATATGTCATTTTCCAGTTGAGATAAGTGTTCCATGTAACTAACTCTGATCTTGACAGAATACATGAAGAGCTTCTTCTGTTGAACAACCATATAATCTTGAAACGCCTTTCAGCTACAAGTTTCTTCACCCCAATCGACATTTCATCATGTATCTTTCCTTGTTTGCTTTTTCTTTGTTTTATTGTATGAAGCAGTTCTATTGCTTTTTCGTCCAAACAAAGACCTAAAAATTTGATATTTCGATTACCTAGAGGATACACACAAGGTGATAACAGAAATACATCGAACAATCTCAAATCGTTTTTCATTACTTGAATCCAAGGTCCAACTTTCAAACTGAAAAAGAAAAACGGAAAATTTCTAGTGCCGAATCATTTTAGTTTTCTGTTCAAAATTGAGGTCTGCCCTCTTGATGATATTTCTAATTTTGACGATTTTTTCCTGACCTGTTGAAGTCTGGATTTTGTTTCTCACTTGATGTCATGTTGTTGATCCGAAATTGCACCTAAGTACTTATGGGAGGACACTTGTTCGAAGGTATTACCTTTCACTGCCATATTTGTTTGGATTTCCTGTTTACAAAACATCATGGTGCTTGTCCAGGAGAAGTCAGTAAAAAGAATGAACTTTTCACTGCACTGAACTGGGTGGTTTTCTATCCACTGAAGGGCAAATACAAAGTCCGCTATGGCATCAGTAGTGTTTGAATATCTGATGTTATTAACCTTTCTATTTATTGTGATCCCTCCAAAATATTCTGTCAACACTTCCTTCAAGACTGCCTCAGATTAAATTTAGGACAAAAGAGGATATTATAAACAACTTTGAAGATCTTTCATGAATGAGGTCATTGGTCAGTTTTGACACCTGTTATCTGATTGAAGCAAAGGGTAGTGATTATGTGCAGATCATTGTGGTGTCAAAGAATCTCTCTTAGATTTTCATGCTTGAGATAGACAAAGATCTTTTCCTAATTTATAAAGCAGTTGTAAACATCCATATTCACATTCTTGCACCACTGAACCGAAAACTTAACGAGAAACATTACTCACATGTCCCAATACCATTTCAAAAACTGAACTGACTGACTTATAAATTCGGGTGTGGTCTGCAGGAAAATTAGACATCAAACTAACCATAAATTCTGAGACAAGCTAAACATTTTTGGGACTGATATGAATGTTGGTTACAACGAAGCAAATAGAATCACCCATAAGCTATATACATTATTGAATAATGATGTTAGATGTTATAACCTGTAGATTCGCATACTGCCATTATTTTGAAATTTTAACCCAAGCTACATCTGGATCGGTGATACCACCTACCTTTTGATGTTTTGGAGCATGTTTGACTGGTCAGTAATTGTTATATCTTTCTTACTGCTTTTCTTCTAAAGGAGTCTTTCAGTAGCACATCTCTGTGTGTCAGTAAATATCTCGTATGGTGAGCTAAGACATTATTACCACTGCCCAGCGTGAGACTTATTGTCACCATGTGGTGTTGCAGGCACATGATCAGCAAGTAAGGTATATCAGCGAAGGAGAGATGCTTGGGAAATCATTCTACATCTTCATCTGCATGACTACTCTACAGTTCACACTAAGTGTGTGGCATATGGTTCATAGGATCACTTTCACACTATTTCTCAGCTGTTCCACTATTGAACAAGCATGAGAAAAATGAACACCTAAATATTTATGTGTGAACTCTGATTTCTCATATTTTATTACAATTGTCATTTCTCCCTGTGTAGGTGGGGCTCAACAAAATGTCTGTACATTCAGTAGAGAAAGTTGGTGATTGAAATTTCGTGAAACGATCTCACCACAACGAAGAAAGTCTTTGTTTTAATGACTGCCATGCCACCTTGCATATCATATCTGTGACACATTCTCCTTTATTTCACGATAATAAAAAACACGCTGATCTTCTTTGAACTGTGCAGCTACACTCCCAAAGAGGACACACAAGCATGATGCAAGTAGTTTCTTTAGCAGATTTGTTGCATCTGCTACATGTTCTGTGCCTTCCCTACAACGTTTGCTGTGGGATGGCTCCTGTTTATATAGTTCGTAATTGTAATCTCTAGGTATTTAGTTGAATCGACAACCTTAAAACTCGTGTGATTTGTTCTGTAACCGAAATTGAAAGGATTTCTTTAAATTCTTGTCTGGTGGACCACACACATTTTATTGTTTAGGGTCAATTATAACTTTACATGGTGTACATATATCTAAACTTACTCATTTTACAATTAGTATTGATCTTCTGATGATTTTAATAGACAACAAACCACAGTATGATTTGCAAACAACTTGCGTGGGTTGCTCCAGTTGCCTCCTAAATCGTTTATACCATTTAGAACACGAACTGCAGTGGACTGATAACACTTCCTTGGGGAAAGCCAGGTATCTCTTCTGTCTATTCCAGTGAATTATTACCAATTGTGACGTTTCTGGTAGCAAACCACAAATCCAACTGGGAGGATACTTGAAAATCACACAATATGATGAGAGGCAGTTTGTATGGAACAATGTAAAAAACCTTCTGGAAATCTAGAAATATGAAATGATTTAAGACTTCCTAACTATAAAACTCATCACTTCCTGTACGTGAAGACCATGGATCAAGGTAATGTGCCCCTCAGTCATAAGAATTAAGTTTATTGTTACACCAGGTCAATAGTCATATCTAGATATGCCAAAGCATGCACCGCACCATAGATGCTGGATGATGTAAACAATTTGCTATTGAGGACATGTACCTAAGCTTTCATGGGACCTGTCGTGGTAATCCATAGCACCATGAAAACTGTGAACTACATCTATGTCATTGTGGGTGACCCATATCCCATGTGGCACTTGAATATGTAGACCATGTTACTCTCTTAGAAAAGCTCACGTTTTATGGTACTGATGGATATACAAGCACCTGCTTTGAATAATACTAGACAAGGACAACACAAAAAGTTATAGTGAATAAGTCAAATAGTGTTGGAAAAGTAGAAAATATTTGTGACTAGAGAGAAATCACAAAGAGAGTCCCACAGGGTTAAATTTTGTGTTCGCCCCTATTCCTTCCATAAATGTGAATGACCTTAAGCTTAACATTCAACAAGCAGAAATGGACTTTTTGGAAACTGTATTAGAGAGAAAGCAACAGAAGAAATTGTAAATGACTTTTCCACAGAGTTATTAAATGGTTCTCAGAAAATGAACTCTTTCTTAAATTTTGAGAATACACACTATTCTCAGCTCTCTACAAAGAATAGAGTCATATCAACAATTCATGCAGCACATAAGTAAGTGTAAGTAAAAAGGGTAGAATGGTCCAAATTTGTGGATGCACATGTTGATGAAATGTCTTCTTACTGAGGTTCTCAAACAAGTAAATTCAGCTACTTATGCTCTTCATATTATTGTTAATCATGGAAACAAACGAAGTAATCTTATGAGATATTTTTTTATTTCCTCTCGATAAAGTCTTATGGAAAAATTTTCTGGGGTTATCTCACCACTTAGCGAGATAGTAGTGATCGAACAACAGCGAGCAGTAAGAATAATATGTGGTGTTCACACATGAATGTCATTCAGTTACCTCTTCAACAAGCTAGGCATTTTACTGTGATATAACGATACATATTTTTGACAATGAAATTCATCATTAATAACACATCACAATTTGACCAGAACAGTGAGATCCATAGCTACAATACTAGAGAGAAAAATGACCTTTATTACCCATTATTAAACCTGTGGGTAGCTAAGGAAAGAGCTCAATATGTAGCAACATAAATCATTTGTCCAATAACATAAATTATATGACAGATAGCAAAGCAAATTTTAAAATTACTCCAGTGGTATAGTTTCACCATTATTTTCAATAATATTAACAATGTTGAAAACTGTCTACATTACCCTTTTTCTTTTCCTTTATACAATATTATAAATTCTAGATATTTGGGTTGATCTAGAATTTTACAATGTATAAATAAATGATTATTTTATTCTGATTTAACGATACCAGAGCTAAAGTGTAATTATCAATCATTAATGTTGTTTTCCCACAGCCACTTGGTGCAATTATAGCACATCCACTACAATTTGGTAAACATTTACCATGTGCATTTTTTATTTCATTTCTGGAATTCTAATTTTTGGTTTCCAATCAGTTTACACACAATTAAATGAAGTTTATTGATATAAAATCAGCTACTTACTTCAATTAAAAAGTAATTATCATTTCTCAAAAACGATTATCAGTTTCTACAGGAGGTAGTTACAAAAATATTGCAGTAGTTGGTTTTCATTCAACTTTTTTAACCTGAAATGTTAGTGGAAAACGCAATAAACTGTATTGCAATGGAGAATCTATAATTATTTATATTGGTGAATGTAGCTTAAAAAGTGTATAAAATTTATAAGAAGATGAAATTTTAAACACAGCTATCATTGATAATGAAGTTAAATTATACATAGATATAAAAGATAGTATTAGGGAAGTTTTAGGCTTTACAATCAAATTATTTAAGCTAAGAAAAACCATCACCAATAACTTACTGAAATTTGTTCAGTTCCAGTTAACTAGTTGAAAATTTAATTTAGCTGAAATGATGTTTGTAGAGAAAGATAAATATCTTCATCAAGAAACTGCTTTTAAACGTAATTAAAAATTTAATGATCCTGTAATTTATAAACCAATATATCCCTTATTTCTTCCAGTTCATGACATACAAATTAAGGATTTGGAACTAAATATTGGTAATGAAAATGGTACCTTGTTCGATTTTAATGGTGCTACAGTAACAGTTAATTTAGAAATGAAGTAGTTGCAGATTACAGCCCGCTTTAGTTGACACACACAGTGTAATTACTTTTAATAAATTTGTATTATAATAATTTAAATTAAATAATTTATTAGTTTAAAATAAAAGTTTAATAAATTATAATCTTTCTATATGAACAAAATTGAGAACCATCAACTTTATTCTTTGCAGTCAGTGGCGAGTCCAAAAACAATGTGTTTGAAAGGACGCAGAGATTAATATAAATGTTGGTGATAGATGGGATCATCTTACTCATGCGAGTTTACATGTAAGTTTTGAAATTATAGGTAGTCATGGCGTAGATTACCCTATATATGTTGGTAAACTTACAAAAGATTAATTGATAACTATTTGGAAGAATTATTTGTTTTTGTACCTATAAAAAATGAAACCGAATTATATCATTAATAGAACATCTTTATTTCTTCATTTGTTTTTATATGATCGACTTCATCTCTTGCTGATGAAATAGCTAGGGGAGAAAGTATACACAATAATTGTAAATTGAAAAACAAATAATTAAGTTCCTTAGCCTTTAGAAATATGAGACTTTTTAAAAGATTATAAGCAAGTAATGTGGGAGAGAGATCTTGCTATATGTTTTATTTAGAGTATGAGTTCAAATTATGCTATTTTTTATGGTTCGATTAAATTAATTTTGGAGTCAAAATAAAAGATACTTTGCGCAAATATAGTACAATTGCTATTGAAAATATGGAAATTCCAGTTCCTATTGCTAAATGTGAACCAAAATACGAACCTGAATTAGAGCAATAAAGATTAAAAATCCTAAAATACCAGTAGTTTCACATGAATTAAAAATTATGCAAATCACTGATTTGTGTACTAAAAATAAATTTGTATTAGATATAAGAAATAGTTTTAATTGATTACAGTCTGATATGTGTCTTTCCATTTTTTTGTTTAAAAAAACGAAAAATTATCAGTTAGTTAATTCATCATTATTTGATAGTGTTAAAGTAAAAAATATTTATCAAAAAAATTGGGGAAATGGAATTTTCCTCAAGAAATCTTTACTTTATATCAACCAAATAGCTTTTCAAAAGCTGGTAATTCATTTTGAAGTTTCAAAAAATTAACGCAATTAAAAATCATTTTAATATAATAAATATAGTTTTATTGCAGATTATCATATTAATATTATAACTATAAATCGAAGAAATTGTTATATCATTACAAAAAACTACTATGAAGTTATGCACTACTTTTAATGATACTTAAGCTTATAAGTTTTTTAATGGGAAAAAGAATTTCATTTATGATGTTCAGCACAGAATATTAACTGAGAATTTCTGAATTAAGAGAAAAATTTTTGGTGTTCATGTGGGAAACTTTTAAAAATGATGTATAAACATATATCTAATCTTTTATTATCTTTTGGTAAATTCAATATTCTTTTCAGTCATAATTTTAAAGATCGTGACGTTCGTCCCCATAAAGCTATTTGTTATTACAATACTATTATTATGTTTTAAACTTCACAGATGTTCTATAATAATAGAATGTTTAAAACAATTTTGCAAATATTACATTTAATTTATTCTCTGGGTTCTTCAACAAAAATTTTTGTGTCAAATTTAAATTTGGCACATGCATTATTCAGATTTTATTTGTCTTAATTTAGAAGATTAAAATTTATTAGATTTTTAATAATGAAAAACAGAGTTAAAAACTTTTATTGGTCTGTATTTTTAAGCTTACAGTTTTTAAATCTTTTATATAAGTTGAATCATTTGTTAAGAAGTTCAAGAAGTCTACATCTGTCAAAAAATTAATGAGTTAGAATTAAATCTTTATATAACGTAACTGGTTGTGAATATTTAAATACTACATGTGGGCAGAAAATTTGTATAGAGATTAATAACGATTCTAAAATTAATTGCCTAAATAGATAATGAAATTTATTAATTGATATGGTTTTAATTATCTTGAAGAAGGTCATATGAAACTAAAATATAAAGGAATGAATAACTATGAAGATAGCGATATTTACAATATAGAATTTACTAGATGAATTTTAATGAATATTATGTAGAAATATGATATACAATTTTTAAACTGAAATTTTTTATCTCACTAGCTATGGGTGGTAAATTTTAAATATTTGTTAATCAAAAACATGAAGAATAATTCGCAATTGTTGAAATCAGTTAAATAACCAAATAAAAAATTTAATCAAATTTTTCATGTGAAAGCATTTTATTATTTACAATATGCAGTGATGTAATTGACGTTCAATCATTTTTTTCATGTTATTTGGTTAAAATTTATCATTTAAGGATAATAGTATTCAGATATCTAACAAATAAATATGGTTAAAAATTCGTGATTTAATTAATTTTCGGCAAAAGTGTTCTCGTAATGCTATTTTGCATTTGCCTTACATGCAGTGAACGACTGATTTTGGTACATATAAAATAGGTACGATTTATCCATCATAGATTTTCAGGTAGGTAAATACCAAGAAGTTTACAGCCTTCTATACCTGCTGCTTCAGGTGCACCTATATTAATGTCAGAGGTTTAGTGTCAGTTTGCAAGTGTAAATGGCAATACCTGTGATTTTCTAATATTAACCTTGGAAACCTGATCCTGGAAATAAATATTTATTTGATTTAGCCCCTCAGTTGCAACCAGTGTTAACTCATCTTTTTGCTTACAAACAAATAACAGTGAGAAATCATCTGCATAGGGTACCTACTGGTAGCTGAGAAGTGACTGTCTCACTTATGTACACAAGGAAGGGCAAACAGCCAAAATTGAGCTAATTAATTCCACCTTTCTTGAGTGTTTCATATCTAGACTGAAAATTTATAACCTGATCATTGATTTGTTTATGTTAATTTTGTACACTGCTTACAGTTTACTAGGTATGTAGTTCACAAAAAAATCTTTGGAATTATTTTAATTCGTGAAGCAAAGCAAAAAACCAGTGTTTCTTTAGTTGATTTGTAGAATATTTTCAAAATCATGTAACGGAGTTTTCTAGAACGTGTGTGTATGCCGCTCTGTAACGATGTTCACTAGTACACTGGGTCCTACAAACTGACTTATCAGTTACACTGTTCCAGATATTTAGGAAGAACCCCACTTGGCGATGAGATAGAACAATTGCATATGGACTTTCATACGCTCATATGTGCTCATTGTGGAACTTCGTCATGCATTAAGTCCCTGCAGGCAGAAAAACATTCTAGTGACTATCACTATTTTGAAAGCTATAACTCAAAGCCCAAGGATTTGTAGACACATGTTGTAATGAATTTTTTTTTTACTCTCTATGTTTGCGCAATACATACTTAACTCTACAGTAGGCCATTGTTGAAACGGCCAGTATAACACATCATCTTTCTTCTTACACTTTAGATCGTTTATTACGCTGTGGCAGATCCATTTAGCATAGCATTAGCATTTCAGCATTACTAAGAAGTTCATAATGTAATTCATAAAGAATTAGTACAGTGAGAGACAACTCAGATATCGAAACAATCTATGAACTCAATGGGTTCTTTGCACTTTGATATATGGTGTTTTAGAGTTAATATATCTGTAATGATTGTCATTGTAAGTATAGTAAAAGTAATCTAAAGCTTGTCTGTGATAGTGTGAAACATAAAATACTTCTGAAAAAATTACTATGTTATGAATTATAGGAAAAGACAGATTATTTATAGAGATAAAAACAGGAAAATGTGTGTTATTCCTATTTTCATCGCACTGAACATGGTTGCCTGGGTTTTTCGCAGTGAGGTAAGGTATTCTGCAGAGATACATGGAATATCGACCTACATTCGTCCACTTACAATGTTACAAAAAGCAAATTATGTTATCTCTGTTGATGCTCCATGAACAGGAACAAAAATTAGCACTAATTTTTCTACAGAAGATGTAGTTGGCACTGAGCGAGGTGGTGCAGTGGCTAGCACACTGGACTCGCATTCGGGAGGACGACAGTTCAATCCCGCGTCTGGCCTTCCTGATTTACGTATTCTGCGATTTCCCTAAATCGCTTGAGGCAAATGCTGGGATGGTTCCTTTGAAAGGGCACGGGCGACTTCCTTTCCCGTCCTTCCCTAATCCGATGAGACCTATGACCTCGCTGTCTGGTTTCCTCTCCCTAGCAATCCAAATGTTTCAAAATTTTTGTGTATATTTTAAGTTTTGTCAATGTCCTATAAATCAGTTTAGTACGTTTCAAGGATTCCATGCATTGAGAGTATAATCTGTTTAAACAATAGGATGCAAGGTGTAAAAGTTGTTAAGTTTTGTTGCTACAAAAAAATGACAATCTCAACTGATAACTCGGCAAACTAGGCGTATCTCCTTTGAAAACTGGTTGTTCTATAGCCTACACCATTAATACATATTCTAGAAGATATTCTAGAAGTTTTTAATGGGTCAGATATCAAATTAATAAACTTCAAAAATAATAAGAAACATGAAAAACAGGGACGATTGATGACACATCAAAATAACGGCAGGACAGTAAAATTTAAATAGTTTACAAAGATTTTTTAGAAGATTCCAATTTTAATTTCGGTTCTTAAACAGTATTCATTTATCGTGAAAATGCCGCTACCTAGTATCTAGTTTGTATGTCGTTTCTTAGAATCTGTTACCAGGAGATAAATTACTACAACATTCTCAACTCGAGACTTCCGATCTTAACTTTCTTTCTAAAGTCGATTTTGCAATTTAAATATATCGAAAACACATCAAATGACAGCTATGGTATAGCTGACTGGTTTCGTATAAATGCATTAGACCTCTTTGGTGTAGCCTGTGTAGTGTTTTGTTTGTTGTGCACATGTTTTTTTCAAAAAATTGTATACACTATAAACAAGGGGTTTAATTTAAAATGGACTATATTAGACCTTTAGAACTGCAGCAATTGTTGGAGTACTTTTCTAAAAATACGTACCGTGCAAGGGAATCGGATCCGAAGGTGAGAAAATTTAGTTTTCTTCTAGTCAAACTGGCTGTGTTTGTTGTCGTATTGCAAAAATCTGGTAATTATAGAGAGCTATGCAGAGTTTTGTGATTTTTGAGATGGAGCTAACAGAATCGTACCGTAAAGTACGAGTGTATATGTAACTAAAGATTTATTTTTTCGTGGTAGGCATTATTTTTGTGTCCTGTGTGTGAAACAGTATGGTTCCCTTAAGTTTCTGCACTGTGTACTTGATGGTTTTGTCGGAAGATGGGGAAGGATGCAGATATGACCGTCATCTGATAGCACTGGTGAAGGGAATAACAGAATTAGTTGGGGAGCACCAACCCGGTTATCCCTATTCTTATTGTGACAGAAAAATTCTGTACAATTCATTGAAATTATATTAGGAGATAAAGACGTGGAAACTATGTGGCTGCCATTTTTATTAACACACAATTATTTCTCCACGTATTGAGAGAGACGTCTTGAGCATTTGAGCAGAATGTCATAAATGCACAAAACACTTTTTTATGACAAGTTTCGTGATTCTTAACACGTGGCCTTTCCCATTCTCAACTCATGGTCCTTGAAGTAAAAATAAATAAAATTCAACTCGTCAAAACGCTTGTTAATAAACTCATTATTGTTCATGATATGTCAACGTACAATTTTATTTGGGTACGTGATGTGTCAAAAGTTGTTTTTCGTAGAAGGACGAAAGTAGTCGCATTTAGTATGGTTTGGATATGCAGGATTTCTTTGTACCTTTAGCCTACTAAATTTCATAGACGGAAAAATCAGTGGTGTACTAATGTAACTAGATTAGTGATAACTAGGTACATGCTAGATGATGGACAATTGTCCCCTATTGTTTTTTCGTATATCTTTCTTTTTTTCCCTATATATTCAGTCTCTTCCATCCCCCCCCCCCCTTCTTTTCCTCCCTCTGACTCAGTACCACAGAACACTTTTTCAATAGTTGCATTAACTAGTTTACAGTTGTGAAATATATATATTTGTGTATGTGTGTAAATGTACGGATGCATTGTTATGCCTTACTGTAATGTACCATTATGTGTGACACATACATGGCAATTAATAGTATTGAACCATTTTTGGGTTAGAATGTGGTGTTGGACACCCTACCTCCCACCCCAGTGACGTCTTGGTTGTGGTGACAGACTTATCTGTAGTACATCAAACGTTTATGCTAAGTTTAAAAGTGACAGTTTGTTTGGGAGTTTTTGGAGCCAGCGAATATTAAAGCCAAATAAATATTGTGGTAACAAAACACTACTGCCATTTGCAATCCCCTAGCCAGCCACTGTGGCTGAGCGGTTCTAGGCACCTTGCGGCTGCTATGGTCGCATGTTCGCATCCTGCCTTGGACATGGATGTGTGTGATGTCCTTACGCTAGTTAGGCTTAAGTAGTTCTAAGTCTAGGGGACTGGTTACCTCAGATGTTAAGTCTCATAGTGCTTAGAGCCATTTGAACCATTTTTTGCAATCCCCTGTCCATTTTGCTGACCAATGTCATGATTGTTTGCTCTCCAATTGAAGTGTGGATATTTCCCTCCACTTCATCCCTTTCATTGTCTATGCCTGGACATCTTTGCATTTTTGAGCTAGGCTAGTTTGAATTCTTAGAATGAAGTGTTTGTGATATTGTGCAAATTGGCAAACAATCAGTGCATGTTTAGTTGATCAGCATTGTGGAAGCCATAAGTTAAATGCTCAGTCCCACATGGGATTTTACAATAATGGTTGACAGAAATTTATTGCTTTGAGTGTGATGAGAATGTTTGTATCACATTGAAGTGTACAAAATCAGTTTATGGATGGACCTATCTTTGTTTTGTAACTACACTGTATGTCTTCATTGGTGTGGGCAGTGGTGATTTAATAAGAGACTGTGCACAGCAATAGTTCATTCTGCTGCAGCCTTGTCTGCAGGACTGGCCACAGACTTGATGGAGTTGTCAGATGGAGATAAATCCATTGTGTGACCATTGTGACACCTCCCTACGGTCAGTGTGTTTGCAGTCACCAATGAGACAGAAAATGCTAGATTTTGTGTAGGCCTCTTTGAGAATCTGGAAAAAATAGAAAGCTACTGTGTAGGAGAAAATTTTATAACTTGGGTCTTCACGCACATTGTGGTAGTAGACTTCATGTATCACAGTGCTGTTGAGCATTAATTGTTTCACCACATCAGATTGATTGTGCCATAAAATGTTCTATCTGTATATGATCTCATGGGCTTACACACAAAATATGCTGCTACTTGCAGTCATAAATAAAGAGGGCAGAAGGAATGAGAATCTGTCAGTCAGTTAGTTAAACATTTAGTAAGATGCTCATTGAACATATGGAATTCTTATAGAGTCTTTGTGTTGTTTTCAGGTATCACCATTGTCTAGAATATGATTTGAGTTACCTTATTGCTGATATTTCTGATTGTTTGGGTCAGCCACACACAGTTTTTGAACTGCTTTGTTTGATCAACATAATTAAGCCTGTATGAATTTTGTACTTATATTAAGGCCACTGGAAGTTTTCTCACAGCATTTAGATTATGTGACATGAAAAGTAAATGAATAAAATATGTCCAGAAAATAAAACTTATCCCATAGTCTGAAATCTAAATTTATATTTTACTTTATTGTTGTAAGTATTGTGATGTAGACATTGATGACTGGAAGGGAGGCCAACAGATGAGGGCTAATTACACTTGGCATTGACGATTATTTAAGTTAAATGTGTACTGACCCTAAATGTTTGCATTTTACATCAGGTGAGATGCCTCGGCTATTCTTACACAAGCAATCATTTAATCTAAAGACAGTAATATAGATCTGTGTGGAGCTGTGGTTAATACATTGTACTGCTGTTTGGCAGGGGAAGTCCTCATATTTACATCTGGCCACCCTGATAATAGGTTTTTCCGTGATTGACCTAAATCATTAAGAGTAAATTATTTCAAGCTCTTGTACTCCCTAGAATGAAAGGATGTAAAAGGCCCATTATATGACATGAGACATCCACGTTTTATTCGCATGCACAACTAGATCATGTCCTCAAGGTTGTTTTTTTATTTATTTATTTATTTATTTTATACATGTTGTTGCAGTATCCTTACTTGTATTTTTTACATCAATGGCTGTATCTATATACACATTTTATTGCTGTGTTACAAAATGCAAAATGCAGAAACTTGAGTTGTAAGATCTTCCCCACCCAAAACACACCTATTCCTGTGGAGGCCCTATAATTTTTTGTCTTTTATTTTGATAATGTTTTGATATTTGTGTTATTAGTGACATCATCCATGAGCCAATTTACAAGACTAGTCAGTCACCATATTGAAATGTCATTGGTCTATTGGCATGGTATTATGTCATCCGCTAATACTGGTGTACTCTATGTGTTTAGGATAAGATTTGAAAAATCTATTTGTATTATTTGTAGTGTACCTGTAGCAGTATTGCTAGATTCAGTGGTTGTTGAGTCCCACTTGTAGAATATCGTCTGTCCAAGGTGTTCTCAGAGTTAAAGTCCACTTGTCCACTGTGAGTCAGTGTATGGAATATTAGAGATCATCAGCTTCTCGCCAGTGCTTTGACATTTTTACACCAATATTCTTTCCTGTTATGATCTGAAACTGAATCTAGTGTCTGTACATAAACTTTCATTAGAACACCTTACCCATTCTTTTAATGGTGCTTTATGACATGCACAGTATTTCCAATTAGGCCTAATTGTTTTTTTAACTGAAATGTCTTTAGTGCTAAACAATTTTTCTTAAAGATTCTCTTTATTTCTGTTGCTAGCACTGAGAGGCAAATAGAAATTGATGGCATATTAACACCAAAATTTAATTTATTCTACATGTAGTTTACAAAATAGAGGGTTTAACAAATTAGAGACAAGTGAAAACTTCAACTCACATGGAGGCTTACCTTATGGAGTCCTCAGATTGTATAACCTTATGGAGTCCTCAGATTGTATATGGTAGAAACCGTAGAAGACTTTTAGTAGTAACATATCTTTAAAACTATCATCTGCACAGTATTGTAGCTCTAGGATTTTTTTTAATTTCATCTATGCATCACAATGTGGATGAGAATTAGATGGAATTGTCACATTATTTAGTACATGATATTGCCATATTTGCCTCCAGAAGGCATGCTGCTGTACTGTACAGTTAAATCATGATGGCATTCTGTCAGGAAAATATTCTACAGGTGAAGTTGTCCCCCATGCGGATCTTAGGACAGGAACTACTCAGGAGGATGTTGTCATCAAGAAGAACAAAACTGTCATTTTGCAGTTTGGAGCATGGAATGCTAGACCTCTTAGTCATGTACGCACATCAAAAAAAAAAGTTTTGCATTGCTTTGGTTCCCAGAACTCCTGGAGATATATGTTGAATGTGTATATTGTATCACAGACACAGTCCCTTTGACTATTCAGAGATGTCACTAAACCTGCCCAAAGCTGTAAACAACCATGCATAAGCAGCACCTATTAGACCGAGGGGGTCCAACAGCTAATCAGTTCCAGTAATTCCACCAGGAAGGAGGTACAAAGCTCATGTTGTCTGTAGTTCAACCATGGCTAGACAGCCAATACCATGGTTTGATCGCGTCTGCAATGTTACTATGTGCCAGGAAGGGCTCTCAACAAGCGAAGTGTCCATGCGTCTCAGAGTGAACCAAAGTGACGTTGTTCAGACATGGAGGAAATACAAAGAGACAAGAACTGTCAATGTCGTGCCTCGCTCAGGCCGCCCAAGGACTACTACTGCAGTGGATGAGGGTCGACAGAAGCGTCCGATCCCACGCGTCGGCTTTGACCCGTGACGTAAGGGTGTTGTCATGTGTGACGTCATGATGGCGCAGAGTTTGGTTTGTGAGTGTGGTGTGTTTGTAGATGTCGTCGTGTTGTGGTTTGTTGTGCTCTCTGGTGGTATGTTCAGGGTTTTCGTTTGTGTGGTGTAATGGGCTCAGTTTGCTTTTGCTCATTATCCAGAATTGTTAGAGTGTTGGCTGTGTTTGCAGTGGAATTCGTTTGAGTGAGTTAACGATTTTTTGTGAATGTTAATTTAGTGTTGTTCGCTATACATCATGTGGTAATTTTAGTAAAATAAATCAGTTGTTGTTTTTGTTCAGGAATGGATATGACGGATAAAATTAACAGTGTGCAGGCCAAGGGAAGTGTTTGATCCTAATTTATGGGATCGGGAGCTGCTGTTGAGCTATATAGGTCAAGGGAAGTGTCAGATTCCAGATGATATTGTGTTTAGTGGTATTTGGGGAGTTTTGTGATTTCGGTTTTTTTCGTCGTTTTGTGTGGTTTTGTATGGGGGTGGGTGTCTAAATGTGTTTATATTTAGTTTGCCCCCACCCAAAAACACCCCATTTCCCACGTTTGTCCCGTTAGTGCCATTAGGCTTTTAGTGGAAAGTGTCTGTGTTTGTTTTTCGATGTATTTTCGTTCTCATAATGTGTACGTACCGACTTTATATGCGCCATATTGGAATTGTGGTTTATGGTCATTTCCGCCATATTTGTGAAGTCATGGGTCAAAGCAGACGGGCGGGATCGGATGCTTCCGTATTTCTGTGGATGACCACTACCTAGGGATTATGGCTCGGAAGAACCCTGACAGCAATGACACCTTGTTGAATATTGCTTTTCGTGCAGCCACAGACCGTCGTGTTACAACTAAAACTGTGCGCAATAGTCTGCATTTTGTGCAACTTCGCTCCCGACGTTCGTGGCAAGGTCCATCTTTGCAACCACGACACCATGCAGTGTGGTACAGGTGGGCCCAACAACGAGCTGAATGGACCGTTCAGGATTGGCATCACGTTCTCTTCACTGGTGAGTGTCACATATGCCTTCAACCAGATAATTGTCAGAGACCCGATCATGCAGAATGCCTTAGACGCACTGTCCAGTGAGTGCAGCAGGCTGGGGGTTATATGCTGTTTTGGGGTGGCATTATGTGGGGCCAACGTATGCCGCTGGTTGGCATGGAAGGCACTGTAACGGCAGTAAGTTATGTGAATGCCATCCTCCGACCGATAGTGCAACCATATCGGCAGCATATTGGCGAGGCATTTGTCCTCGTGGATGACAAATAGTGGCCCCATGATGCACATCTTGTGAATGACTTCCTTCAGGATAATGACATTGCTCGACTAGAGTGGCCAGCATTTTCTCCAGACGTGAACTCTATCAAACACGCCTAGGATAGAATGAGAAGGGCTGTTTATGGATGACGTGACCCACCAACCACTCTGAGTGATGTACACCGTTGAGGATTGGGACAATCTGGGCCAACAGAGCTTTGATGAACATGTGGATAGTGTGCCACGACGAGTACAGGCATGCATCAATGCAAGAGGACGTGCTACTGGGTATTAGAGGTACTGGTGTGTACAGCAATCTGGTCCACCACCTCGGAAGGTCCCACTACATGGTGATACAACATGTAACGTGTGGTTTCCATGAGCAATAAAAATGATGGAAATGATGTTTATGTTAATCTCTATTCCAATTTTCTGTACGGGTTCCGGAACTCTCGGAACCTAGGTGATTCAAAACTTTTTTTGATGTGTGTAGATAGGTTAGAGATTTTAAAGAGGAGATGGATAGGTTGAAGTTGGATATAATGAGAATTAGTGAA
Organism: Schistocerca piceifrons; assembly: GCF_021461385.2. Classification (NCBI taxonomy): domain Eukaryota; kingdom Metazoa; phylum Arthropoda; class Insecta; order Orthoptera; family Acrididae; genus Schistocerca; species Schistocerca piceifrons. Next base: position 773,884,728 of record NC_060149.1, read on the forward strand.
TTGGGTACCTTGGAAGGGCATGACTTCTGGTCAGGTTAGTGCAAGGTTATCAACACAAAATCAGGTAGAGATAATACAGGAGTAAGTCTGATAATGTGTAAGAAAACAGAACTTTACGTAAGCTGCTATGGAGACTATAATGAATGCATTATTGTACCCAAGTTAGACACAAAGCTAACAGCCACTATGGTTGTACACGTTTATTAGCCTAATAGCTCCGCAGATGATGAAGAGATTGACAGAATGTATGGTGAGGTAAAGAAAATTATCCAGCCATTTAAAGGAGATGAAAATTTAATTATGGTGGGTGATTGGAATTTGGTAGTAGGAAAAGGAAGAGCTGGAAAAATAGTAGTCGAACATGAACAGCAAGAAAAGAATGAAAGCAGAAGCCACGTAGTAGAATTTTACTTGGTGTAAGAATAATGTAAAAAGGTTGTATATGTGAAGGAGACCTAGGGACACTGGAAAGTTTCAAATTTATTATATGAAGGTGTGCTGAAAAGTAGTGCTTCCAAAATATTTAATGTGAAAACTTTTAAAACTTTTTCAATGAAACAAACATTATTAATAGTCTATGTCCCTGTTCTTCATGTCTACATATTTGCAGTTCCGTTCCACTAGAGATATCCAAATTGTGGCACATAACATGGCAGTGTGTAACCTAACTATGTAAGTGCAAGAGAAACAGTGTGCAGTAATCAAGTTTCAAATTTTAACAGTTCGTTCACACATGGAGCATCCTCTCCTCCAGCATACCAATGCCAGACCACCTTCGAGCAAACACTGCGACCTCTACAACAATCTGACGCCTTGGGTTAACTGTCATCGATCATCCTCCACACAGTCCCAACTTGGTCCCATCCAATTTTTATCTGTTTCCTAAACTTACGGAACACCTTCGAGGACCTCACTTTGATAGTGATGAAATGGTGCAGGCAGAGGTGAATTTATGGCTCTGTCAACAAAGTCAAGTGACATTATCAACAAACTGGTCTCTCATTGGGAGAAATGTATTCATTGCCAGAGCGACTGGTGAGAAATAAATATGAAGGCATGAAGAATAATGATGCAGAATATTAATAACAGATGTTCCATTTAAAAAGCTTTAAGAGTTTCCACATAGAATAACTGTATGCATTACTTTTCAGCATGCCCTCACAAAAGGTAGGAAAGAGTTTTCAAAATCAGCTGTGACAAAACTGCTCTACCTTGTGTGCAAGATAATATGATACAAGATATGTGCAAGATATATGCCCAACTAATACGGGCTCCTTGATGAAAAAGAATTGTGGGAGGGCAGGGGGTGGAGAACAGGAATGGCAAAGATAGACCTCTCGGAAAGATTTGTCCAGTTTTACATTGAAACTTGTGTGACTAACACATCTAGATGAATTGAGGAAGCTGGTGTAGGGAAGACTTCTTTATATTACTTTACAAGAAACCAATTTTAAAATGCCTGCCTATTAGGTTGCTATAACATATTTACCTTCACTGGTAACACTGTTCTCTTCATCAGACTAGATAAAGTGTGAGGAGGCACAGTATTGTTGTAGGGCTCCATGGTGACTTTCCATCTTCATAAGACGTTACACATCAAATTATTCCTTTAGATAATTAATTTGTCATTGTTCTCTCTGGGTGAAAACAGGAAGATGTGTAAGTGAAACTTTTTAAAAAGTGTAATATGTAGTTGAGTCAGATTTAGAAATAAGCATGATGGTGGTGGGGCATTTGCTCATTGGTAAGCATTTAGTAAGAAGATGGTAGAATTGTTCAGCAAGAACTGATCCAGTCATCACAGGTTGGAAATGGGTGCACTGAATGCCGAGTCAAAGTATGCCCATATGTTGAAGTGGCTTGAGCACCTGTGATGTCACAGCAGCTTGAGTATATAAGGGGATACCAACAGCCACTACATAACTGTCAAGCAGTGCTCAATCGAAAACCAGTTGACATGGTTGGAAGCCTGAGGACGTTTTATTCAAATTAGTGTATCAGTTGAGCAGATTGGCAACAAATGAACAACATTCCACCCCACCCAGTATATCATAGTGGGCTGTCTATAGCAGTCTGTGTTAGGATTGTTTATTAATCATGCACTTGAGCCCTAATAGAGGCTAGTGTGAAGAGTGGAGCAACTATACTCTACCTCTCATATAGACTGCAGCACCCAGAGAAGTGCAGTAATTGAAGTAGTAATTGAAATTGCTTTATAAAGTAAAAGACCAGTGTAATGGCATATCTACCTATACCATAGATGCCAGTTTGTGTAAAAAGTATGAAGTTAAAAATATGTTGGGCAATGATGGTTGTTCAACCTCACAACTGCTGATTTCCCCCCTTCCCTCCCCCCACCTCCCGCCTCTGTGATTAGAAATGGAATTGAAATGCTAATGTTTCATAAACCCTGTGTGGGGGGGGGGGGGGGGGTGCAGTGTGGCAGTAAAAGGTTCTGCGATAATGGATTTGCTACTGTTTTGAAGAACTGTTCAAATATTGGGCCGAAAAGAGGAATCATTTTGAAAGAAATGTAGCTTGAAATGTTAACATTAAATGTGTTGGTTGTAACTGATCCTGCTGACTTTTTTTACTATACCTGTAGGAACCGATGATGTATTTTTCACAGTGGAGGACTGTTGATTGCTCATTATCACTAATGATTTTACTATTTTCTGTTCAGGCTCCAGCATTCTAATCATGACTTGCTACTGCAATTTAAGCTTAACGTGTTATGGGAGTGAATGTGTTAGTTGTTTTAGATTCCCTTAAGAGAACACACTATTTGTGGAATTTAGTCTCCATTATTATGTCTGTAATCTAGGCAAACAAGTTTTTTCCAGTTTCATTAACACTATCATTGGGTAATTGTATTTGATAGCCTCCATGCCCATCACAGAGCCTCTCATTGATGACCACCTATTTACTTTGTAACCTGGCCACCCGAAACTGGAGTTGCACTGTATGGACTAATGTTGGATATGATTAACTGAAATTTACTACTTTGTTATTCTGAGCTGGCATGGTTATACTTCACAAAGGGCTGTCCAACTGCTGCACTTCTGTGCGATATAGAGCAGATGCTATTAATGCATTTCCTTTTCAAGTTGGAGGCAGCCAAGGGGACGCTGGGAATTGTGATTTAGTAGTCTGATAACGTACACAATCTAAATCATTTGATTAAAGTGCAGGAGACTCGTCAAATTTGTAGTACAACTTCACCACTACTAGAGAACAGCTCACATTAATAACAGTATCATGATGATGATGATCAATACAGTTTTGTCAAAGGAAAAAATCTAATACTAACTTACACTTTGCTGAAATTATCAGTTTATCCTCCATTAATTCTTCCACCAAATAGTAGCATTTCTCTCGCAAAATGTCTTGCAGCCTTAATTTTAAGTGATCAGGCTTTATATTTAAAGGTATGCTTTTGCCTGTTAATTTAGTATGTAGTTTCATCACCACATACTGGGCAGACTGTGAATATAATTTCAAGCACTGTGCGGGAAGCATAAATTCTTTGATTCTCTTGTTGTCTGTGTGCATAAAATGATTCTCATCAAATAATTTTTGTCTGGTGTATACTAACCTTAAAATTTCATAAATGTAAAAGGGAGGGAATAGTTAGGATTTGTTTTTTACCAAAGTAATGGTTGGCAAAATTCATCTTGCTGTGCAGTACACATCTATCTGACAATTTTCTCCTACAGCTCCATTATCCAAGACACTATTTGAACTTCTCCTGAAAACTAAACCATACCTAATGACAAGATTCAACGTAACAGTGATATGGAATTTTTCGTGTGCTTACATCAATAGCATTTGCCGGTATCTGCATTCCAAATGCAAAACTGCTTAATTTATTTGATAGGAACTCAGCATATGTAACCCTGATTTAGTTCTTTTCCATATTTGTTCCAAGGAATTTACCTATGACAACTTCTCCCATAGGTTGGTTGATATGCTGTATTTTAAGCTCCACACGTTTTCGATGTTTGGGTTTAGTCACTGGCTGGTGTGCTGTGAGGTTCCCGTTCAAACCTGACCACCAACAGTCATTTGTTATTTAGCTATTTATCATGTCTGGAAAGTTCTTGAAATTTCTTATGTTTATGATGTTTCTATATTCTGGAATATTTGAAGTCTGTATAAATAGCAGCAATCTCCCGCCAGGAGTTCAGTTCTTTTCTGGCTGTATGTGCTTTTAGTACTAAATGTTGTAGTTCACTGATGAGCCCGCTTTTGTATTTGGACTTCTGTGTGGTTATGACATGACATTGTCTTGTGGAGTTGCTGAGTACTTCAAAACATCTACATAACCGTGGCTCCAATTAGGCTATGTAAAAGGCGTCACCTACATGGACAGGAACTGGTGTTCAAACTGTACATTGTTCCCAAAGCCCGTATACTCAGGATACCACAGGATTCTGAAACAGCAACAAGTCAGCTGCAAATCGGGCATCAGTCTGTGTTTTCCAGAGACACTGGCCAGGATTCGACGAAATGGCTAAAAAGATATGACTGAGTCACCAAGTATAATAGGTGGAGTGGCACTGTGTGTTTGGAAAATATGTGCATTTACTTGGACAGCACATACCAGCATTGATTAGAGGAATCTAGCTAGCTGGGACAAGTTCCAAGCCACACTGAAGAAAACATTTGGTGATGACAATCAACAGTAAATTAGAGTAGCAGAACAACACTTGCAGAATGGGACTCAACATTACAGGAAAATGATACAGATATACATACAGAATATTTTGGCCCTGTGCCACATTGTGAATCCAGATGTGAGAGAAGCCAACAGTCTCATACTTGACGAAAGGGGTTGCGGAGGACATGTACCAAGCTCTTCTGGTAAATGATGTCATAACAGCTGAGGAATTGATTAAGTGGTGCCAGTGCATTGGCAAACTGTAACAGAAAAGAGTGACAAATGAAGTATTGTTGACACACAAATGTGGTCCCTGTGGCAGTTGTGGTAGACCACCATCAACTCGATAGGTTGTAAGAGAAAATGTACAACACTTTTATGGCAACTAGAACTGTTGGACTGAGGAAGCGAGAGGTAGCAGCCATAGCTGTCAGTGCCATACATCAGGAAGTAATAGAAGTAGTGTGTCGATCTTTAGCACCAATCTCTATCACCAGTAGAACATGCCAGGAAGATTGGACGTGGCTAACTCTGTCTCGTGTTACAGTCATCAAACAACAACATAGAACCTAGCCATGTAGGTTGAATCAACTCCACAAAGTATAATGCCACACAGAAGGAGAGACATGTAGAGGATAGAGGACAATACGCCAATGCGTTTCCATTGTGGCCATCCTAGACATATATATGCTAAGATGGTATCTGTTCTTTCGGACATGTCAGATACCATCGGTGACTATGCAGCTCATTAGAATGAAATTACAATGAAATGAACACCCTTAGCTGCTTCATGGCACGAAAGTCAGAGAGATGAATCTGTCCGGGCAGTAGCCGACTTGGGCCAACTTTTTGTAGTGTTAAATGTTTATCATTGTTAGCTAAAGAAGAAATCATTTTGAGGCACTGAGCACCCTGTGTGGTGATATCTGATTGTGGAAAAGTAAGATGTTGACAGATATGCTCTCGGCATACATTGGTGTTCGACAGAGATTTGGGTACTATACTGAACATCATCACATTTGTGTACAACACAGTGAGGCAAAACACCACAGGCTTCATTGCATTTTTTCTGCTCCACAGTTGCGAGGCTGAAATGACAAAAGATACACTGTTCCCGTTTCAACTAGATGATACTCAGGATAACTATGTGAAACACATCCACATCATCACTAAGACTAAAGGAAGGCAGCTTGCTTGCATACAGACCATGAATGCCCAGCCGAACGACCGAGAGTGCTGCAGTGTCAAACATTGGCCAATGGGATACTGCCCAGGATACTTGGTATGAATTTTTATGCCTGCGTGGAAAGTGGGACTGTTGGACAAATTACTGAAGTGCTGTTTTGAGCTGTACCATGTCCTTCATTGTATATCAGATGTCACATATGAAATCAAGGATTATGATCCTTCATCAAGAAGAAAAAGCACAGACATCACCCACACCCTCACAGTATTGTGATCATGTAATCCTCTGATGGAATTGTGGCAGTTTTTCCCACCACCTGGCTGAGCTATGACAGCTGTTAAGCTTTAGACCTGCTTTCTGCATTGCCCTCCAGGAAACCTGGTTCCCGGCAATGCGGACACCTGTCTTCCACAGTTATAAGGGTATTACAGGAACTGTAGCGACTATAATTGAGTGTCAGCTGGAATTTGTGTTTATGTCCTAAACTCAGTCTGTAGTGAACCGTACCCCTTCAAACCCCTCTTGAAGCTGTGGCGGTCAGAATACAGACGACACGGGAAATAACTGTCTGCAGTGTATATCTTCCTCCAGGTGGTGCAGTACTCCTGAATGTATTAGCTGCACTGATTTATCAACCCCCTAAACCTTTCCTACTTTTGGGAGATTTTAACGCGCATAACCCCGTGTGGGGTGGTGCCATGCTTATTGCCCAAGGCAGGGAGGTCGAAAATTCACTGTCACAACTCGACCTCTGCCTCTTAAATACAGGTGCCCCCACACATTTCAGTGTGGCACATGGCACATATTCGGCCATTGATCTCGCAGTTTGCAGTCCTGGTCTTCTCTCATCTATCCACTAGAGAGCACATGATGACCTGTGTGGTAGTGACCACTTCCCCATCTTCCTGTCACTCCCACGGTGTCATGCCCATGGATGCCTACCCAGATGGGCTTTAAACAAGGCAGACTGGGAAGTCTTCACCTCCAGCGTCACCGCTGAATCTCTCCCACATGGTGCCATCGCTGTTGTCGTTGAGCAGGTCACTACAACTATCGTTTCTGCGTCAGAAAACGCGATCCCTCATTCTTTAAGTGACCCACCCCCCTTCTGGAGATGGGCATCTCCGAAACTGACCTGCGTTCTGTCTTACGCTGCAGGGTTTTTCGGCTTCGGGAGATGGAACGGCATAACAGTATGCAAACTCCGTGTCATTAAGGAGACTATGAATGGGTGGAAGTCTTCCATGTGGTCCTCTCGCAGGGAATCAGTTGTCCTCTGCTGGCTCTGCATTGGCCATACATGACTAACGCATGGTTACCTCCTCTGTCGCAAGGACCCACCTAGGTGTCACGGTGGCTCACAAACGATGGTCGTCCACCTCTTGCTGGACTGCCCCCTTTCCGCCGCTCTGCGGTGGACTTTAAATTTTCCCAGCACCCTACCTTCGGTGTTGGGCAACAATGCCTCAACAGCAGCTTTAGTTTTAAGATTTATTCGTGAGGGTGGGTTTTATCATTTGAACTAAGTTTTAGCATGTGTCCTTTGTCGCTCTGTGTTCTATGCCCTAGTGCTTTTAGGATGGAGGTTTTAATTTGTTGCAGAGTGGCTGGCTTCTCCTTTTTATTCTCATGGTCAGCCAGCCATGGTAATCTGCTCTCTTGTTTTGGTCTCTTCTACATGTTTCTTGCATATCTCTGGTTTTCTTGTCCGATTTTGTCCATTTAGTGTTTGTTGCCCTTCTGTCATTCATGTGATTTTTCTCCTTTCTTCCAGCTGTGTTTTGTATGTCTCGATTATTTTACTCCTGCCTCTGTGGAATTATTTTAATCGGAATAAGGGACCGATGACCTTATAACGCAGTTTGGTCCCTCCCTCTCTCTTTTAAATGAACCAAGCAACCAAACATGGACAAGGTTTATATCAAGGGTGCTGTGGTCAGCTCCAACAAGAACTTCTGAAACAGTGGTTCGTTGTTTCTCCTAGAGAGGGAACAGTGGTGCGAGCTGTGTGGCGAACAGCGTGGCATATTGGTCAGTGTCTCTGGCTTGCATGCTGTCAGTCACCAGTTCAAATCTGACAACCAGCAATTATTTGTTATTTAGTTGTTATATTTTGTGGAAAGTTCTCAAAATTTCTATGTTTGTACTTGTATATTCTGAAATATTCAGTGTTCGAATAAATAGCAGTACTCTCCCTCTGTGTGGCTGTACGTTTATGTTTTTATAAATGTGCATCCAGTGCTATGTTTCGTAGTTCATTGACAGCCCTGCTTTTGGATTTGGACTTCGGGGTGGTTATGACATGACATAATTTTGTCTCAAAGGCATAGTCTGTGTTTTGGTGACAGACTTTCCTTACTATAGGCTGAACTCTGTGGTAGATTGGAAGGTGACAATTTGGTTTGAGTTGGTGAAACCAGTGAATGTGAGTATGGAATCTATGTTATAGTGACAGTCTGATCTTTAATGTAGTTTGAGGTCTCTGTTAGGGTGACAGATTAGTTGTTGAAGCCAATGAATGTGAAAGTAAAATCTTGGTTGAGGTGACAGACTTATATGTTTCACAATTTGAGATCTATAGTTCCATTTCCTGGTATTTTTGTCTACTTGCGCCCAGAGTCCAGCAGTACACATATCAGAAACAGAAATGTCATGGTTCAGCAAAGTGTTTACTGCTGCAAACAGTGTTTTTGTCCAAAAATTGTTTGACACTCTAGTACCGAGTGCGTTAAGATTGTTGCGTACTGAGGATCTCTCCCGAGTTCAAAAGGAAAATATCAGATGTCATTGACTATACACATCAGTTGTTCCACCATCATATCTTCTCATGACTGTTTGTGACAGGTGTTACCAATCTGTATTTTGATGTTAGTGTGTGGACAGCAACTCTTAAAGTTTTCAGCTGGTGATGCAATGTTACAGACTCAAACGCCTGTGAATTCTCCAGTTTCTTGATACTGTTATATCTGTTGCTGTGCAGTGTGCTCAGGAACTGCATGTGTGGCACAACTTCAAACAGTGTAAAACTCATTTCCTCTGTAACAACAATGCCATACTGTCACAGAAGGTCTGTTGGTGATAAGACCTGTCTCATCAAGCAACATGATGCAGGTATCTGGTCTTGAATTGTGCAGTGTAGTTATCATCAAATGAATGAAGCAGTTACACTGATGAGCCAAAACATTGTGACAACCTGCTTATTAACTTGTTTGTCCACTTTTAGAATGAAATACAGCACTGATTGCGTATTAGGGATCCGATGGGTTGTTGGTAGGTTTGTGGAGGAATGTGGCATTAGATTTCTATACTCAGGTCATGTAATTTGCATAAATAATGTACCGCTGATTTGTGTACGTGTTGATGGCTCCCGATAGTGACCATGGGTTCCATAGGATTTGCGCCTGGCAAATTTGATTGCTGACACATCAATGTGAGATCACTGTAATGCTCCTCAAACCACTGTACCACGCTTCTGGCTCTGAAACGCGGATAATTATACTGCTGAAAGATGACATCGCCATCATGGAAGACATCAAGCATGAAGGGACCCAGGTGGTTCATAGCTATCAGTGTGTCTTCAATTACTACCACAGGTCCCATGCAAGTGCAGGAGAATGTCTCCCTTAGCATAATACTGCTCCCACCATTCTGCTTCTGTAGCGCTGCACATTTTGAATCGCCGTTCAGCTTGATGACGGCGTTTGTGGAGATAACCAGTGACCTATGATTCACCCGAAGAGCTGACACATTTCTATTGATCAACGGTCAAATCCTGATGGCCCCATGCCCAGTGCAATTTTAGTTGATGATGTTGCGTCATGATGTGAACATTTAGCGGTGGTGTGCTGTGGAGCTCAATGTTCAACAATGTATGGTGTACTATGTGCTCCGAAACACTTGTGCATGCAACAGCATTGTGCTATTTCATCAGAGATGTGACAGATCACCATCTATCCTACTTTACAGAGCAGACAAGCCTCCGAACCCCACTTTCTGTGAAGAGTCGTGGACATCCAACCATTTTGCGCCTAGTGGTAGTTTCACTGTCATCCTACCTCTTTCTGTAGATGCGTATGAAAGTAGCACGTGAACATTTGACCAGCTTTGCCATTTTTGAGATACTCATTCACAGGCTCTGTATTAATAATAATATGGACTTTGTCAAAGTTGCTTACCTCAGTGTATTTCTCCATTTGCGGCCCATATCTTCACTAGGGTGATCCCCCATCCATGTCTGCTCCACTTACATACTTTTGTTACCATGTCATATGCCCAAAATGCCACCAAGGCGCCATCCAACATTGTGGTGGGCAGTGGTTATAATGTTTTGGCTTATCCGTGTACATACATAACTCATCATATATGCTCACTAGTTTATACAGCAGAATTAGGCTACCTTATGGTATGCTTGTTAACATTTAAAGCCACATGCTATTTGCCCAGTAGTCTAGACAAACCTATGTTTATGGCATTTGTAGGTGTAGGGAAAGCTTTTGATGAGGTGGAGTGGACTGCAGTCTTTGAAATTTTGAAAGTAGCAGCAATAAAATGCAGGGTCCAAAAGTTTATTTATGACTTGTGTAGAAACCAGACTACAGTTACGATTCGAGGGACAAGAAAGGGAAGCTGTAGTTGAAAAGGGTGTGAGGTAGAGTTATAGCCTATCCCAGATGTTGTTCTATACATTGAACATGCAATAAAGGAAACCAAGGAGTTACTTGGAAAGGAAATTAAAGTTTAGGGAGAAGAAATAAGAACATTGAAGTTCACTGATGACATTGTAATTCTGTCGGAGACAGCAGAGAACTCGGAAAAGCAGTTAAACAGAATGAGTATTGCCTTTGAAAGTAATTATAAAATGAATAGCATCTATAGTAAAACACGGGTAATGGGATCTATTCAGATCAGCTGATGCTGACTGAATTGGATTAGGAAATCACAAACTAAGAGTAGCAGATGAGTTTAGCTATTTGTCCTGGACATCCGTGGTCCAGATGAGAGCCAGCTGCCTTGATTCTTCGGTCTTGGTGATGATGTGTTTAATGTAGTTATTCTGAGTATCATTCGGTTTAAAAGAAGTAGTGTATCCATTGCTATTTCAGCCTTATGGCTGTGGAGCAGAAAGAATGGCATGATAGGTGGAAAGTAGTTGATGAGTTTTGCTATTTGGTAGCAAAATAACTCATAGTGCCTTCAGTAGAGAGTATGAAAAAGGCAGATGGTAATAGCAAGAATAGAATTTCTGAAAAGAGAAATTCGTTAACATTGAATATAAATTTAAGTGTTAGGAAACCATTTCTGAAAGTATTTGTATGAAGTGTAGCCTTATAGAGAATGCTGAAGGTTAGATGGATATGTTGAATAAATAAGGAGTTTTCTAGGTTTGTAGGCAGAGTTTGACAGAGTGCCCCACTGCTGACTGTCAGCGAAGGTCCGAGCATATGGAATAGGTCTTCAGATATGTGAGAGGCTCGAAGACTTCTTAAATGATAGAGTTCAATATGTTGTCATGGGTGTTCATCAGAGACAAGGGTATCGTCCGGAGTATGATAGGACCACTCTTATTCTAGACATATGTAAACAATCTGACAAATAGGGTGAGCAGAAATCTGTGACTGTTTGCCGAAGACACAACACAGTGTACGGTGAAATGTTATCACTGAGTGATTGTGAGAGGTACAGGATGACTAAGACAGAATTTCTGTTTGGTGTGATCAATTGCAGCTTGCTCTAAGTGTACAAAATGTCAGTTAATACAGATAAGTAGGAAAAACAGTCTTCCACTATTTGAATGCACTGTAAGTGGCATGCTGTTTGCCACAAACACTTTGATTAAATATCTAGGTGTAACGTTGCAAAGCAGTATGAAATGAAACGAGCATATAATAATTGTGTTAGGGAACCCAAATGGCCAACTTGAGTTTCGTGGCAGAATTTGCGGGAAATATTACTCATCTAGAAAGTAAACTGTGTGTGGAACACTAGTGTGATCCATTCTTGAGTACTGCTTGAGTGTTACGGGTCACCTCCAGGTCAAATTAAAGGAAACTTGAAGCAATTCAGAGATGTGCTGCTAGACGTGTTACCTACCGGTAGGTTCAGAGTGAGTACTGTGAGTATTGTGGAAATGGTACATGATCTCAAATAGGAATCCCTAGCAGGAAGACAATGTGTTTTTTCACAAAAAACTGTTGAGAATATTTAGAGAACTGGCATTTGCAGCTGACTGCAGTGATTCTACTGCCACCAATGCGCATCTCACATTAGGACTGCATAGACAAGACAGGGTCAGAGAAATTAGGACTTGTATGGAAGCATACATGTGCTCATTTTTCCCCCCTTGCTCTAGTTCAGAGTGGGCATATAAATCTGAGGGTAGAAATATATCTACAGGTATAAAAGCAGTAAAGTTCACAAACATGACTATTCACTTGCTTATTGACTATAGGATGTGAAGCTGAAAGATGTAATTATAATTGCCTATGAAACTAATGAAAAATCTATATATCATCCACTTGAGTTTGCTGCACTATTCTGGAACACACAAAAATGTCCAAATTTAATTTGTTGGGATTAAACACCTCATTTCTTGAAATCAGGGCAGTGTCATAGTTCACAAAATCTGCAAAAAATACTATTCAAGTTGCTGGATAAGAACTGTTACCTGACTTTTGAAAGGTTTTTGATGAGAAAAATGTATTTGCTTGAAGATTATCGCTATGTAGTTAGGGATGGAGAGTCATAATAAAAACAAGTGTATCAATAGTACGACAAGTAGCCATTATTGGAACTCTATTGTTTGCAAATTGTTGGTGATGTCAGTAGCTTTCTAAGATTGTTGGCATGCACTACTGTCATTTCTTTAGTGAGTCTCCCTGAGAACCATCATGGTATTCGTTTCAGTACACAGTGAAGACCTTATGCAGTAGCGAGCAGCTCAACTGAATAAATAATGTGTGTATGTGTTCCTCATACATATAAATGATTTTCCGTCTAATACCCAACAAACATAATTAAATCTTTTTGCAGATGACACTAGTATTGTTGTCAATACAAGCATGCATACAGCAACAGAAGAAATGATAAGCAGTGTTCTTAAAAGTATCATGGACTGGTTTTATGTGAATGGTCTCACACTCAGTTTTAAAAAGAGACAATGTATTCAGTTCTGCACACCCAGAGGTGCCACATCAGTGTTAAAAGTAACACATGGTGAAGAAATAATAAATAGGGCAGAAATGTCAACATTTTTAGTTTTACGTATTGATGAGAATTTAAACTGTTAAAAGCAGATTTTGGAACTCCTAAAACATCTTAGTTCAGCCTCATTTGCAAGTAGAGTCATTGCAAATCCAGGGAGAAGAGACAAGTCAGTAAGTGGACATATTTTGCATATTTTCATTCAGTGATGATGTCATATGGAATAATGTTCTGGGTAACTCATCTTTAAGAGAGAAAGTCTTCATTGTTAAAAAATGTGCTGTATGGTAATACGTGGTGCTCACCCACGATCATCTTGTAGACATCTGTTTATGGAGTTGGATATCTACAACATACAGCACTGGGTGACACATCGTGGAAGTCCTCAGCATAATGCAAAGACCAGCTTCTACATGTCTATTATAGGCAATGAGGCTTATTAATGTTGCCAAGTTATTATGTTTCAAGACTGAAAGTAAGAGAATGAAATTAAGTATGTGTAGCATTAGTTGTTCGTTCATTTGCAGATCATTTTGCAGTTATATAATGTGAACCAGCTGATCACACCAATAAAATATAATTGTGATAACAAACATGCAGGTGTAAAATTACTTGAAGATATATTTAATTCTAGCGCTAATGCTACACAATTTTTTTCTCATCACATTAAAAGTTGTTGCATTCGTCTCACACACTATGCACACATCCTTTTAGCTGACATCAGGGCCATGATGATACCTTTGATTCACCATTACATTCATTGTGTGTTCTCATTTTTCTGTCTGAAAAACTGAGTTAGCGTTCCCCAGTAATGGAATTTAACTTGTAATCTTAGGAAAACAAACAGCGGTCAGCATGTCCAGTGCAATCTTCGCACATACAATTGTATAGTAATGTGCATTTTTCTCTGAAGATACATGACACACATTTTTCATTTTCACCAACTTTTTATAACAGATCCTTGCTTTGTTTTTGAAGTAATCCTTTACTGCTTGAAGAACTTATGGGAATGCAAGTGGGTTATGTCATCAACAAAAACTGATATTTCGGTGGGTGACAGTCCTGTCATTTTCGAGGCGAAATGGCAGCAGTTAAATGCTGTGCCAGTGAACCTTGCTTTGCAGAGCAATATACATTTCACGGTGGAAATGGAAAAAGACAGCTACTTTCCCTTCCTTGATTTGTCAGTCAGGAGGAAGGTTGGTGGTACATTGGGACATACTGTTTGTAGGAAGCCTACTCACACTGACTTGGGTCTGCAGGCAGATGTCACCAATGGCCTGGCATGTAGTGGCACTTTGTACCTTGGTTCACAGGGCCCACAGCATTTTGTATCCTGAGAGGTTGTCAGCTGATTTAATCCATTTTGAGGTCACCTTCCATCAGAATGGATATAGTGAAAGACAGATTGGACATGCATTGGGCAAGTGATCAACCTTGCACCGATTGAGTGACTAGGTCTGCAAGACTGGTAGTATCTTGTGGAAATATGATGTGAAATGTTTTTTCTGACTTCCATTTAGGTTCCCTTAAGGATGATCTTGGTTTGCGTAAGGCAGGTGTCTGTCATATTCTTTGTGGTCGTAGTGAGTCATATATTGGTCAGACTATCAGGGCCACGGAGTACAAGTGTACTTGACCACAAGCATCACACATGGTTACTACAACCGAGCAAATCAGCTATTGCAGAACATTGTCTTGCACTCATCATCCTGTGTAATATAACAACATGGAGATTCTGGCATGTGCTTCCAGACATTGAGATAGTGTTATTAGGGAAGAAGTTGAGATTAACCCTCGAGCACACACACCTATGTATGAAGTGCACAAAACACAAAGAAAATTGTTTTACAGTGTTCCAGTGTTGTTTCACAATTGCGGGCCCAAACCTATTCATTAATTGTTACTTCATTTAACTTGGTGATAAATGGTGTTGACATACATCCTTATGAGTGGTAGTAATATAGAACAAACAACAATCTAGGTCAGAAAAAAATTTACAATCTGTGCAGGAAAATGACCCACATTATGAGCTAGCAGCACAATCCCACAATAAGGCAGTTGCTATAAGATAATGAGCAATCAAAATAAGTGATGGGCTGGGATCTGATACAACTGCATTGTTACCGTGGGGTAATACCTGTCAGTGGCAACAGAGTGATATAATTAAAGTATATTTTGTTATTGTTTAATTAAACAGTGCTCCAGCTCATACAATGTATGTTTATTTTGTTTAATTAAACTAAGATTAGACTATGATTACACTCTTACATGTTTACTTTAGTAACATGAAGACAGTTATTACTTATGTGTGTACAAAGTATGCGGATGCTCAAGGGTTAAATAACCAAGTATTCTTGTAAATAAAAATGGAGTTTTTTGTTTAAATTCTTCTTGGAATTTTGCTTTCTCCCCCTTGTCAAAAAACAGATGGGCAGAGTTAATGCTACCTCATCTGATGTGCTACCTCACCTGTTGTTGTAATTTTCAGTATCAATAACTTCTGGTGTTAGTCATTGTTGCTCATATGATGGTGCAAATGTTTACTGTGTGTTGTGTTGTGTTGCAGGAAATTCTCAGCAAACCAAGGTTTTAAATTCCCTTGCACAGTACTTACTTTCTACAGTTTGGCCTTGAAAATGACAGGGTGCTCACCTGTAGAAATGTCGGCGGTTGTCAATGATGTCACTTAGCTGCATTCCCGTACATTATTTGAACATTATATATGCTGAGATAAACTCAGGTCTAATCCTTTACAGTATAATTATAATATGTACATGGGCTATCCAGAAAATATGAATTTTCATGTAGCATTGGAGGTAGTAGGAAAAGGGGAGGGGAAGGGGGTATGGTTGATCAGTTGCTCCATAGACTCATGTTGCAGGTCAGTGTGCTGAAAGCTGCGGTATTGAGGGAAGCCACATTGCTATTGGTTGGCCTACTGTACTCATCGAAAATAAGTGTTGTAATTGAAAATCTCACCAAATGTTAAATGTATTCTGTAATGTGGTTTTTAGTGGCAAAGAACTCAAAACTATTGACATTTATTGCAAAATTTGTTGTATGTGGACCAGATGTGATCAGTGAAGATGTTTTACATTAGTGGTGTGTTTTGTGTAAGAGAGGAAGGGTGATTGTTCATGGTGACAGGCTATAGATAGTCTGCAGTGAACCTGAACAGAAACTTGATTACAAGATATGTGAAAACCAGTATTTCATGATACCTTGAACAATCCAACAACTTTTCACAGACTTCTCAAATTGTTTGTGATGAGATTGTGGGTAAACAGTTAGGATACTAAAAGTTCTAAGCCTCTTGGCAAAAAAAAAAAAAAAAAAAACACTTTTCTGTGAGAAGCACAAAACTCGATGAGTGACTGCCTTTCTGGACATTGCTCTCCATAATGGTACAGAAGGGGAAGACCTAGGGAACAGAATTGTGGCTGATGACAAGACATAGTAAAACTGTGGAATATTGTGAAATAGGAGGAAAAACCACCAAACATTCCCCAGTATAGCAGTTCAATTAAACGGAATGACTATAATGTGACTGATAATTTACAAATTGCAATTGGTGTTAATAACCACTGCATAACTGTAGCAACAAAAGTTAGGTCAAACTGCTCAGTAACAGAAACAAGGGCATATTTTGCAAATTTCAACCCACAAAAATTGAATCACATGCTGTAACACCAGTATCCTTCACTGAAATTAATAGATTGTAGAAGTTCTCGTGGTATAAATGGAATTTTGAACAGGGTTTTGAAGAGTTGTTCTAATTAATCAAGTCACATCAGTGATGGAATGTGTAATGCATCACAGACACAGGGATTTTTTTCAGAAAGATTAAAATATGCTGTTGTTAAACCTCTTTACAAGCAGTGACAGAAGAAATGTAAATAACTGTAAAATTATTTTACTCACATTTTCTTCCAAAAATTCAAGGAAGTAATGTATTTAAGAGTAGTGTCACAGTTTACTCAGTACATCACAGTTTGGGCCCCAGAAGGGTTGCTCGGCTGAGAATGTCTTTTTTATATGGCTATTCACCAGATTTTACAAGCCTTAATAATAACATATATGTTCCACTATGTCAAAGGCATTTTGTTTGATAGATTATGACACATGTATAGAAGTTTTACAGAGCAAATAGTGTAACAAACTTAGTGTTTGAACTATGTTTAACCAAAATATTGCAAAAAGTGGTGATTAATAATTCTGGAAAGGGAGGAAATATTAGTGATTGGTAAAAATGACAAATGGAGTCATACAGAGCTAGATTTTGGGTTGCCTCCTTAGTGACCAACTTAACATACACCAAGCAGAATTGCTATTTTTTGATAAATGAAACACCTGTTATATAATTAACTCTGAGACAGTAACAGAAGGAATCATTAACAACATTTTTTTCTTTTTTTTCAAATAGTTGGAGTCAGGGAGGAATGTAGTCATCAGCCACATGTAATTAGTTTTTTAGGTATGGCAATTATAAAGTTCCATGGAAATCTACAAATGTTTAAAAGAAAATAGAAACTTTCTTTGTTCTCTAAACGATAGTTTAATACTTTGCAAAGAGTGTAGTAGAACACTCAATTCTCTTTGTGCAATATAGTATTAATTTTAGTCATTTTAATTCAGATGTAATCAATAGTGACTTATGACTTGCATCTTGGAAAACAGTTCAGAATACGAATTGATAAGGATTTATGGTGAAATGCACTTAAAAAAGTGACAAGCATTTATAATTATAGGTTCAGTCATGGATAAAGCAGGTGGTAGATACTGGTAGAATACTGGGGAAGTGTAATCAGTCTACAAAGGAGATTGCTTACAAATCACTCGTGTGACTCATCCTAGAATATTGCTCAAGTGTGTGGGACACATACCATATAGGACTAACAGGAGATATTGAATGTATACAGAAAAGGGTGGCATGAATGTTCACAGGTTTGTTTAATCCTTGGGAGAATGTCACTGATATGTATTGAAAGAACTGACCTGGCAGACTCTTGAAGACAGATGTAAACTATCTCAAGAAAGTCTGTTAACTAATTTTCAAGAACCGGCTTTAAATGATTACTGTATCACTTGCATAGGGATTGTGAGGATAAGATTACAATAATTACTGCATGCACATATGCATTCAATCAATCATTCTTCCCATGCTTGTTATGTGAATGGAACAGGAAGAAACCCTAATAATTATTTCAGTGGGGATGTACCTCTGCCATGCACCTCATGGTGGTTTTCAGAGTATAGATGTAGATGTAGATTTTTACACATTTATGTATATGTAATGGATCACTCGGACTAATAAATTATTTTACAGTTTCTGTCCATTCATCTGCTGTGTATCCTATTGGACATCTGTTTGTTGCATACACATCAGAGCCCGATAGCAAGAGATATGTTGTATCTTTTGAAAATATCACCAGATGCAGGAGGTAAATCTGCACTTCTTGCCATCTGTTGAAGAAAGACTGAACTTTTTCAACAGAAGCTGAAGAGGACATTATTAAGTGAGAAACTAAATTTTGAGAGAGAGAGAGAAAGGCTTATGACTATCTCTCTCTGACCCCATCAGTTAATAAGTGGGTCTCTTATTTAAGAACTAACTGTACCTTCAGATCTGTACAAGAAATAGAACAACATTGACAATTAATGTAGAATATGAAAAGCAGTCAGTGAGTAGGGTCAAGAAACACAATGACTCTCTCCAGATATCTGGAGATTTTAAATCGACAATCAATGCCCAGGCACAAGTTGAAACCTACCCTATACTATGTATATTGGGCCTCCGCAGGAGCCTTGTCAGAGGTGAATATTTTTCTAAGACAGACCTTGCCGACACATTTGCAGATCCTACTAGATGAGGACTCGCAATGCTTTATGGCCGTTAACACTCCCTTTGGCCTATACAAATACAAACACTTGGCCTTTGGGATTTCTTCCACTCCAGGGATGTTTCAGAGGTACTTGGAACACTTAACCATGTACATCCTTGCCTGTACCAGCTATCTAGACAATGTAATTGTCACAAGCCTTATGCATCAGGACCATCTGCACAACTGTTGTACCCTTTTTATTGCATTGTGTGATGCAGCGGTCAAGTGCTGCTTACACAAATGCAAGCTTCTTTTTTTTCCGCTCCAGTAGCAAGTGGAATGAATACCTCCGTACACTTGTTCAACAAATACAGTATCCAGCCCACTGGTGACAACATTTATGCTATTGGCTCTTTTCCCTGCCCCCAAGATTTACAGGAACTGCAGGCTTTTTTGGGAAAGGAGAATTATTATTATTCTAACTTCCTACTCCCACAAGCTATCCACATTATGCAGACGCTCAATCAATAGTCAAAGAAGGGCGTTCAGTACAGGTGAATGGCTGGCTGTGAACATACTTTCACACAGCTGAAGCATCTGCTGCACTTGACACCCTGCTTTATGCTCTTTTCTCCATCATGTCCACTGGTTTTGGCAGTTGATGCTTCTTCCTATGGCACTGGCGCAGTGCTGGCATATAGAAATGATGATGGTACTGAGCAGCCTATTGTCCGTGTGTGAAAGACGCTGACATCTGCTCAAAGAACTACTCACAAATTGAACAAAATGCTTTAGCTATCCTCTTTGCCAATAAGAAGTTCCGTGTTTACCTATTTGGCACCAAGTTTGCCCTCATTAAGGACCACAGACCATTGTAAGCACTCTTTGGGCCTGGCTTCCAACCTGGACAGCACAACAGCTCCAGTGTTTAATGTTTTTTCTCAGGTCCTACAATTATACCATTAAGTACAAATCCACAGTGCAACAAGCAAATGCAGATGCCATTGCTCGTCAGCACTTGGGGCCCAACCCTGGCTTTTTATCCACAGGAAGTCTCATGTTTCCACATTTACGTGGAACAACAGCAAGCCTTGGGCAGATTTCCCATTACAGCAACTCATATGGCTGCAGATACACGCCACTACCCTGTGTTATGGCACATTTTGCACTATGTGCTTCATGGGTAGCCCACAAATTTTTTGAAGTCCGCCGATCTGGGACTTGAGGCCTGGGTTCACCGCTACCACTGTTTGCCGGATGTCTCCAATGTTCTCCTGTTTGACACAGAGTTAGCTACCCATCGTGTCATCATCCCATCTACCGTGCACCCTCAGATATTGCAACTCCTCCATCGTGGACACTGGGGTATGTTGCAAATGAAAGCCCTTGCAAGGTGACATGTCTACTGTCCGGGACTAAACTAAGATGAGGTGGCCGTGGTGCACAACTGCTCTGCTTGTGCCCGGAACCAGATTGCTACTCCACAATCTTTCACCATTCCCCCCTCCCTGTTGTCCCTGGTACTGCATTCACCTGAACTTTGCTGGCACCTTTCTGGGCTCTATGTGGCTTATTGTCATGGACACTTATTCTAACTGCTCACATGTGGCCAGCATAGCGACCACCACCACCACCACCACCACCACCACCACCACGAGCCCCGCCACTGCTGCCGATGACATGATCCTCAGTGCCCTCATCCAGATTCTAGACATTTAAGGACTTCCCCGTAACATCATGTTGGACAGTGGGCCCCAATTTACACTGACATCTTGTGAACAGTTTTGCACCTCCAATGGCATCAAGCACCTATTTCATCTGCCGTTTCACCTGTCCTCAAATGGCAAATCAGAGCTTATGGTGTGTACATTTAACCAACAAATGTTAAAGGCAGTAGGCACTTTCCACTACCACAACTGTGCTCACTGTGTTTCTGAGCACCTACGGGATCACCCTGCCAACGACCATAGCCTGGTGAAGCGCTCCTCTGTGGGCAGTAGCCATGTGCTCTCCTCCATCTTCTGGCCCCACAGCCGAAGGAGGCCCAGACCCAGCACGCCAGGTGCTACTTGCCAGCATCAGCAGTATGGGCGTGCTCATATGGGGCAAAACCATCATGGATGTAAGGCTACAGGGATTGCCATCCACGGGCAATGCGTTACTACGGTTGAGACTCAGAGAGGCTTGGCGCACCACCGTACTAATCAACTACATCTGCACCACCTTCGGCGGCTCAGTCGTATGTGGAACAGCAACCCTTCTCAATCCCGACACAGATGGGTGGGTACAACTTCTGCTGTAGGGTACCAGAGGTAGCTCCCATGAATGCGGGGTGGAGGTGGAGTCCTCCCTTTGTCACCCCCTGCCCTTGTGTGCCAGAACGTTGCTACACACCCTGCCCTACAACTTCATCAAAATGATTATAATATCAGTGCTAAGTAATTCTTTGTAACCAGCCATGGAAAAAACTGATTGTGAGGGCACAGGAAGGACAGTTAAAAGAATTTGCAAAAGAAATTTTATGAAGACCCATAGGAAACCAGGTACTATCTGCATCAAATTTGTGTCAGTTTTGTAATGATAATATCGCCAAAGTTAAGTTGTATTTTATTTCAGAAGAGTCAGTAAGTCTGACACATTCTGGCCTTGCAGACCACTTTGCAGAATTCAAACCTTTCTTTGAAATATAAGTTTCCATAATTTTGAAGTGATTAGGCTGTTTAGGGATCTCGGGAGGAAGAATGATCACTGAGTGCAACTTGAAATATGATTCAAGGAGTAAATTGGCATCCTTTGAGAGAGATGAAAATTTAATTGCATCAAGATATGTACCTTGTAAATATTCCAATTTGTGCACTTTGGGGTAACCATTGCACTAAATACAAAAGAACATGGGGTTACTGAATAGTTTATGCATCCTTCAAGACTTTGCCACCATTCTGTTGGCCAAAATGAGAGAATGTTTCCCGATTCCCATTCCTCGTATCCTTCCTGTTATTCACCGTCCTAAAACGTGAACTGGAAAATCTCCCCATCAGCGACGTTGGCGGGTTAATGTATGGTGTGGCATTATGGGAGGAAGGATAATTGGCCCCCATTTTATCAATAGCTATCTAAATGGTACAATGTATGCTGATTTCTTATGTAATGTTCTACCAATGTTACTACAAGATGTTTCACTGACATGACAGAATGGCGATGTACTTCCAACATGATGGATGTCCAGCACATAGCTCGCTTGCGGGTGAAGCGGTTTTGAATAGCATATTTCATGACAGGTGGATTGGTCGTCGAAGCAGCATATCATGGCCCGCATGTTCACTGGATCTGACATCCCTGGATTTCTTTCTGTGGGGAAAGTTGAAGGATATTTGATATCGTGATCCACCGACAATGCCTGACAACATGCGTCGGCGCATTGTCAATGCATGTGCGAACATTTCGGAAGGTGAACTACTCGCTGTTGAGACGAATGTCGTATTGCCAAATGCATTGAGGTTGACGGACATCATTTTGAGTATTTATTGCATTAATGTGGTATTTACAGGTAATCGTGCTGTAACAGCATGCGTTCTGAGAAATGATAAGTTCACAAAGGCACATGTATCACATTGGAACAACTGAAATAAATTGTTCAAATGTACCTACATCCTGTATTATAATGTAAAAAACCTACCTGTTGCCAACTGTTCATCTAAAATTGTGAGCCATATGTTTGTGACTATTACAGCGCCATCTATCACAAAGTGAAAAACGTGGTCCAACTAAAACATTCATGTTTCGTTATGTACTACATGAATATGTAATAAAAATGGGGGTTACTATTTTAAAAAATGCAGTTGATATCAGTTTGACCTATGGCAGCACCATCTAGCAGGCTAACCGTAGCGCCATCTGGTTTCCCCCATCAAGCTAGACAAGTTTCGTTCTTTGTAGTTTTTTCGTTTGACGCTTATTTGGCCTGGTCACAATTGATGGACCACCCTGTGTATTTTTTCCATTCTTGATTGTTTTATTTAAAGGTATGATATTTTTTTCTCCAATCCTTAAACTATATAATATACAAACTCCATATAAATAAATAAAGGAATGATAATTTATTTTCAGAACATTGGTAAGTGTCATTTTGGGCCATCACAGTTTTAAAAACAGCATAACTTCCTAACTTTGAAGTACCATAAAATAGATACAAGGAAATTTGGTGTGGTTCCTTATCTGTTAGCTCCATAATGGGATCAAGCAAGCCAAGTTTCATCCAAATCTTAGATGGAATGTGAGAAAGTGCCTGTCCTTTAGACAGGTACGTGCCGAGTAAAAGTGTTAGGGATGGGAAAAACCAACCGTGGTTCAACAACAAAGTTAGGAAACTACTGCGAAATCAAAGAGAGCTTCACTGCAAATTTAAATGCAGCCAAAATGTCTCAGACAAACAGAAGCTAAATTGATGTCAAATTTAGCGTAAGGAGAGCTACGGGTGAAGCGTTCAGTGAATTCGAAAGTAAAATTCTATGTACCGACTTGACGGAAAATCCTACGAAGTTCTGGTCTTAATGTTAAATCAGTAAGTGGAACGAAATAGCATATCCAGACACTCTGGGATGATAATGGCATTGAAACAGAGGATGACATGCGTAAAGCTGAAATACTAAACACCTTTTTCCAAAGCTGTTTCACAGA
This sequence comes from Schistocerca piceifrons, assembly GCF_021461385.2. Classification (NCBI taxonomy): domain Eukaryota; kingdom Metazoa; phylum Arthropoda; class Insecta; order Orthoptera; family Acrididae; genus Schistocerca; species Schistocerca piceifrons. Next base: position 773,908,276 of record NC_060149.1, read on the forward strand.
GGAAGACTGCACTACAGTTCCATCTCTAAATCCTCGCACAAACAAAAAAAGTGGCTGACATCGAAATAAGTGTCCAAGGAACAGAAAAGCAACGGAAATCACTCAACAGAGTCAAGTCCATTGGACCTGACAAGATACCAGTTCGATTCAACACAGAGTATGCGAAAGAACTTGCCCCCCTTCTAACAGCCATGTATCGCAAGTCTCTAGAGGAACGGAAGGCTCCAAATGATTGGAAAAGAGCACAGGTAGTTCCAGTTTTCAAGAAGGGTCATCAAGCAGATGCACAAAACTGTAGGCCTATATCTCTGACATTGATCTGTTGTAGAATTTTAGAACATGTTTTTTGCTCGCGTATCATGTCATTTCTGGGAACCCAGAATCTACTCTGTAGGAATCAACATGGATTCCGGAAACAGCGATCGTGTGAGACCCAACTCGCTTTATTTGTTCATGAGACCCAGAAAATAATAGATACAGGTTCCCAGGTAGATGCCATTTTCCTTGACTTCCGGAAGGCGTTTGATACAGTTCCGCACTGTCGCCTGATAAACAAAGAGCCTACGGAATATGAGACCAGCTGTGTGGCTGGATTGAAGAGTTTCTAGCAAACAGAACACAGCATGTTGTTCTCAATGGAGAGACGTCTACAGACGTTAAAGTAACCTCTGGCGTGCCACAGGGTAGTGTTACGGGACCATTGCTTATCACAATATATATATAAATGACCTAGTAGATAGTGTCGGAAGTTCCATGCAGTTTTTCGCAGATGATGCTATAGTATACAGAGAAGTTGCAGCATTAGAAAATTGCAGCGAAATCCAGGAAGATCTGCAGCGGATAGGCACTTGGTGCAGGGAGTGGCAACTGACCCTTAACGTAGACAAATGTAATGTATTGCGAATACATAGAAAGAAGGATCCTTTATTGTATGATTATATAATAGTGGAACAAACACTGGTAGCGGATACTCCTGTAAAATATCTGGGAGTATGCGTACGGGATGATTTGAAGTGGAATGATCATATAAAATTAATTGTTGGTAAGGCAGGTGCCAGGTTGAGATTCATTGGGAGAGTCCTTAGAAAATTTAGTCCATCAACAAAGGATATGTCTTACAAAACACTAGTTCGACCTATACTGGAGTATTGCTCATCAGTGTGGGATCCGTACCAGGTTGGGTTGAAAGAGGAGATAGAGAAGATCCAAAGAAGAACGGCGCGTTTCGTCACAGGGTTATTTGGTAAGCGTGATAGCGTTACGGAGATGTTTCGCAAACTCAAGTGGCAGACCGTGCAAGAGAGGCGCTCTGCATCGCAGTGTAGCTTGCTGTCCAGGTTTCGAGAGGGTGCGTTTCTGGATGAGGTATCGAATATATTGCTTCCCCCTACTTATACCTCCCGAGCAGATCACAAATGTAAAATTAGAGAGATTCGAGTGCGCACGGAGGCTTTCCGGCAGTCATTCTTCCCGCGAACCATACGCGACTGGAACAGGAAAGGGAGGTAATGACAGTGGCATGAAAAGTGCTCTCCGCCACACACCGTTGGGTGGCTTGCGGAGTATAAATGTAGATGTGTAGATGTAGAATGATCTGTATATTATTATGTTGTTTCAGCTCCATTTTTATCATATTGTTAGCTCAAGCAGAATTTTAGTTTTCTGAACATGTTTTTGCAAGAAACAATTGTAAATTGTGCATGCAGCCAGGTCCTTTAAGTTGCTTGTGCTGCAGCTGCAAGCAACAGAGCTACTGCAGTTTAAAGCATATTGTAATAAATGCTTACCAAACACTTTGTCAAAATTTTATGAAAATTTTTAGAACCCCAAACACCTACTGCCTACCATGAAAGTTGAAACGCCCACTGATGGGTGGTCGTGACCTTGGTTCCCACAAATCCTTAAACAGTGGGTCACTGTATTCTTCAAAGTCATCATGTTGTTCTTCATCTGTTACGTTTGCAATGGATGCAGATAGTAGAGATTGGACCACGAATCAATGGAAATTTGTCGAATCACATTTTCTGTTATACTATGTTGGAGGTCATATCTGAATTTGCCATCATCAAGGCAAACAGCTGCTCAAAATGTATATCACTTCACGGATGCAGGCGAGTGGGGGCAATATTAAGCTGTGTGGTACATTCGCATGGTCTTCCATGGGATGGGACCTGTGGTGGTAGATGAAGATTCCATGACAGTCATAGACCATGTGAACATTATTGCAGACCACCTGCGTCCCTTCATGCTTGATGTCTTCTCTGACAGCAATGGCATACTTCAGCATGGTAACTGCCAGTGTTAAAAGGCTAAAATTGTGCTACAGTGATGTGAGGAGCATGATAGTGAACTTGTGTTGATATTGTGGTCACCAATTTTGCCTGATGTGAACCCTGTGGAACATATCTGAGACGCCAGCAGGCAATTTACGTGAATTATATGACTTGTGTGTAGACATCTGGTGTTAGATAACTGTGAAAAACTACCAAGGACTTGTCAAATCCATGACACGTAGAATCACTACTGTATTGCATTTCACACTTGGACCAATACACTATTAATGTCATAATGTTTTGGCTCATTAGTATATATCAATAACAGAAATGCCTAGAGACAACAAAATCAGAATATAGCTTCCACAATCAAAATGTAAACATATTTACATTATTGTCCTTTCAGATCAGGTGTTCTGCCATCATGGCTTCCCATGACCCCTTGTAACAGGCACTGCAAACATAAATTTGGAGGTGAGAGTGTGGACGGCCCATTGTGAAGTTTACCCAAAGACCTGTTAACCTTTAGCCTTAAAACTCTGATGATGATCATAATTTTACTTATGAGAAGGGATGTGATTTCAAAATAACTGTTTTTGTGGTTTGGTTTGGATATGCTGTGGAGGTGGAAAGGTGGTCTGAATTGAAGATGAAGCTTCTCTGCTTCAGTCTTAGAAACTATGGCATCACTATCAGAAAAGATACTGCCTGCCTGTGGAAATAATCCAGTCATTCTAAACCGGTTGACTGATTTTCCCAATCTGCACTTCATTGGTAATGCCTATCTTTGTCTCCAGATTGCTGTATACGGTTATATATAGTAGATATTCTCATTTTCCCAGTTCCAGAGTATTTTAAATTTACCTCCAAAGGTCCTATGTAAGGGTTAAAGTGCATGGGATCAATGGGAATAAGTGGAATAATATCAAATATATTCCTCTAGCCATAAAAATACCACCACATTCTGAACACAATATCATATTTGCCTAAAGTCGACAGGACTGACATTCCTTCAAACAATACTTCACCAGCAAATTAGCGAGCCAATCTGTGACTAGGACAGCTTGCATGTTCCCTGACGGGTGGACTCTGATGACTGAACTACAAAGATCTCTCTTCATTAACATTTGACTTACGTTTGTGAGGGAAGAATGAGACCTCCAGAGACAATCGTGAATGTAAGTAGTTTTTATGGCATCTCTATCAACATAAAGAAAAACTGCTATCTTTAACTTCATGACAAATTAAAACTGTGTGCAAGTCCAAGCTCTCACTCAAAATCTTACCTTTTTCAGGTAATGTTCTTTCTAAGGTATCCAGGTGCACCTGATGACCTGACTGAAAGGTTTCAATATGTCCTTACAGTCTTTTGCACAGTTAAAATCTAACATTTTAAAGACACCTTAGATTGTGGCTCAACCTGTCTTCACTATATCCTTTCTCTCTTTACTGCTAGTTCAACAAGGTAATCAGGAGTATATCTGTGGAGTTTGGAGACATGTTTAAAAATACTGGTAGACAAAGCTTTGTGTGTCCCTTTGTGGCGTAGCCTTAATGCTTGAGGGATGTTGTGCATAGGTGCACACTCTAATCTTTATTCAGAAGAGCTGCTCATTGTCTTTATCTTCAAATTACATAAGAAATTTTGCCTTGATGTATAGATAGTCCAGTATCACCTACATTATGAATACTGTCAGCAGAAAGTTGTACTTTAAGTTTTTTCGAAAGCCTTAAAAATTTTCAGTGATGTTTTCTTGGTGAAGCATGTTGTTATATTGATGAATATTTTAAAATATTTATGAAAACACAAATGACTCTTTTGATCGTTGAGACAAAGATCTGCCTTAGTTTTTTGCAGCATTGCATTTTAAGGTAATATGTAGCCCACTTGTAATGGACAATGTGCTACAAATGCCTACTAGTGCACTCACAAAGTTCTTTTGTTGTACAGCTGGTAAATGTGAGTCTATATCAATAAAAAAGGAATAAAGTTTCACTATAGCTCGAACTTCATATGTTATCAGTAAAACCATATTAATGTAGAGAAGTAAAGCAGCAATTTATGGTAGAGGAGATGTTTGCTTGGCGCAACATTTAGCTTTTGTTTCCAAAATTTGTATTACATTTTATCTTTCACCAGTATGCGAACACAAAACTTTTCTCTAACATTTTCTATTGTGTTGTGTTTCCTGTCATGCTTTGTACGATAGTTTTAATGTTGTGGTAATCTCTCTCTGAAATATTCTGTTCAGATAACTAACTCCTCACTCTCCCCACAACAATTCACCCCTTTTCCCTGGCTGTGGGTTCCTATTGCAAATCCATATTAATTATCTTGTGTATTGTAAATCAAATAATTTCCCAGTAATTTTTGTTAAGTCAGTTTCATGTTGAAGCTCATTTATTTCTTGTGTATATATTCATTTTCACTGCTACTTTTAGGTAAACATGCTTTTTTTACTAAGTTTTAGGTGCTAGTACACATACAGGGAGTTACTTGAAGTTGTGTAATATACTGATAATTAATTGAGGCAAAGATTAATGTGATGCTGGAGATGTCAGAAGTTTTCCAGACTTACCAATTGTTTTTGGACTCTGTGTGTGTGTGTGTGTGTGTGTGTGTGTGTGTGTGTGTGTGTTGGAGGGGGGGGGGGGGGGTTGCCCTTCAAAGAGTTTTCAAGATTCTAATTTTACTGGCATTTATTTTTACTGCTTAGTATAAACATTTTTTTGTGACATATGTGCTTAATAGATCACCATGTCAGTTTTATTCATAATGAAATTTTGTCATTTTTTTCAGTCCCAAGAAATTTTGCAGAAGTGCCTGAAACTAATAGAGTTGGACTATCATTACATTGTAAGTTTTTCATGCATTTATGATAAAATTGTAATTGAATTAAACTATGAATGTGTTCACAGCAGTATGTTGGCTTGCTGAAATATGTACAGATGTTGCAGAAATATTAGAGGCGAAGTACGATCTACTGTTTGAAATAATACTTTAATTTAAGGATACAGGTATTTTATTTAATGATAAAATTATTTGGAGTATGATACACACTGGTAAGCAACTGGAATAGAGCAGCCTCTCTAGCAGCTCATAAGTACACACTTTCATTCTGATGATGATTCATTATAGCAAGTGTTCTACAAGACACCAGAAGTGTTCGGGAGCTGTACTGATCAATGACTGCTTTATAACTGCCCACCCCTTACTGAGATTAATTAGAACAGTGCCAGCATTACACATATTTCTCCTAACAGCATTCCAGATATGTCAAAATGACTGAAGCAGTTGTCAGTTCTTTTTGTTTCCATTTGATTCACATTTGTCTGTTCTGTTGGTTACTCTGGGCTGTCCAGAGCTGGTCGACTTCATGTTGGAAGTTTTATTTGCCAATTGCTACCAACACAGTATAACTATGAAATGTACACAATGCTTTTGGATTGTATTGGGCAAGTCGTGTGTCACTTTACGTTCACTATTATTCAGGCATGCATAAATGTGCTGTATGAAAGTTTGTCAGTTGAACAAAAGTTTAATTCATTTCTTCCTTTCCATCACTGTCCACTTGGTGTGTACAAAATAGAGAAATTGCTTACAGACATTAACTGGATTAGAACTGGTATGGTATGCATGTGAAATTATGGTCTGTATAGTGTAAACAGTTCCTACTGGGTTCAGTGTGGACCATGACATTAGAATTGACATGCAAGTGCAGCTCATTGAAATGAAAATTATATCATTTAACAGTAATGACGTGTAAAAGGCTCTATATAAACTTCTCAAATAATATTTGGCATCTCTCTCGTAAGTTGCACAGATTGTATTCCTTTTATTGGAAAGTTGTTTCCTATGACCTCAGAAAATAACCATCCACAGTTACTTGTATAATAAGGGTGAAAGTAAACCTGTATTTTCAGTGAAATTCAGTACACACACTGTGTCCCCAACCAAAAATGTCATGATGCAGCTTGTATACACTACTCGGTACGTCAGCATGACTCATTGTCATTAGGCCATATGTGCATTGTCACTTCATTGCAATAGGGGTTACCAAAACATCAAATTTCCCATCAAATGAGCATACACAACAGCCACATTATTCCAACATTCTGTCACTCATGACTATTCGCAGAGGTTCAACAACACCAGCTTATGATCGCTACATATGAATTGTGGCTTCACCTTAAGGAGAATGCAACAGTACTGAGCCCTGCATGTTTAGAGGTAATTGTGAAGGCTGTGGTGACTCAACAGTATCAAATCGTTTCCACATGTTCAGTTTGGCTTACGGGCATCCATTAGAAATAAGGGTACAAATACCCCTAGTACTGGGGTGTGTGAAAATTGTGGCTTAATGGAAGATATCTAGTTCACTTCACTAACTAGAGCAGGATTTGTCTGAAGCCTCATTACAGCTGTAGAAGAGTGTACCAAGCTACTAACTAACGTGTATGGATGTCAGTTGACTCTGATCTCTATAGAGAGTAATTTGTAAGCTGTACAGTATTAAGGATAGAATCTTCCAACCTATAGTCCACTCCTAAACTCAACATTGTGGTGAGGGTTCATATTTGAAACCCATTACATAAAAGCGCACTGCACACACTTCGTAAACACTTTCCTACAAAAATTGGATATTGATCTAGTGGAATGGTCTGCAGTATCTGTTGATGTAACCCTGATTGAGCTTGTCTTTGACCTGTTGGAACTTCCAGCGCATTATCGCAAGAACACTCCTTACATACTGAATGATCTCCGGAGAGCTTTTGTTGATGAGAGGTACAGGCTCGAACAGCTATATCTTAAGCACCTGGACAGTTTTTCAAGGAGGATACAAACATGCTACAATGCACAGGTGGAGGAACAAGGTGTTGAATGTTACCCAGAAGCAGATTTTGATTTCACAGATATGCAGTTCCGAACATTGTGTGTTAGTTTTGGGTTTTGTTTCTTTTTATTTATTAGTGAAGTTAAATTTTACTGTTTCATAAGGCTTATTTTTTTTATTCCCTGTTTCCCTTGAATGTAAGCCCCCACACATTTGCGGATATGTAGGTGGTGTAAAACTTATGAGCAGTTCACTTAAAACAGTGATTGGATTTTACAAATTGTGTGTGTGTGTGTGTGTGTGTGTGTGTGTGTGTGTGTGTGTGAGAGAGTGAGAGAGAGAGAGAGAGAGAGAGTGAGCAAGCGGGGAGGGGGAGGGGGTCTGGGGGCCTTCTGGCTCTGTCCCAGGGCAGTTTTTGCCAAGGGCACTCCAGCATCAACAACTTGGACCACTTGGAGTCTGCCATTCGATCGGCCTTTTCCTGGCAACACCACCTTATTGCCAATTTTTTTTGACCTGTCAAACTTGGTGACACAACATCCTCGCCACTCTGCATGCGTGGGGTCTGCAGGAGCTGCTCCCAATTTTTATGTGGAACTTTTTGTCGCTCCACACTTTCAGAGTTTGTGTTGGTGCTTCCCACAGTGCACTCCATATACAAGAGAATGGGGTACTGCAGGGCTGTTTCCTGTGTGTCCCACTCTTTTTAATTGCCAGTTTTTGTATTTCCTTCTGCTCCTCTTCTTTTGCTGTGGCTGAATGCTGGCTGCAGGGAACTGTAGGGAACCTACAGTCGTGGGCCCTCACTCACGGTTTTCAGTTTTTGGCTGCCAAGACTTGTGTCATCCACTTGTGTTGTTGTCATACTGTCCAACCACATCCAGAACTTTTGCTTGATGACCAACTACTAGATGTAGTGGAGACTTACTGCTTTTTGGGACTGGTCTTCGACGCCAGCTTAACTTGGCTTCCCCAGCTTTGTCAGTTTAAGGGCAAGTATTCACGGCATCTTAATATTATTCGATGCCTGAGCAACACCAACTGCGGTTCTGATCATCCTACACTGCTGCAGCTGTACAAAGCCCTCGTACAGTCTCGTATTGACTATGGGAGCCTGGTGTATAGTTCAGCATCGCACTGCATCTGCTGTACCCTCTCCCCCACTGTGGTCGGCTCGTGACGGGAGCCTTCCGAACGAGCCTTGTGAACAGCCACCTTGTGGAATCTGGCATTCCTCCATGGTGGCTGTGGCGGCAACTACTGCTTGCAAATTATACCGCCCACATTCATCGTTCACCTCATTATCCAAATTACCATCTTCTTTTCCTTAACATGGCGATCCATCTCCTACAGTGTCGGCCCAGAACTGGGAATCCCCTCGCTATCTGTGTCCAGTTGCTTCATACTGGGCTTGACGCTTCTCTTCTACCACCTTTCCTGTGAGTCCACTTAGTACACCTACATGGTCCATACCTCAGCCACAGCTTTGGCTGGAGATATTGCAAGGCCCAAAAGGCTCCGCTCCACCTGAGGCCCTCTGCTGGCAATATCCCTCCCTTCTCAGGAAGGTCGAGGGCTCATAAATAGTCTACAGAGGTGGATCAGTGGTCGACGGTCTTGTTGGCTTCCCTTATGCTCAAGTTGGCCATACTGAACAGCACTCTTTGCTGGATGGTGGCAGTGTTTACACTGCAGAGTTGGTAGCCATATATCGTGTCCTTCAGCATATCCACTCCTGCGCTGGTGAGTCCTTCATCATCTGTAGTGACTCCTTAAACAGCCTATAAGCTCTTGCCCAGTACTTCTGTCGACATCCATTGGTAATGAGTATCCCGGAGTCTCGTTATGCCCTCGGAAACAGTGGATGTTCAGTGACCTTCATTCGGATCCCAGGACATGTCAGGATACCAGCCAATGAACTTACTGACAGCCTGGTCAACAGGCTACTGGTAAGCCAGCTCCAGAGATTGGCATGCCAGAGACTTATCTCCGATCGGTCTTCCGCCGCAAAGTTTTCGCGATCTGGGATACTGAATGGCACACCCTCAGTTTGTTATCAGGGAGACAACGAATGTGTGGAGGTCATTCATGTGAGCCACTCACAGGGCCTCAGTTATCCTTTGCCAGCTCCGCATCAGCCATACTTGGGTAACACATGGTCACCTCCTCCATCGCGATGACCCACCTCAGTGTTGCTGTAGCTCCAGCTCCCGTATGACTGTCGTCCACCTCTTGTTGGACTGCCCAATTTTAGCTGCTCTGCGGTGGACTTTTAACCTTCCCAACACCCTACCTTCAGTGTTGGGTGACAATGCCTCAATGACCGATTTAGTTTTATGTTTTATTCATGAGGGGGGGGATTGTACAATCTAAGATTGGGAGTCTGGCCTTCTCTCCCAGGCCTCTACCCTCCCACCCTTTTACCTCTTCCTCACTCTTTCTTTGATTTTGTTTGCCTGGATGTTCGTCTTTTCCCTAGATGTGTTCTTCTCGCCTTGTGTTTTAGGCTGACGATTTTAATATGTTGTTGAGTGGCTGACTCATCCTTTTTTAATCCTTGTAATCAGCCATCCCAGGCCATCTGTTACACGATTTTAATACCTTCCTCTACCTTTCCTTTTAGTGCACATTTCCCCCTTTGGTTCGATACTTTCGTTCTCTCTTTTGGTGTGGTTCCTTGCTAGATTTTCATCCCTTTACTTCCCCTAACTCCTTTGTTTTTAATTGTTTTTTCCTTGAGACTTGTTTGCTTGAGGAAAAAGTGACTGATGACCCTGTAGTTTGGTCCCTTTATACTCCAAGCCAACCAACCCATTTCGCCATACTACTGAATGAGTGGGTGCTGTGTAATTCAGATGCTGATATTGATTGGAACTGATCAGTTGATTGTGGAGCACAACAGCGACTAAGACTACAAACAGCGCCGACATGCTCAGAATCGTAAAACAGATCTTGTGCTGACGAGTTACTGCTTGAGCTTTGGCAATTTTTAACATGTCACTTGAGGTGGGATCGGACACCTCTGAGCTTTCACAATAATGTCTCGATCCGGAACAAGGCAGATAATGATGTCACAGATCAAGAAGTCTGTATATGACACACCACATTGTTCACAGGGAAAGTCACACTTGCGTGCCAAGCCTTGTAAGTCAGCAGCTCATGCTGTGCAGGGTTGTTCTCGTTGCTCAACACATTGGTTAACCCTTGTGTCTATACTCAGAAAATTATAACACTGGTCAACACTCATTTTCTTGCCAAGGATATTTGAGTGGCTTTAGGATGGGTTAGTGGTGCTGAGGACGAATATAGCAACCATTTATGCAGTTTGGCTCTAGTTTTTGAGATAATGCATGATTTATTCAAAAAATTAGAAAAAATTGCTAATACTGAACTCGAGCGCTACAAACTACAATGAAAAAAGAAAATAATCTTTATAAATAGCTTCTATGAAAACCTGATAGGCATTTGTCCACGTATAAAACATAATTGAAAAGTTTCTCTATAAGTATATCATTTTCCGTCCATGACTCCCCCAGGGGGTCCACAACTCTTTCGTGGATACGTGCGTGGCGAGCACGGGGCCCCGAGCCATTGCAGCCTTCTTTCTCTCCCGGGCTGCATTTCCTTTCCCTTCCCCTCCTTTCCCCTCCATACCCCTTTCCCCTCGCCCTCTCCTCTCCCTCTATTGGTGTCCTTGCTTATGTTGGCCCCCGCTATCCTCCTGGTTCTGTTGGTTTTACACTCTGGCTTTGTTGCGTAATCATCTCCTCCTTTTGGCATTCCTTGGTCCCCCTCTGGGGTTTGACCTCCATTCCAAAATTTCTCTTCCGTAGTGTGAGCCATTTGGGGAAGAGCACCTTACCTAGTGTCTCCGACGTGTGCCCTCCTAGTATATTCCACCTTTTCTTCTACGTCGTTGTCTGATGCTAGGGTGCATAGCCAGCACGGTAGCCAGCCCGTGTTGTGGGGTCGCTATGTACCCTTTTGGTTGAGCCCCCTGAACACACAGGGATCACACTTCTGATACCTGAGCTGTGACCTCCTCATGCATGCCTTGGAGTGGTTGCTCGTCATCCTGGAGCATCGGAACTCCCGGCAATGGCCGCCGTGCCAGACGGCCCTTGCTGTGGCTGGGTGGCGCCCGTGAGGAGAGCCCCTGATCGGAGTGGGTGGTATCAGGGCGGACGCTATGCCGATGAAACGCATAAGGGTCCAAACCTCTGGCCGCTCTTCTGCGGCCGTCTCTCTGCGTGGTACTGATTCCTCAAGTGCTGCTTCTCTTGCCCCTTCGGCCTTCCCTACCGTGGCTACCCCCTGGGAGGAGGGTCAGGCCCGTCGTCTAGGGACAAAACCTTTCCCCCGTTATCTAGTTTGCACCAGGACTGATGGAGATACTTTCACCAGTGTCAAACCTTTATTCTTTGTGGAACACATTGAAGACAAGTTCGGCGAAGTGGACTCCCTGAGCAAGATGCGGTCGGGTTCATTACTGATAAAAACTGTTTCGGCTGCCCAATCTGCGGCCCTTCGTGCCTGTACCCATCTTGGCACAATTCCCGTGTCCATTACCCCTCACCAGTCTCTAAATATGGTACAAGGTGTGATTTTTCACAGAGACCTCATCCTTCAAACTGATGAGGAACTTCGGGACAATCTCGGACGGCGGGGTGTTCACTTTGTTCGGCGTGTTCAGAAGGGTCCTAAAGATAATCGTATTGATACTGGTGCCTTTATCCTGGCCTTTGAAGGGGATACCCTTCCTGAGAAAGTTAAGATTATGGTCTATCGCTGTGATGTGAAGCCGTACATCCCACCTCCTATGCGGTGTTTTAAGTGCTTGCGTTTTGGCCACATGTCTTCTCGCTGTACCCAGGACCCTCTCTGTGGTGACTGTGGACGTCCACTCCATGAGGGGAGTCCCTGTGTTCCCCCTCCTGTATGTGTAAATTGTCATGGTAGTCATTCTCCACGTTCAGCAGATTGCCCAGTCTATAAGAAAGAAAAAAAGATACAGGAGTATAAGTCTCTTGATCGTTTAAGCTACACAGAGGCCCGTAAGAAATATGCACGATTGCACCCTGTGTCCATGACATCTAGTTACGCCTTGGTTACATCTTCATCCCTTCCTCCCCCTTCCTTACCCCCCTCCCGGACCCCTCTCCTTCCCCCCTCCCCTGCGGCTCCCACACCTTCTCCTCTGGGCGCCGCTCCCCCTCCCCAGCCGGAGAAGTGTCCCACTCCTTCGGCGTCTGCCGGTCAAGGGCGCCTCTCCCGGGATGCCCCTTCCCGGCACCTTCCAGGTCAAAGGCCTGCTGCAGCGCGGCGACCGCGAGAGCCGCGGCCTATCGGCCCCCAGGTCGCCCGGTCTCTTTCTGTTCCTGATCTTGCTGCAGCTGGCTCCATTATGCCACACAGCCCTCCTCGATCTCAACCTGAAAAGAAGAAGAAACATAAGTCCCGGGACAAAGAGCCTCTGGTGTCACCGGAGGTCCCTTCCCCGGCTTCACAACCGGATTCTGACCTGTCGTTTATGGATGTCGCCCCCTCCTTGTCGGTGACGGGTGGGGACCCGGCGGTATGACTGGATTTAGCGTGTTCAGCCCTCATTTAAACCATCGTTCTGTGGTTCTCCAATGGAATTGTAATGGCTACTATCGTCACCTTCCGGAATTGAAATCCCTTCTTTCGTCCTACTCAGCAGCTTGTGTGGTTCTCCAGGAATCTCATTTTACTGATGCCCACTCACCGACCCTCCGTGGGTTCCGTGTTTTCTGTCGAAATCGGGTCGGACCCTTGCGGGCTTCTGGTGGCGTTTGTACGTTGGTCCGTACAGACATTGCTAGTACGTGGATTCCTCTCCAAACTACATTGGAAGCAGTTGCTATTAGGGTCCACTTAGACTCTGCAGTCACAGTATGCAATCTTTATCTCCCTCCTGACAGGACTCTTACACCTGCTGCCTTAACCACCCTTCTTCAGCAACTTCCTCCTCGCTTCCTCCTCCTTGGGGATTTTAATGCTCATCATCCTTTGTGGGGCAGTGCCTTTCCATCTAGACGAGGTCTTCTTATCGACCAATTTATTGCAGACCACGACCTGTGCCTTCTTAATGATGGCTCCCCTACTCATTTCAGTGCTGGTCATGGTACCTTTTCTGCCATTGATCTTTCTCTTTCTTCTCCCTCTCTCCTCCCTTCATTACACTGGTCGCCACACGACGACCTTTGTGATAGTGACCATTTCCCGTTGATTATCACGCTCCCTTCCCGCTCCCCGATGGAGAGGTTACCTCGTTGGTCTTTCCACCGTGCCGATTGGCCTCTATATACTGCACAGGTCGAGTTTTCTCCCTCTTTGTCGGGTTGTATTGATGACGTCCTACGTGACGTGTCTGACGCGATTGTTCGCGCTGCTAACCTTGCTGTCCCGCGCTCATCTGGACAATTTCGTCGTCGGCAAGTCCCGTGGTGGAGTACGGCCATTGCCATTGCCATCCGTGATCGCCGTCGAGCTTTGCAACACTTTAAGAGGCACCCATCTGTAGCCAGCCTTTCTACCTTTAAGCGCCTTCGCGCTAAAGCCCGTTATTTAATCAAACAGAGCAAGCGGATATGTTGGGAACGATTCGTTTCTTCCCTTGGTTCCACTGTCCCTCTGTCACGGGTATGGGCTACACTTCGCTCTCTCCAAGGTTGCCATCGGCTGTCCACCCTCCCAGGCCTTCACCTCCCGGATGGCATTTGTACGGACCCATTAGTTCTCGCAGAACATCTTGCGACCCATTTTGCAGTGGCATCAGCGTCGGCCTCCTATCCAGCTGCTTTCCTTCATCAAAAACAGCAGGCTGAAGCTGTCGCCTTATGTTTCACCACTTGTGAGTCAGAATCTTACAACGAACCTTTCACTGAATGGGAATTTCTTTCTGCTCTATCTGCTTCTCATGATACGGCTCCTGGCCCAGATTCCATTCATAACCAGCTGCTTCAACATCTCAGTGCTCCACAACGGCACCATCTTCTTCGGGTGTTTAACCGTATCTGGCTCCAGGGTGACTTCCCTTCTCAGTGGAGGGATAGCATTGTGGTTCCTGTCCTTAAGCCTGGTCAGAACCCCCTATCTGTTGACAGCTATCGGCCAATTAGTTTGACCAATGTTGGTTGTAAGTTACTTGAACGGCTGGTAGCCCGTCGGCTCACTTGGGTCCTCGAATCTCGGGATCTATTGTCCCCTTACCAGTGTGGCTTTCGAGAGGGACGATCTCCAATCGATCATTTGCTTCGCTTGGAATCCGCAGTTCGGCAGGCTTTTTCCCAGCGCCGCCATTTGGTTGCAGTGTTTTTTGACCTTCGCAAGGCCTATGACACGGCCTGGCGCCATCACATCTTACTAACCCTTCATCAGTGGGGTCTTCGGGGCCCCCTCCCGATTTTCATCCGCCAGTTCCTGATCCATCGGTCATTCAGAGTTCGAGTTGGTACTGCTTTTAGTTCTCCACGGACCCAGGAGACGGGCATCCCACAGGGTTCTGTCTTGAGTGTCCTTCTTTTCCTCATTGCTATCGATGGACTTGTGGCCTCTGTCGGTCCCTTGGTCGCCCCTGCCCTGTATGTGGATGATTTCTGCATTTGGGTTAGTTCCTCCTCGATGCCATCTGCAGAACGGCAGCTCCAGGTGGCTATACGGCGTGCCTCTGCATGGACCCTCTCCCACGGGTTTCAATTCTCTCCTTTAAAATCGCGGGTGGTCCACTTCTGTCGCCGTACTACGGTCCACCCTGATCCAGAGCTCTATCTCGCTGCACAAAGATTGCCTGTGGTTCCACAGTTTCGTTTCCTAGGTCTTCTTTTCGACAACAAGCTCACTTGGCTGCCCCATATCAGACTCCTGAAGGTAGGATGTTTCCGTAAACTCAATGTCCTTCGCTTCCTTGCCCACTCCTCCTGGGGTGCGGACCGTTCCCTCCTCCTCCGTCTTTATCGTGCTCTAGTTCTGTCACGTTTGGACTATGGTTGTCAAGTTTATGGTTCAGCTGCTCCTTCCACGCTGCACGTGCTGGATCCAGTCCACCATCGTGGTATCCGTTTGGCCACCGGTGCCTTCCCTACTAGCCCTGTTGATAGTCTCCTGGTTGAAGCTGGGATCCCCCCCCCCTTTCTGTTCGGCGGTCCCAGCTTCTGGTGTCTTATGCCCTTACTATCCGTTCTTCTCCCGCTCATCCTTCCTATTCTATCCTATTCCCAGACCATGGACGTCGCCCGCCTGACTCCCGCCCTCGGGCGGGTTTACCGGTTGGGCTGCGCCTTGCGTCTCTTACCCGTGATTTTCGGCTTCCTTCTTTGTCCTGTCTTCCTCGCTCCGTCCCCTCCACCCCTCCTTGGTTAGTTCCTCGGCCTCGAATTCGGATGGATCTCCGCCGCGGTCCGAAAGATTCCATCCCCCCCGGTGGTGTTCCGTTCCTTTTTCCGCCAAATTTTATGGGAGTTTCGGGATGCTGTTGTTTTTTTACACTGATGGCTCTAAATCTGCTGATCATGTTGGGTATGCCTTCACGTCCTTTGTTGGAACGGAAAATCATCTATTGCCACCCTCATGTGGGGTGTTTACTGCGGAATTGATGGCAATTTCCCGGGCCCTTACCTTTATTAAACAATCCCAACACAACCGCGTTTTGTTATGTACGGACTCGATGAGTGGCCTTCTTGCTATTGACCGGTGTTTTTCGCGCCATCCCTTGGTCTCTGCCATCCATGACCATCTCGCTGATCTTCACCGTGCTGCTTGTTCCATTGACTTCCTATGGGTCCCGGGCCATGTGGGTATCCCGGGTAATGAGCTCGCTGATCGTTTGGCTGGGGGAGCAGTTACTTACCCCCCGTTTTCTGTAACCCCTCCTGCAGCGGATTTACGGCTTCACATCAAATCCCACTTTGCACAGTCATGGGCCAATTCTTGGGAGGCTACTCCACTGTCTAATAAACTTCGTGCCATTAAGGTGAATACAGGCCCATGGCGATCTTCCTTTAGCCTCTCCCGCAAGGACTCGACCACGCTGTGTCGTCTCCGCATTGGCCATACCAGGCTGACCCATGGTTTCCTTTTGCGTGATGAGCCACCCCCGCTATGTGGTTGTGGAGCCTTCCAGTCAGTGGCCCACATTTTGGTTGAATGCCCCCTTCTTTTGGCTCTGCGTGCGAAGTACAGACTCCCCCACACTTTACCTTTGATGTTGGCTGACGATTCCCGGATGGTCTCTCTGGTTCTAGGTTTCCTCCGGGAGAGTGGTTTTTATTCTCAGTTTTAAAGTTTTTAATCTCCCTCTGGTGTTGGGGCAGGGCGGTGAGTGTTTGGATGTCTCCCACTGTAGGCAGTGTTCAGAGATTCCCGATTCACCTCCCTGACCGGAATCCTCTTTTCTTTCCCTTTTACTCTGTTTTTACCCCTTCTTTTTAAGGCTTGGTTAGTTTTTCTATTCCCATACGTACTTTCTGCATTATAGCAGTTGTACCTTTTAAGTCACAGGTGGTCTTGCCTATGCTGTTTCAGCATAGTGTTGGGTTCGTTCTCTTGCAACTTCCCTCATTTGTTTTTACTAATGACAACGTGACTGCCCTTTTACGTTTCCCCTTTATCCGTTTTATTTTTCTGACTATACTGAGATGTCCCGTTAGCAGAATGGAGTCTATTTGAAATAAGGGACTGATGACCTTGCTGTTTGGTCCCTTTAACCTCAAACAACCAACCAACCATCCGTCCATGACGAACCGCTTCCTGCACGCTTTCCTTTTATAGGTCTCTTCAGAACAGTCACGTTGCAGATTCCAGCAATAATCTGCCATCATATGCCTGTCCCACCTTCCTTTATATCTTTCCTCTATTCCTTTCATATCTTGATGGAACCGCTCTCCTTGTTCCTCACTGAAATCACCTAGATTACGAGGAAATCGATCCAAGTGGCTGTGAAGGAAGTGCAATTTTATGCTCATGTTAGCTCCTAAGTTTTGAAAGTTAGTGAGCATGTTTTTGACCAGTTACTCGTAACTGGGAGCTTTATGATTGCCCAAAAAACATTTTACAACAGCGACAAAACTGTTCCAGGCCGATGCTTCAGTGACAGTCATGACACTTGTAAAATTGGTATCGTTGATGAGCCTGCGAATTTGAGGACCATCAAATATTCCTGCCTTAAGTTTTTCACTACTGAGTCCAGGGAACGTATTGCAGATGTATGTGAAGCAATTACCATTTCTGTCTAAAGCTTTGGTGAATTGCTTCATTAGTCCTAACTTAATATGTAATGGTGGAAGAACAATCTTGTCCCTACTAACCAGAGGTTCATTAATGATGTTTGCTTCACCAACAGCCATACGTTTCCTTGGAGGCCATGTTTTCTGCTTCCAATGTTCGTGCTTTGCCCTACTATCCCACATGCAGATAAAACATGGGTGCTTTGTGTATCCACTTTGTTGTCCAAGCAAGAAGTTCACCATTTTCAAATCAACACAAATCAACCACTGGTGCTGCATATACTGAATTTTCTGCAGAACCATCTTGATGTTAGCATATGCTTCACAAAGTTTTGTTGAGTGGGCAATTGGAATAGATGCGTAACGATTGCCATTGTGTAGGAGAACACATTTTAAACTTCTAGTGGAACTGTCTATGAAGAGACGCCAGTCCTCTGGTCTATATTCCGGCAGCCCCAATTCAAGTAAAAGTCCAGGTATATTGCTGCAATACACTATAACCTCTTCTTGGTTGAAGTATGGAAGAAGGTTTTCTTCTCTCGTCCGGTAAGCTGTTATTTTAACACTTGGATGAAGACAGTTCTTTTCCTTAAGCCTGGATGCTAAGAGTTCTGATGCTTGCTTTGAAAGATTGAGTTCTCGTATGAAGTCACTGAGCTCCTTCTGGTCGAACTGCTGGGGTTGTCTCTCACGTCCTTCGTATTCCGAACCACTACTTGTACATTCCTCGCCATGCACATCGTCATCTGATGATGTTAGCGTGGGTAATGTTGTGAAGGTTGGTACAGGAACATCGTTGCTGTGCACCACCGGTCTTCTTGCCGACTCCAAATTGGGATATTCCCACTTTCGTTTTTTGAACCTATTAAAACCTTTCACATTAACAATGCAAAAATAGCAATCATCTGTATGGTTCTTCTGCTCTCGCCATACCATAGGCACTCCGAAGTTTAAGCTTTTCCTTTTTCATTTTGTCCACTGCTGTAAGCACTCCACACAGCATTTACAAACTTTATGGGGTGCCCACGCCTTGTCTTGATCTCCAAGTTTAATTCCGAAATATGCCAGATACGCTTCCTTCACAAAAGGAGTGATATTCTTCTTGTTCTTTTGAAGAACGTATTCACCACAAATGTAGCAAAACTCATCTGGATGGTTCACGCAAAGACGGCGTGAAGAACTCATGTTTTCCTAAAACAAAATTGCACAAATACTACATATTATGCAGAACTTTCTTGTATTTGCATGTCAATCACATCCAACAAACATCATTAATTGTTTTGTGTGAAATGAATACTCACCTCTTATTTGCTATGTCACGATGAAAAGGTTCTATCTCCTTGAAGCTGCACTGCACATGTGTGTGACTTTCGACCATCACCATTTTTCTTGTTTACACTGAACGCTACCTATCGGCTGTTGCGGGGATTACCTCGGCCAACAAATGAATGTCGAGTACCGCCGAATTCAAATCTGCACAACCCTCAATATCTTCAACACACGCACCGCACAACAGGACTGAACACATGCTGACAGTGTGATGTTTGCATGATGTAATCCTCAACCACACAGATGCACTCCCTGAGCAGAATTGTTTAATAAAAATAGTACAATATCACTAATTAAAAAACAGGTAGCAAATACATTACACCATATATGGACCCTGCAGTCGATATTATCCACATGAAACTCTCATTTCCACAAATAACCTATATCTCAAAAACCAGAGCCAATTTGGAAAAAGTACAAATATACTCGGAATGAGTATCATAACAATATCCCATTTTCGTTCAAACTTCCCTGGCAACGAAAAAAAAATTTTATTTTGTAGAGCTGTGTATTTTGTTCTATAACCAGGTTACTGGGGTAAACCAGTGAATTTGTTGTTGTACGGTCACAGTTGGCAACACTCAGCTGTGGGTATATACGAAATCATCGCAACAAGGCATTCTAATTGTTGCTGGCTGCTGTTGCACAACATTATGAACTGTTCATTATTGTGTAAGCTTTGCTACTGTAAACCTCAGTTCTGGATTCTCATGGATAATAAACTGGAACTCTCAAAAACTGAATACAGCAGATTAAGCTATGAAGCGAAAGAAGAGTATATAAGAAAGTTATTGTCTATTGTTGATACAGAAGAGGCTGACACTACAGATTTCAGTGCTGAAGATTCTTCAGACGAATGGATTACAAGTGAGGAAGATGCTGCTACTTCAGATATTGAAGATGCTATTGGTGCTTGTAGTGATATTGAAGTTGAAAGTCAAAGAAGTGATGAAAATGACAGAGCTGATGAAAACAGTGAAGTGATTGTGTTTTCTGATTACATTGTACATGGTGAAGATGGAACTAAATGGCATGAGGAACATTTTGGGACAAGAAAGTTGCTGAAGTATAATATTGTACAGGAAAGGGCTGGTGCGACAAGTACAATCACCACCCCCTCCCGGGTCTTGCCTCTCTCTCTGACGGGTTCATGCTTGGTTACCACGGGACCCCACCCTTTGCAGCATCTTTTCCCTTCCGTGCTGGAAGTCTGTCCTCTTGTTATTCCTTTTACCCTCCCTTGGGGAACATGTCTGCGTTGTTGTTGGAAATGCGTTCTGCATATTCAGTCGCCAATATCAGACCAGTCTCACCACTGTCTTTCATTCCTTCTTTCTTTTTTTCGTTCCCGTTTTCCTATTCTTCCTCCACTTCGGCATTTGACGTTCCTCTTTTTCTTCTTCCTCCCTGTGCGCTCCTGAAGGCCAGCCCATGTGTTTGACAGACTGGGCAACGCGCAATTTCCAGCCCTGGATTGACCGGTAGGGTTTGTATGTACCGCCTTGTAAAGGCCACTCCCAAGGAGAGGTGATTGCCTGAGCTGCTACCTTCCTAAATTACCGATTGGTTCCTTTGTCAGGTGTGCCGTCGGAAGGAGCACGCCATCAGAGACGCTGGCAATCATGGGGGATTTTCTCACAATAAGCCAGTCATCTTCTTCGTAGTCCATGTCTACCAAACTTAAATGGAATGAAGCTCCCAATTCAAACACCCTCCCAGCTGCACCACAGTTCCTCGTTTCACATACTGAAGATGGTCAGTCCTTTACTACTGTAAATCCATTTACTATTCAGAAAGGTGTTGATGCAGTTGCTGGCCATGTGAAATCCTGCTCTTATTCACAAAATGGCACTTTGCTTTTGGAGACTACTTCTGAATCTCAAGCTCAACTGCTTGCAGCTTCACTCCTCCGTGGCTATCCTGTTTGTGTCGAGGGCCATCTAACACTGTATTCTCCCTGAAATGTTATTTATGCTAGGCTTCTTGATGGTCTGACTGAGGCAGAAATCCAAACACACCTTTCTGATCAAGGTATCATTAAAGTCCATTGGGTGGTGAAAAAGATAGATGCCTCCTTAGTGCCAACACGCACGTTTTTTTCTCACTTTTGATAGAGAGGTGCTTCCGTCAAAGATCAAAGCAGACTATGAAGTTATCACAGTACAACTGTACATTCAGAACCCGATGCACTGCTACCAGTGCCATCGTTACAACCACACTTGAGAGTCCTGTCAACACCCGGCTGAATGTGTAACCTGTGGTAGGGGTGCTCATGAGGACAATTGTTTTCTTCCTTCTCCCCACTGTATCAACTGCAATGATGCCTTCTCCCGAGATTGTCCCATTTATCTCATGAGCAGGCTGTCCAGGAGATCCAGGTGAAGGAAAAAGTGCCTTACCCGGTTGCTTGCAAGTTGTTGGCTAGTCGGAAAACGTGCTTTCTACCATCTGGCACCTACAGTACTGTTCTTGCTACATCTCGCTCCACGAACATGGCCAAGCAGACATGCAACCTCAGATTTAGCACCACAGTTGTGAAATCACACAGCGTCATGGTAGTGTCCCCGTCTTCTCCTCCAGCTGTGCAACAAGCCACCAAACTTCCGCCACACGGAGTGAAGTCACCTGCTACACAACTGGCAGGACGGAAAGGACAGAAGGAATACTCCCACAAAGACGTCTTATGTCCCTCCTGCCAACAAACATCTGAGTCGTCCTCTGCTAACCAATGTAATACCCTCTCCCGGCCGACCTCTGTGTCGCCAGTATATGCCACCAACCGTTTTTCTGCCCTGGACTCCGCAGACTGGCAGAAGGAGAACACTGATGCATCTATAGATCTCATGAAGCAGGATCCTGCAGCCTCTGTGCCCTGTAGCAGTAAGTTTTCTGAGGCTCCCACTTGCCAGCCGCCGCAGTGACACCTCTTCATTTTTTTGTCGTTGTGTGTGTCTTCCAATGGAATGTTCAAGGGCTTCGATCCACCAAAGAGGACGTATGGCTGCTCTTAGAATTGCAGCATCCCCTTGTACTCTGCCTCCAGGAAACAAAATTGCATTCTTACGACCACTTTGAGCTGTCACATTTCTTTCCAGTCAGCTTTGACCTTTCCCCTGAGGACAGCATTCCATCTCATGGGGGATTCGTGCTGCTCATCTGGGACAATGATCACAGTCAACCCCTCTCCCTGACTACCTGACTCCAAGCTATTGCAGTCTGCATTTTCCTTCCTCACATGACCTTTACCCTTTGTACCGTTTACATCCCTCTGTCAGTTGATTTGACCAGAGCAGACTTACTCCAGCTTATTGCGGAGCTACCTTACCCCTTTCTCCTGCTCGATGACTTTAATGTGCACCATCCCCATTGGGGTTATCCCATAATCTGTCTGAGAGGTGCCCTCTTGACTGACTTTCTCAGTCAACTTACCCTCATCTTCCTTAACATGGGAGCACCGACGTTCCTTTCAGACTCCATGCACACCTATTCCCATTTGGACCTGTCATTCTGCACTGCCCAGCTTCCCCATTATCTTGAGTGAGTGAGTGGTCCGTTTTTTCTGACACATACGTGGGCGACCATTTCCCACGTGCTATCAGTTTGCTGACTCCTACCCTACGTCCGTGCACACCCAAATGGCAGCTTTCCTAGGCCAACTGGAGGCTTTACTCCTTCCTGGTGATCTTCAACGAGCATTATTTCCCCACTTGTGGTGACTAGGGACCAGTTAGAATATCTTGCAAACATTATCCTTACCACGGCAGAATGTTCCATTCCTCGCACTTCCTCTTTACCGCGCTGTGTCCCAGTCCGTTTGTTGACTGAGGCATGCCACGATGTAATTCGCACACAGAGATGTGCACTCTGCCATTTTAACCATCATCCTATGGTGGCAAACTGCATTCAGTTTAAATAGTCGCATGCACAGTGTCGTAATGTTCTTTGGGATAGCAGAAAAGCTAGCTGCATTTCATTTATTAGTTCTTTTAACAGTTCCACTCCCTCTTTCGTTGTGTGGACCAACCTTGAATGGCTCTCTGGGACCAAGGTCCATTCCCCAATTTCCAACCTGACCGTAGCAAACAGTGTCATAGTGTTGCTATCTCCAACACCTTGGGCTGCCATTTTGCAGAGATTTCGAGCTGCTCCTACTATCACCCTGCCTTCCTCCATCGGAAATGAGCAGACGAGGCTCAGGCGATACCCTTCTCTTTTCAGAATAGTGAGTGCTACAATGCCGCCTATACTGTGAGGGAGCTAGATCATGCTCTCACTTGATCCCAGTCCTCCACCCCAGGGCTAGATGATGATAACATTCAGATGTTGCAGCACCTTTCTCTTGTGAGCAAGCACTTTCTCCTTCAAACATATAACTGCATATGGGTGGAGGACACGTTTCCCAAATGCTGGTGTGAAGCCACTGACATACCCATACCTAAGCCCGATAAGGACAAATACCTTCCTTCTAGCTACCACCCCATTTCTCTCACCAGCTGTGTTTGCAAGGTGATGGAATGTATGATTCATTCCTGGCTGCTATGGTGGCTCGAGTCTCGCAATTTACTAACCACTGCACAGTGTGGATTTCGAGTGTGCCATTCTGCAGTTGTCCATCTTGTCACTTTGCCCACTCATGTCGTGAATGGTTTTCTGCAAAAATCCCAGACTGTGGCTGTGTTTTTCGGTTTGGAGAAAACCTATGTCGCCTACTGGAGGACTGGTATCCTCCATACACTCTACACGTGGGGCTTCTGAGGCCGTATGCCTTGTTTCCTTCAGGAATTTTTAAAAGACCATGTTTTCAAGGTACGTGTGGGTTCTGCCTTGTCAGATCCCTTTATCCAGGAATAAGGTGAGCCTCAGGGTTCCGTTCTGAGCGTCATCCTCTTTGCTATCGCCATTAACCCTATAATGAATGGCCTGTCTCCCACCAGGCATCTCCAGCTCCCATTTTGTTGATGATTTTGCCATCTATTGCAGTTGTCTACGGACTTGTCTCATTGAGCAGCATCTTCAGCGATGTCTCTATCACCTTTACTCTTGGAACATTGACAGTGGCTTTCGTTTTTCCACTGACAAAACCATTTGTATGAATTTCTGGTGGCGCAATTGGCTTCTTCCAACATCTATACATTTTGGGCCTGTTGCTCTTCCATTTGTTGAAACCATGAAATTCCTGGGGCTCATGCTCGACAGGAAACTTTCTTGGTCCTCTCACATTTCTTACCTGGCAGCCCACTGTGTGCGGTCTGTCAATGTGATACGTGTCGTCAGTGGTACTTCCTGGGGAGCAGATCGAACCACACTCCTCTGTTTGTACCGGTCCCTTGTCCATTCAAAACTAGACTATGGATGTTTCATTTAGGCATCTGTTCGTTCATCCTTCATATGCCGTCTCAATACTATCCACCATCATGACATCCGTTTGGCCACTGGCATCTTTTACACTAGCTGAGTTGAGAGTCTGTATGCAGAAACTGCCGAACTACTGCTATCCTACTGCTGTGACTTTCTCCTCAGCAATTATGCATGCCGTTTGTCTGCCATTCATGGGCAGCTGTCCTATGCCACCTCCTTCGATGACTCCTTTGATTACCAGTATGGGGCGTGTCCCTCTTCTCTGTTACCCCCTCAAGTTTGCTTTCGGCTCTTGTTCCAGCAGCTTAACTTTACACTACCTGCCACTTTCCCAATGAGTGTGAACCATTCACCACTGTGACTTTGTGGGGCAGCCCATGTTCACCTTGACTGTCATTCGCTTCCTAAGGACACTACTCCTATCTTGCTTTATCACCTTCAGTTTCACAACCTTCGCACGGAACTTTGCATAGTACCTTTGTGTACACTGATGGCTCTCGGACTGACCATAGTGTTGGATGTGCCTTCGTCATTGGGACAGATGTTTTTCGGTATCGGCTTCCAAAACACTGCTCAGTATTTACAGCAGAGCTCTTCACCCTGTATCAGGCCACACAGTACATCTGGTAACATGGGTTTTTTCAATTGCGTCATCTGCTCCGACACCCTTCATTGCCCTTTGAAGCCTGTGGGTGCTGTACACCACCCACCCCTTAGTGCAACAGGTCTGGGAAAGCTGTCACTTGCTCATTCGTGATGGAGCCACTGTGATGTTTATGTGGGTTCCTGGTCACTTTGGTTTGCCAGGAAACTAGGCTGCTGACGCTGCTGCCAAGGCTGCCATCCTCGTACCTCAACCCGCTAGTTCTTACATTCCCTCCGATTATCTCTTTCTTGCCGTTGCCAGTGGTGGTATCACTTAGGCATCACCTCTGGTCTTCCCTTCATGGAACAAACTCCACGTTACTAAGCCTCTGCCAGTGGCCTGGACGACCTCCTCTCCACCCTCTCGCCAGGAGAAGATAATTTTAGCGGTTGCATATCAAGCACTGTCTTTTTAGCCATCGCCATTCGTTAAGTGGAGCACCATCACCACTTTGTGCTCATTGCCCTTAACCTTTAACAGTCTGCCAAGTCCTCACGGAATGTCCTTTGTTTTTTTAACCACCTATGTTCTCATTTGTGTGTGCTGTCCGAGTTATCGGCCATTTTAGCGAACGACGCGTGGGCTGTTGACCACGTTTAACTTTTTATCCATCATAGCAACATGCCGAAGGACATTTAATCTTTAGTTAAATACCTTCGTTCCTCTATGGTGTGTTTTATAGACCTTTCTCAGTGTCCCTGTTTATACCTGTTTCTCTTCCATCGATTGGGATTAACGTGTATTCATTTTTAATTCCTCTCTTTTTCTTCGTGTTCTACAATACTGACATGGGCGCATATGCCATAATTGTTCTTACACCCTAAAACAAAACAAATGTACAACAAAACTTCTTTCTACAAGAGACACTTTGAGAGTATTTTTACAGAATATATGTGTGATATAATAGTATGTGAAACCAACAGGATGACAAAATAATGTTCGTTGAAGATCATCAGGGAGAAGTAAAGCCTCCAGTTGGCCTAGGAAAGCTGCCATTTGGGTGTGCACGGGCATAGGGTAGGAGTCAGCAAACTGATAGCACATGAGAAATGGTCGCCCAAGTATGTATCAGAAAGACTGGACCACTCAAGATGATGGGCAGGCTGGGCAGTGCAGAATGACAGGTCCAAATGGGAATAGGTGTGCATGGAGTCTGAAAGGAATGTCGGTGCTCCCCTGTTAAGGAAGATGAGGGTAAGTTGACTGAGAAAGTCAGCCAAGAGGGCACCTCTCGGACAGATTATGGGAGAACCCCAATGGGGATGGTGCACATTAAAGTCACTGAGCAGCAGAAAGGGGTAAGGTAGCTGCCCAATAAGCTGGAGTAAGTCTGCTCTGGTCAAATCAACTGACAGAGGGATAAAAACAGTAAAAAGGGAAAAGGTCATGTGAGGAAGGATGACCAATCAGGTATTCATAAACTATAATGTCAATTCAGAAGGAGCAACGAAAGTGGAAGCCATTGACAACTTAAGAATTTTATGCGTATCTTGGTATACTGATTGCAGCTGGAGTAAGATTCTCTAACACTGAACACACAAAGAAAATGTGGGAAACAAATGCATTCCCATTGTATCAAGCAAGCTTATCCCTCAACAAGTTTTCGCAGATTGGCAGATTTATAAGATTTGATGAGGTGAGCACTAGGGCTGAGTGTGTGAAAAGTGACAAAGCTGCTGCAGTGTGTGACATATTTGAAATACTAAATTCAAATCTTCATAAAAACACTAAATATCTTCTGATAGCCTCACTGTTGATGAGCTGCTTTTTCCTTACAGAGGAAAGACAAGATTTATCCAATAGATGGTCTGAAAGCCACCTAGATATGGCTCAAAGGTTTGGTGGGTTTGTGATTCATGAAATTCTTATCCAATAACTGGCCAAATTTATACAGGTAAATCTGCCTCCAGAACAGAAACTAATGAAGGGAAGAGGGCAGTAAAAGATTTATGTTACCATTTCGAAGGTACTGGCAAAAATGTAGTCACTGACAATTTTTTCACAACTCTACCCTGAGCAAGGCTGTTGATGACTTGGGATTTGTCCATAGTTGGTACTGTGAAAAGAAACAAGCACTATATACCACCAGAAATGCAGCCTTCCTCATCACCTTAAGAACTGTCATCTGTATTTGGATTCAGTGAAGATAACATTTCTCTGTGTTCGTACATTCCAAAGAAGAAGAAGAAGGAGGAGGAGGAGGAGGAGGAGAAGAAGAAAGCAGTTCTAATTTTATCCACCATGCATTATGATGCATCCACTTCTGGCCCACTCTCAAAGCCAGATTTTACACATCAATATAACTACACAAACGTGACATTGATAATATGGGCAAGTTGTGCTCTCATTACAGTGTAAAAAGAACAACAAACAGATGGCCACTAGCATTTTTTTTCACAATGCTCTGGATATGTTTGCTCAGCAGCATACATTATTTATACGGAAAACAATCCTCAAGAAAAAAAATTGACTCATAGACGTAGACTGTTTCTGTTGGATCTGGGAAAACATTTGGCAATGTCTTCCATTGTCTCTAGATCAGATCCTAGTTGCTTGAGAGAATTTTCTGTGAAATCGGGTATTGAGTGTGTGATAGGAGGACCTCGAATTCTGGTTCCTGAACAAGTGGAGGCTCAGCCAAAACAAGGTGCTTGTGGATGGCTGAAAATCGTTGGTGACTGTGTTGTATGCAAACCTCAATCAAACAAAAAGAAGAGCAAAACAAGAAAAAGTTGTAAGAAAACCAATATGTGATGAGCATTGCATTACAACAGCGTGTGGACTTTGTGAATAAATCATAATTCCAAGTTTGTCTTCCCAGTATAATGAACAGCAAAATTTCATAGCTGTATAACATTAAGTAATTTACTCTGTCATATATAGTAAAAAATTCATATATTTTGCACATATTTATGACTATACCTGTTGTGTTACTACTCTGTTATCTAAAAATTAATAAAACTATTAAAATATTATATAAAATATAGTTTTTTATTTATGAACTTCACACCTGTTCTAATGGAGATACGTGATTACCTGGATAACCCAAATATAGATTAGAATGCATTATGTTCCTTCCCATTTAAACGCTCTTCTTTGAAAATATTTAACTTTTGCTTTTATTATGGTATATATGAACATGCAAATGAGGAATAACATGAGGCTTGTATACACTAGTTCCAGTAAACCTGAAAAATTGGCAATGTGGATACAACAGTTAAACATGAATTTGATGGCTATAATAGTCAGTCAGCAAACTACATATATCAAAAAAAGTCAAACTACTATGATCCAAATATGGGCAGAAGTTTTCCACCTCTTCATACAGTTTATTACTAGAAGACAGTAAGAGCACTCACTGATATTTCAGTTGCGCTCCAGTGAAGAACAAAATGATGTAAATAGACCTCCCAGGTCTTGTAAGCCTCGTCAAAACAAGTGAAGGGCGGTGGGGAAGCAAGCCATCGTAAGCCTGCCAACTTCTGTCAGTTTTGCAGAAGCTGTTACAACTGTGTCTGCTGTTGCTGGTGGAGTTCCCACTGCCTTTTTTGCTGTTGCTGCAGGTGCTGTCTCTGTTGTTGCCTTTGCAGCCGTGCAATACTGGAAGAGTTGCACGTTGAGAAAGTTGTCATCATCAATTTTCTATCCTTCTCTCTGTAGATAGAACAACAGTTTACAATTACTCTAACTAGGGTAACGAGGAGACTGGTGTAAAGAAACGGCAGTTCTAACGGTCACTGACAGTGGAGATGGTGAAATGAATTAATAACTAACGCAAGACCAGAGTGTATCTGAGTCGTCTAAGCATATACCACAATCCAGGGAAAAGTCCAAATCCCAAAATGTTAATCATGCAAGGTCAAAATACTCTGCTCTCCAACGGTACATACGTAAGGTGTCAGAACTAGCAAGAGGCTGGTTGTAATCACTGGGCTGCATTAAATCGGTAAACACTCATCAGAAGGTGACACCACCTCACATGCTTGTTGTGGGTGCTGCACTCCACATAGGTGTGAGCTGCAGCTGTCACCTGGAGCTTAAGTATATCTGTCGTGTTCTGCCTATCAGCACTCGGGCTAGGCGAGGAATCCAAATCGCCCTCGGATACTAAGGTTTTCCTGTTATGGACATTTGCATTACTGATGGGGTGCGTTGGAATCCAAGATAGCCCTGTAATTCCCTGCTTATGGAGCTTCCTTTGTGTTGTTTTGGTGCTGCAGCTCACAAGTGCAACTCTGTTCTGTATTGACTTTTGCAGCTGTCATCATCTTATTTTTTGGCACTCTCCTCTTCAGTGGCCATCAGAATCACTTAACACGCACATTGTGAATTAGTGAATGATGATTTTCTGCTTTCCTTTTATGCGGTATGTCTTCAATGTGGTGCCTCTCGAAAACACCAAACACTTCGGTTACCTTGGTCACGGAAGCACCTGTCGTATGAGTGGCAACAATTTTCTCACATTAGAATTCACTTAGCTCCAACATAATGCACTCACAACTACACAGAGCACTGCTCTGACCATGTCTGACAGTTGCGATTTATTGAGGATATTGCACAGATTCTGTTTGTGGTCAAATACAACAGTGCAGCCTGCAGCCTTAGCTACCACACATATTTGTGTTAAAGCATGCCTTTCTCACAGTGTTTCCAAATTTTTTGTCCAACCTCTGTATAGAGTAGAATAAAAAAGAACCCTCTGACACACGCTTAACTTATTCTCAAAGTATAGAAGTGATGTGGCTGATCCATTTCTCCCTGCAATTATGATACGTAATTTGTTGTCAGACATGTACAGGGGTTTCTCCTATCTAAAAAAACTCATATGCTCATGCTTAGCTTACTCAACTACCGACGTAGATGCTTCCTGTGCAGTGCATACCTGCTCCATTAAGGAGGCAATGCAGATGTTTTTGTGCAAAGTTATCCAATACCTTTCAGAAATAGAAAATGAGCACAAAATTCTAAGTAAAAAATACATAAAAGTGATGTGTCTGACTATAGACAGGGAAGAGGTTCACCTCTGGTGCAGTATGGCATGAGAATTCATTGATTTGTGATAAGTTTGCCATAGAAATTCAGCAAATGTATAAGTATTTCATATTTATTAAACTAGTCTTATGTTTTCACGTACATGAAAATTCTGTACCTTAAACACAACTTTCATGTACAAAATGTCAGAATTAGCTTTTTACATTTAATTGCTGTGTGATTAACTGATGGGAAACTGATATTGCTTTTTTACCAACAGAACTAATTCGAGAGTGAGTTTTTATCTATTCAGTTTTAAGATGAATCCATCTGCACTAATGAGCTACCTGTGATGGATGTGAGTTACTGGAAGTGCTTAATTTAAATGTCACAAAAAATAATGCTCATACACCCATACTATAGATTGCTATTCATAGTGAAAATCTAAGTAATTCTTCAGATTCTTCATTTTTAGATAACACTTTCTCATAATTGATTGCAAGAAAAATTGCCACTTTGTTCATTTATAACACTTTAGAAGAAAATTTTATGTTTGTAATTTATGTGCATGTAAGCTATGTAACACTTTTTAAGTGTATTCATCTGTTATAACTGTAAGTCATCTCATGTTTTTACATATCATTTGCTGTTAGAATAACATGCCTTTTTGTATATATATGCAAGTATTCATGCAAGTTATTTGAGTAATTGATGTTAGAAGAAAAAGAAAAATTGGGATGTTTGCTGAATGACATCTGTGTTAATTCTCAGTATCATAAATTCATCTTTTTAGCAGACCCTTACACATTCTCTGGAACTTAAGGTTTATTTGCTTATTTTTCTTTGTCAAATTGTGCTTTCACAGGTTATCAGCAATGCTGGAGGTGAACTGAGTGCTCACTACCCAAGCCAGTTGATAATATTGGAATATGAACATTCTCAGAGCTGCAGCACATCAGCAAATGGTGTGACCCAAAACTCCACTATATATGAAAGTCTGTATGACAGTGCCAAACTGCGTGACCTGATAGGGAAGGCACGTTTTGCACGCTGCAGGGCACGTTTCCCACTACCTGTCATCCTCTATCATGGCAAAAACATTTGTAGGTCAGTCTTATAAAACATTAAAATTTTTCTTCTTCACAGCTCGTCATTTATTTGCCATGTACAGTAATATACTTGTTCAAAGAATGGCCTCAAGTTACAATTAAGTGGGTTGTGGAGAAGCTAATCATCAGTGAGAATAACATGTGGAAATCGTATGCGTGTGGCTGTACCAGAGGTTTTTGCTTTCATTGGTATTGTGATAGAAAATAAATGGCCTGCAGAAAAATGTTTTGTATTTGGGGATGTTGAAGAGTAATAGTTTCAGAGAAATATAATTTCACCTTTGGAGTTGTTGCCAAGTGCATTTCAGCTTAGTGTATGTACTGTTTCTTGAAATGGAGTTCAGATATGTAATTGATGTTGTGTAGGTGAATTCACACTCGGCAAACATATTATATTATATTAAACAAGAAGAAGAAAATACTTCTGGTCATCAAAACTTAAGTGGATGAAATAATGTTAACAGTAACATTAAGAAGAAAAGACAAATTGTTTAAAGTGCAGTCTTCATCAGAAGGTGAAGACAAGTTTGATGAAAGAGATGATATTGTGAAAGGTAAAACCAAAAAGAGAGGTTAGAAAAACATGGGTAAAACCATAAGAGTAATGAGACAGTGGCAACATCAGAGGTTAATAATACTCTGTGTAGTCTCAGTGATTACTCTGCATGATTCCCCCTAAGTGTTTAGTATAGATTGTCTGTTCACAGTTTCCATTTTTTCTTGTCAGTCACATAGAGCATGGTGATGCAGGTTCTGTAGCTGGAATATCCCAAACCAATTAATTTAATTTATTTTTCTTTATTCTATCCAAATGATTACCTACAGGTTGGTCCCCTCTGGTAGTTGCTTAATAACTGTCTTTTCCCAAATCTAAATTCAAGGGATGGTGTTAAAGCTTTAAATTAATACCTCAAAAAATAAATAAATAAAACTGTAACCATGAAACCTGGTAATGGTATTAGTTCTCCTCTACAGTTCACCCTGCTATGCAAAACATACCCCAGCCATTTATGACTTTAGTTGCGAAGTCTGCATGTTGGCTGTTAAAGAAACATTCCGCATCCAAAAATCATGCTTCACCATTCTGGAAATGCCTGCTGCACAATGGTTTTTTTTCATTTTAGGAAAAAGAAAAGTCAGTGGTTTCCATGTCAGGAGACTATTCGGGGTGGGGCAGATATTTGCTGGTAGCCCAAAACAGCAGCATTTGTGCAGAATGAGCTGGAGTGTTGCTGTGGAGAAAAATCACTCCCCTTGGACAGCTTCCCACAGTGATTCATTGTGGCTGCCTCCAGTAATGTCATCAGGATATTTCAATAGTATGCATCTGTGACAATTTGCTCTTTCTGAGCATAATCTGTTAACACCACAGCATGCCAATTCCAAAATCACTATGCATCACATTGGCTGCTGATATTTGGAGCTTTGTCCTTCTTGACAGTGGTGAATACATGTTTCCATTGCTTTGCTTTCTGTCTTTGTCTCTCTTATCATGATGCCCCCAGCACTTGTCTGTGGTGATTAGGCAGCTAAAGTAGTTGTCTGGATTGACCTAATGCAGCTGCAACATTTTTGCTGCTGCTTCTGTTAAAGGACATTTTTGAATGGATGTGAGCAGCCATGAAACCACCACATGGGTACCTTAATCATGTTCAAAATATTGTATGAGATGTTGAAAATTGATCCTTGACAAATTTTTCACTTTTTTCTCCTATCACCTCAGTTGTGAAACACTGGTCTTAGAGCACCAGGGCCTCCACTTCTCTTGCGGTCTGTGGCTCATTGCAGAGATAGACTACGATTACATTTTTCGTCACTCAACCTTGTTTGACAATACTGAAAACATCTGCACCACCTAACCCCTGTTTCATGCATTGATGCATCGTTGTGTACACTTCCACCAACTCACTACAGATTTCTGCAGCATTATTTCCCCTCAGCTGCAGAAAATGATTTACCACACGGTACTGCAGTTTATCAGTGGGCTATACTAAATAGTTTTGGCTCCTCTAGCAACATTCTATGCTACTGTGGCACAGTGGTTTCACCGTGTACCAGGGATGCAGACATGTACCTGCAAACAAAGTATAAATTACATAACTTTATTTTCTTGAGATGATGATAAAAACCATATGACTATCCTTTGTACTTAATTTATGTTGCTGTTGATTGTATGAATATTAATATTGAGCTGTATTTAGGAAGTTCAGTAGCACTGATTGTGGAGCTCATTATCACAATTTTCCAGTTTTTACAACAGTTTATTCAATAATTGTTTCTTTTCTTACAATATACTCCTCAAATCACTGTGATGTGCATTGTGATGGCAGTTTTGTTATATTCATGATCTACATTCTCATTTGTATTGTAGGTTGGGTGCCAGAATCATTTCTCGTGCCCATCCATTATAGGACGTTCGGTGACATAATCTCTTACACTGAATGTATTGTAGATAGTGTAAACTGTGCAGATAATATTGAAAAGATTTTTGAGTATTTGACATAACTGTGCAAGCATTACTCACATGTGAAGTCGGTCTTAAAATGCCTAGAACAATGACAAAGTTTGTATTAGATAAGAGATAAGCAAACAATATTAATACTTCATTACAGTAGAATCACACTTGATCAGTGGGTGCTTCCATGAAGTGAAGGCAAAATGTAGCTGAAAAATGACTAATTTCAGGGGTAGCAATTATTTTTAACAGAATATTAATTTCAGCACCGGTGTTTGTTGGACATGCTTCTATGTGTAGATTTTTAATAATCTCACCCCACCCTTCCACCCACTCACTCACCAGCCCCGTCCACCTTGCACGTAATCAACATTTGTGAATTCACTGAGACACATTAAATGTTACATTCATTTAAACTGTTGGCTTTTTGCCAGAATGATATTCTTTGTTTTATCTGACAGAATTATTAATTTAGTCACACATGCAGTCGTAAGCATTACTCACATCAGCAGTAGCCAAATGTAGACAAGATGAAACATTTGTCAAGCTTTCATTAATGGCAGATTGCTGTTGTGTTTTTAGTTGGATCAAGACCATTGGAAGCTGTCAGTTTTTCCACTGGAATGGGAGAGATACTGTACCAAGGTGGTCGTGACATACAGAACTCTAGGGAGGATTTTCTTTTACTGGATAACTCTGTATTCATGCCCCTCAGCCCCACAGTCCTGTTAAATAGTCTGTGGAAGTTTTTACCATGTGTACCCCTCAGCATTTGAGGGCCTTTCCACGAAAAGCAGCAAAGTCGGTAATCACACAGTCTCAGAAAATTGAAAAATAAGTTTTACTTTTATGGTTCTTGCACTAAAAATGTAAATTTTGAGTATCACATAAATTCTGTCCAGAGATTAAATTACTCCCAAACCCAAATAAGGTAACAGTGTAGATACATAGTATTAAAATCAGCATAGACATTGTCATTTCAATGCAAAGTATGCACTATTAGTTGTGTACAGTACGTCACTTTCTTAGGCATCATCTAACATTTCCTTGGTGAACACAGTGTTCTCATTGCTATATTCTGCAACTATTGACACCTATGCATGGTCATATATTCACTTCTAGATGCACGTCACTTTGGTGTAAGATCCAAGTAAGTCCAAAACTTACCTGTGTCTTGTCCCAAACCACAAATCTATATTCTGACATCTTTTGGGCATACGTCCAGAACAGTGAAATTTCATCTTCTGATATTTTGGCTTTTAACAGTACAGTCATATTCAATGTGAATAGGTAACAATTAAAACCAATTGATACAGTTATATATTCCACAGCATATAACACAAGACTTCACCAGCTTTGCATTTGGTTAAAAACTCATGGCAAATAAAGTAGTTTTTGATTGCATTATATTTCAGTTGGTCTCGTTGAGAAAGTACACACAGTATGACAAGTTTAGAAAACTGTGAGCATGACTTCTTTACCAAGCTGCTACTTGACTTTAGGCAGTGTGCAACAATTACCAAGAAAAACTAAATTTCGTATGTATCAACTCCACCGCCGTACCAAGGTAAACACTCATAAAAGGAAAGGATGAACTATGTGATATGATAGGTATTAATAACTATAACAGTGCAGTAGAGCCAGTTCAAAAAACAAAACTGAAATATTGCATCATGTGTTTGTCGCAAAATTTTCACTAGGTATACTTTCCCAATAAAGGTAAAAAAGTTTGACATAGCAGTAATTGTATATACTTGTTGTACATAATGTTGATACTGAAATTATGACTCAAAATTGTTACCATCAAGAAAGGAATCGACAGACCACATGCAGCAAAGAAGTGTAGTTTCTCGTTTATGTGGTGTCTGTTGGCTTTTGTCCCTGGATCTGTGGCCAGCAAGATCCTGAGACAAAAGGCCAACAAGCAGGACACTAACAAGTGCCCGCAAAAACATCAAAAATGTTCTTTCTTAAATTTGTGTTATCTAGCATATGGATGTAACTTAATGAATGCATCCCTGTATACATTGTTTCTTAAACGATACCAGAGAAGGACAGTTGCTACTCACCATATTCAGTTTCAGCTCTCTGAGACTGCAGATGTGTGTGCAATTTGCATTTGCTTGAGTGAGTGTGTGTGCGTGTGTGTATTTGTGTCTACTGCTGACAAAGGCCTTAATGGCTGAAAGCTATGAGTGTGTTAATCTTTTTATTGTGCCTATCAGGACTCAGCGTCTCTGCTATATGGTGAGAAGCAACTTTCCTTCTCTGGTATTGTTACATTCCATCCTGGATTTTCCATTGTTTGTTTCTTAAAAACATAGTCAATATACTTACTTGCCACATCCTCTTGTGATTTGAATTCTGATGATTCTTTACGCCACATTTTTAGGTCAGCAACTTTGTCAGGAGGACCAGAAATATACGGTAGATCCGGACTTGACTATCTTTTCTCCGGAAGTGAAAATGCTGGAGATGACTTTACTTATGATGAAGTTGATCAGCCACCGCAGTCACAAAGTGACTGGCAGTTGTTTGACAGAGTGCGTAGTCAAGATATACGCCTACTGAGAGCATTAAATGTTGGAACAATTGTGGATTTCATGGTTGAAAAGAAAAAAGTAAAATTTGGAGTAAAGTGAGTGTTTTCATCTTATATTTCTAAAGTTATATGTTATACCAATCAACTGTTTATATGTCGGGTGATATCTACTATTTCTCTTGCACACAATTCCTCAGGAGGTAGACTGAGTTTTCCTCTGATACAAGAGAATGAAATGTGAGGTGGACATTTTAGAGTTGTAGAAGGAAAAGTCAGAAATGCCCTATAGGGGAAAAAAAACCTCAGAAACAGTGAGTAAACAGAAAGCAGTGGATGATTAATTTACTTTCAGAGATTTATGTACCACTTCATTCACACTTTAAACATTTAAAAACAAGCACTGACTTTGAATGCTGCTATAACAGGCTATCTGCAGTTGAATTTGGTTTTGCATGTGGAATTTTGATAGATTATTCTCTACTGTAGACTGATAATAAAAATCACTTTAGTAAATCTATGATACTTCCAATAGTCTTTTGTTAGTGCCAATTATCATTCATTTGTTTTGTGACCTGATGTTTGAGTTTGTGGAATACTAGTAGTTAACAAAATTCTTTGAGAAAATCCAGGAATTTGTGAAACAAGAATTGTAAGCTATTTAAGTTATTTGGTATGGATAGTTATTCTATTATGTCCTGTATCTAATTTCACTTTATCAGTGTATGAAAAACATTTTCACGTATCCCTAATGGTGTATTTCAGGTTTCAGTTTGTGAGGCAATTATTTTACAGAATGTAGCTTTCACAGCTCGTATATGGAATATTGCTGATATTTGATTAACGGGCGTAATTCTCTGCCTAACATTTCATCTTCCAGTGCTGCAGGTTTCCTCAGAGGCTTTGACTCTGAAAGTTGTTGCAAACTGAAGACAAGCTGAACAAGCCAAACTATTTACATGTATGCATGTGATGGTTGGTTCATGACATCCTTTGATTGCTGCTTAATACCACGAAGTTGTGCCCACTAACACTAGGGCCCACAACTTGTCTAATTTCAATCCTCCTCCTTTTCTGTTGAAATTGTTTTTGTGCCATTGATTCTTTGTGACCCCTCTGTACATCCTAGCACAGTCATTAGATCTTGCTACAACCACAGTGTTGTAGAAATGAATTTGGGTGTTTCCTGGTCCTAGTGCATGATCTGCTATTGTTGATTTGTGTCTTTCCCAGGCAACAGTTGTTCTTGTGCCCCTTGAGGTGGGTGTTAATGCTTCTGTTTGTAGTTTCTATGTATACTTGGCCACAAGTGTATACAATTTTATATTCTACTTAAAGAGTCGGGCATTGGTCTTTTGCAGTGTCCAACTGGTTGTACACCTTCCTTGTTGGTTTAAACACTGTATAAATTCTGTGTTTTCTGAGTACTTTGCTGATTGCAAACTCTGATAGTCTTTACAAGTAGAAGAAAAACTTTCCCTTTAATTGCTCCTTTTTCATTAGGAACTCTAGACTTTTTAGGACATAGCACCCTATTTATCTCTTTGTCAGAGTAACCATTTCTTCTGAAAGCCGTTCTTAAATAATAATTGAGCTCATCCTCCAAGTACTCTGGTCACAGATTCTTTTAGTCCCATCAATAAATGTTTTGATCATTCCTCTTTCATGCTTGTGATGGTGATTGGAATTTTTGTAATGTACGTGTGTGATTGGGCTTTCTGTAGACTTTACGCCCTGAAGTTCCATCAGAGATGAATAAGTCAGAAAGAATTCCAAGAATGTTTGCAAATTATGCATAGCTGTGTGAACCATTTATTGATGCTCGTGCAATGAGGCTGCTGTTGAAATACAGTATTGTGTGCAATTGAGACAGTGAATAAGTGCTGCTAATGATCATATCATGGAATTGATCTAACGTGTTTCTCGTTACAATGAATATTGTCTAAAATATTGACTTCTTGGCCACAATTTATGTAGTCTACCCAGGGTCTTTAATGATATTCAACTGGGTGTTTTCCTTTTGCAATGGTGAGATAGTATTATCATCCTTATTTGTAAATTGGGTAAAAACTTGATTCCCGTTGACAGCTACCAAGTGATTAGCCTCATTGACCTGCTCTGAAAATTCCTTTGAAGTTATGGTAGCCCAAAGATTGTGTTGGGTCAAATTGTGGAACCTTTTGGCCCCTCAACAGCGTGGTTCCCGCAAGCCACCATACAGTGCATGGAGGAGGGTACCCTGTACTACTACTAGTCATTTCCTTTCCTGTTCCACTCGCAAATAGAGCAAGGGAAAAACGACGGTCTATATGTCTTCCTATGAGCCCTAATTTCTCATATCTTATCTTCGTGGTCCTTATGCACAGTATATGTTGGCAGCAGTAGAATCATTTGGCAGTCAGCTTCAGGTGATGGTTCTCCAAATTTTCTCAATAGTGTTTCTTGAAAAGACCATTGCCTTCCCTCCAGGGATTCCCATTTGAGTGCCTGAAGCATCACTGTAACACTTACATGTTGTTAAAACCTATCAGTAACAAATCTAGCAGGCTGCCTTTGAATTGCTTCGATGTCTGCCTTTAATCCAACCTGATACAGAACCCAAACACTAATGCAGTACTCAAGAATAGGTTGCACCAGTACTCCGTATGCAGTCTCCTTTACAGGTGAACCACTGTTTCCTAAAATACTCCCAATAAACCAAAGTCGACCATTCACCTTGCCTGCCACAGTTATCACATGCTCATTCCATTTCATATCCCTTTGCAACATTACACCCAGATATTTAAACAACTTGACTGTGTCAAGCAGGACACTAGTAATACTGTATCTGAACATTACAGGTTTGTTCTTCCTACTCATCTGTATTAACTTACATTTTTCCACATTCGGGGCTAGCTTCCATTCATCACACCAACTGGAAATTTTGTCCAAGTCGTCTTGTATCTACCTACAATCACTTAACTTTGACACCTTATGTACACCACATCATCATCATCAAACAACTGCAGATTGTTACCCACCCTGTCCACCAAATCGTTGATGTATATAGAGAACAGCAGTAGTCCTATCGCACTTCCCTGGAGCACTCTGGATGATACCCTTGTCTCTGACGAACACTCACCATTGAGGACAATATACTGGGATCTGTTACACAAGGAGTCTTAAAGCCACTCACATATCTGTGAACTTATTCTCTATGCTCGTACCTTCATTAACAGCCTGAAATGGGGCACTGTGTCAAATGCTTTTCAGAAATATAGAAGTATGGAATCTGCCTGCCTTTCATTCATAGTTCGCATTATATCATGTGAGAAAAGGGCAAGCTGAGTTTCACATGAGCAATGCTTTCTAAAACTATGCTGAGGACATAAGCTTCTCAGTCTTGAGAAAGTTTATTATCTTCGAACTGAGAATATGTTCAAGGACCTGCAGCAAATGGAAGTTAGGGATATTGGTCTGTAATTTTGCAGATCTGTTCTTTCATTTTTCTTATATACTGGAGCCACCAGCATTTTTTTCCAGTCACTAGGGACTTTGTGCTGGGCGAGAGATTCACGCTAAATGCAAGCTAGGTAAGGGGCCAATGCCAATCTCTGTAAAATTGAACTGGGAATCTGTACCTGATGATTTATTTGCTTTCAAATCTTTCAGTTGTTTCTCTACGCCAGGGATGCTTATTACTATGTCATCCATACATAAGTCTGTCCGATGATCAAATGGCGGTATGTTTATATGATTCTCCTATGTGAACGATTTCTTGAACGTGAAATTTAAAAACTTCGGCTTTCGTTATCTTCAATTACCACACCAGATTGGTCAACTTGTGACTGAATGTAAGCCTTAGACTCACTTAGCAATTTTACATAAAACCAAAATATCCTCGGGTTCTCTGCCAGATCTTTTGCTAAAGTGTGACGGTGGTAGTTCTATACTTCATGCATAGATCTTTTCACCGATGCATGAATCTCTACTAACCTTTGCTTGTCATCATTTGTGCACTCCTTTTGAACTGAGAGTACAACAGCCTCTGCATCATCATCATCTTCCAAATTTTGTTATTAAACCATGCTGAGCCTTTTCTGTCCTTTATCCACTTACTAGACATGTAACTCTAAGTGATGTCAGTTCACTGCCTAAGTGATAACATCTCCTTATCTGTCCAATCTAGCAGAAACACTCTCCTAGCCTTCTTGACTAATTTCTAACTTTCGTTATCTCATAGTTGCTATAATGACATCATGATCGCTAATCCCTGTTTCCATACTGACATTGTCGATATGGTCCAGCCTATTTGTCACTTCAAGATCTAAGATATTTCTATTGAATGCGGGCTGCAGTGACTTATGGATAGTATAATCATGGGATACTATGTTTTTTCATTTTGTAAAGTGCACAATT
Source organism: Schistocerca piceifrons (assembly GCF_021461385.2). Taxonomy (NCBI): domain Eukaryota; kingdom Metazoa; phylum Arthropoda; class Insecta; order Orthoptera; family Acrididae; genus Schistocerca; species Schistocerca piceifrons. The sequence goes on from NC_060149.1 coordinate 773,948,433, forward strand.
TTACATATTGGGACATTTAAAGCAAGTTGGCAGTCTTGGCACTGCTTTGAAATCTTATCAAGGTCTGGCTGAATATTTATGCAGCTTCTTTCAGGCAGTACTTCACTATAGGTAACTGCAACATTTGCAAAAAGTCTGAGGTTACTATTGATATTGTCTGCGAGGTCATGAATATGCAATATGAACAGCAAGGGTCCTGACACACTTCCTTGGGGCATCCCCGAAGTTACCTCTACATCTGATGATGATTCTCCATCCAAGATAACATGCTGTGTCCTCCCTAACAAAAAGGTCTCAGTCTAATTACAAACTGCACTAGGTTACCCATATGATTGTACTTTTGACAAAAAAATGAAGGTGTGGTACTGAGCCACTTTTCGGAAATCAAGAAATATTGCATCTACCTGCCTACCTCGATTCAAAGCCTTCAGTAAGTCATGTGACAAAAGTGCAAGTTGGGTTTCACATGGTTGAGGTTTTTGAAATCCACACTAGTTGACATGGAGGAGATCATTCTGTTGTAAAAACCTTGGTATGTTTGAGCTCAGAATATGTTCTGAGAACAAATCGATGTCAGTGATACTGGACGGTAGTTTTGTAGACCACTTCTACTACACTTCTTGTAGGTGGGTGTGACCTGTGCTTTTTTTCCAAGAATTGGGCATGGTTTTTTTGATTGAGGGATGTATGATAGTTACAGTTAGAAGAGGGACTAACTCAGCCACAAATTCAGTATAGAATCTGATATGGATTCCATTGGGCCCTGGAGCTTTGTTCAGTTTTAACTATTTCAGCTGTTTCTTAACACCAATGACACTAATACTTGTTTCACTCACTTTTTCAGTGGTACTAGGATTAAATTGGGGCAATGTTCCTAGGTTTTCATTAGTAAAGGAACATTTGAAAATGGAGTTAAGCATTTCAGGTTTTTCTTTGCTACCCTCAATTTCAGTTCCTCTCTCATTTGCTAGTGACTGGACCATAAATTTTGATGCCACTAACAGCCTTTACATACAGCCAAAGTTTCTTTCAATATTACACTGATACTTCTGGGTTTCCTACAGCTATTGCTAACTGGATTGCATAGTGTGTCAACTAATCTAAAAATCTCACACAGTCAGCTACCAGAGTAGTGGCCTCTGATGTGTAGTGCACACTTGACCCATCTAAGGAGACCCTACAATTCTCAAACCTGTGGCACAGGTCCAGGAAGTCACAGCGTACCTTGTCACGGAACCTTTGGAGTGTCTCGTTCAGTCCTTCCACTCGACTCAGAACTAAAGGACCATGATCAGTTGTGGGGACAATGCTGCAAATTGTGAGCTTTGTTGAAACTCCTTGCACAAGGCTGATCTTCTCAACCTTCTGTACCAGTTGCTAGAATGACCCAAGTACGACATCGGACCCCAGATAAGAGGCATTTGTTCCAACATGCGCCACAATCTGCAGTTGACTGTACCCTGTTCCCTCAAAGGCTGCCAGAATACCTCCTCAACATGTTGAATGAGGCTCCTGCGCATACACACTGAGTGCACCTGCTGTCCTTCCCTCTCCCTTGCTGCCATTTCCCTAAGGAGTACCATCATTTGCTGTACGTTTGAACTGCCATCGATTAATAGACCCTATCCTTTTGCATTTGCCTCCTGACACCAGACAAAACAGGTTTCCCCAAAACAGATGAAGTGAGTCCCACTGGCTCAGTTTCAGTGAAAGACAGAACCTCAAAGTTGTTGGTTTAGGGCTTGGTACAACACTCTGAGTCCTCCCTGGTCCCTATCCACCTTGTAGAGGACACACAGCTCTACCATTGAAACGCCACTCAGTCAAATGGACAAGTAACAACAGGTGCCATACTTGTCTGCCGAGGAGACAGGAGCAGACAGTACTTGAGTTACCCGTGGTACTGTTACCACAGGAACATGACTCTCATGAGCTCGCAGCAGCTACCAAATGTTTGACAGTAGTCAGGGGATTTCCAACTGCTTACAAATGTTAACCAACTCATTCCGAGTTCAAGAATGACACACACAGTGGGGCTGCATTTTAACTGGTGTGATGTACTGCAGGATAGTGAACAGATAACTTTAAATTATGCTCTCTGATTAGATTTTAATCGGTTGAGCTAAAAGGTTGCTAATTTCGTATAAGAACTGAAGCAAATAGACAAAACAAGATTTCTATTAAGGTAATAGAAAAACTTGTGGTAAAAATTATTAGTTTCCTAAAACTTTTTGAGGTTAATTATAGTTCTTAGCAAACTCTAAAACAGTGTTAATTTGTGATAAATGTAGATAATATATAGGGCTACTCCTCTTTAAGGGAAAACTAGATGTAACACCATATGTTAGTTAGCATATCTACTATAGTAACTAAATCACAAATAACGATTTACTACAAATTAGATTTCGGGCAGGACAATGGTAGCTTCCGAAAATTCTCAAAACTGCACAGTATTTGCACTGATATACAAGCCAATTCAGAGGTGATCTGTTCTTTGGCAGCTACTGTGAACCACAAATGCTGATTTACTATGGAATAAGTTATGTATCCGAAACACTCATACCGGCAACTTACGAAAATATAATTTTCTGTGTGTTCAAAAATTCTCAAAATTACCTATTTCTCATGTATTGAGACAATGAAATTAGATAATGATTGTTCTGAATGAGGATGGGCCTACTGTTCTTAAAAAATTTAAGAGGGCACAAATAAGTTTAAGCCCACTATTGACGATAACAGTAAGAGTTTATTGCGGCACTCGTGAATGTTTGAAATTTCACAGTACAAACAGAAGTGATGCGAACAGTAAAATATGTGGATCTAGAATTTCAAATTGGTACATGAATCTTGTACAGCTAGTCTCACACAGAGGAAAATTCTCTTATATATAATTAAATGCACGAATTGAACAGATTTTTCACTTAGCCATTTCTGTGCCAACTTCTACACTGGAATGCCGAAGAATACTGCAGCATGAGTTTATCCCAGTCAAAATCGCTATAAGCTGCAGCACCAACAAAGCACATCTTGTGACTGTTGCAGCTTCAATGTCTCCCTTCAGTATGAACTGGTGGGGATCCCTGCCAAAATTCCTCCAATTAAACAATGTCGACCATTCGGCTTCTGTACTACCAACCTGATGTGCTCGTTTTATTTCATATAGCTTTGCAGTGTTATGCCTATATATGTAATCGGTGTGACTGTGTAAAGCAGCACACTATTAATTTTGTATTTGAACATTTCAGGATTCACCTTAGTTCACAAAATTATCACAATGACTACTATACGCACCTTAAATGGTTTTTTAATATTAGCACTCAAAAATTGTTGAAAGTTTCCTAAGAATTTGTGAGTAGTGCTCGTCTGTTTGTGTGGGAGCTCGCCTGGCCTGGGTGCATGTTTGGCATGGATCAATGGCCGTGTGAATCACTTCTGGTTGCTTTTGACCTTGTCACTTGATTGGTCCCTATCACCTGCAATCCCTCATCTGGGATACCTCCTAATTTTTGCCACTTGCACCACCTGTCTATAAGACTCTCACAAATGCAGGTATTCCTCTTCTTGGTCGAGCAGCCACACTTGCACTTACTCTCGTGTGCATAGCACTGAGGGCTATCATTTTACATGCAAGTTCTGAACAGCCGTACATGACTAGTGCCTGAGGGGACCGACGTGTTTTTCATATGACCGTGCAAGATCCAACAACCACTTCATGTACCTTGAGTGAGGAAATCATCTTGTTTTTGCGGCAAGGCAGGTATCCATATTGGCAATGTAAAGATGTCTGGAGCACCACAGGGGGGACATCATGGCAACTATTGCTCAACAAGATTACACAATACTGCGTGTTTCCTATGCTATTATGACCTACCTTGATGCAGAGAATGTTTGATTGTTGCCCTTGTCAGCACCTTCTTCGTATCTTTCATCAATTGAAAACATCTGGTTGTGGGCTGCTGAGAGACTGGTATGCGATCTCTCATTAGCCAGGTCGGTTAAACTATGGCATAGTGTTGAAACACGATGGAATGACACATCTGTGTCTGTCATCTAAGCTCATTTTGACTCTGCGCCCAGCTGAGATAGAGCTGATGTTGCTGCCAGAGGTGGCAGGACAGTATATGAAATTTTGCTTCCTGCAAACCCCAAATCACCTACAAATATGAATTTCTGTACTTCTTACTGTACTACTGTAGATGCACCAAAAAGTAAAACTTCATTATTTGCTATCCTTCCGGGTGTTGCAATTCTACTAGCCACCAGTGTAAATTGAACATACCATGCCAAAGTAGTTGCATAATTTATGCTGTACAACTATATTAGCAGACAAATGTCTGCTTGTGTCTGTGTGTGTGTGTGTGTGTGTGTGTGTGTGTGTGTGTGTGTGTGTGTGTGTATACCTGTCCTTTTTTCCCCCTAAGGTAAGTCTTTCCGCTCCCGGGATTGGAATGACTCCTTACCCTCTCCCTTAAAACCCACATCCTTTCGTCTTTCCCTCTCCTTCCCTCTTTCCTGACGAAGCAACCATTGGTTGCGAAAGCTAGAATTTTGTGTGTATGTATGTATGTGTTTGTTTGTGTTTATATCGACCTGCCAGCGCTTTCGTATGGTAAGTCACATCATCTTTGTTTTTAAATATATATTATTAATTTGTTATATAATGATTACATACATGATGTTCTAAACTTTGTACTTGCATGTTGTACATATATTCTCTAGCATTAGATGTATGTTGTTGTTGTTGTTGTTGTTGTTGTGTATGTTGCAGTGTCTACTTGAAAATGGTATAATGCCAATATTAGCGAATAGAGGCAAAACAAATAATTCAGTTGTTTTGGTGGATATGTTGCATGTAAACAATTCTATATGACTGTGGCACTTACAGAAAGGGGTAAAATCATTTGAGCTCCACTTTGTGTAAGGCATTCCCCATGGCTTTTTCCTGTGTTTTGAAGAGCATCAGGAATGCAGTGCATCTGACATCACTATAACAGTGCAACATATTTTACCAGAGAAGTTAGTTTCCTTCATTTGCCATTATTTTGTTTATGAAATTTATTCAGAATTTCGGAGTCTTCTTGACATTGGGTATGAAGGTATTACCTATTGATGACAAATGAAAATTTGTGCCGGGCCGGTACTCAAACCTGGATTTCTTGTTTGTCGTGAACTGTCACCTTAATCACTTCAGCTGTCCAAGCATGCTTCCAAGACTGACCCAAACTTCCGTATGTCCCACTGTCTACATCTATGACATACGGAAGTTTGGATTGGTCCAGGTTGTGTGCTCATATAGCGGAAATGGTTAAGGCAGCCATTCATGACAAACAGTAAGTCTGTGTTGGAGTGTGGTCACAAATATTCATGTTTCATCAACCTATGCAGCTAATGTCAGAAAGATTGCGCAATTGTGAATAAATTTCATAAATTTAGTACAGTTGCTAGATCATCACCAATGTCTGTTGCTTCAGATGTCAAAAATTGTTGAGGGATGATAACTATTTGAGAAATCATTTAAAATCTTTGAGTAGTGGTTCAGAAGGATATTCTGTGGATATCCAGACCAGAATTGGTATTGGTTTGCCATGTGGTTGAGTATAATACTTCTTCTACATCACCTAAACTGAGACATACTCAAAATACATAATTTTCTCCTCATTTTTACCATTGTTTATTACATAATGATTGGTGGAAACATCAGTGTCAATGATTGTGTTGAGCCTGAAAGAACGATCAGATAGCCCAAGGGAGAAGGTTACTGGTCATGATAATCTGGAAATCCAGATTTGAGTCCTGGTCTGCCACAAATTTTCAGTTGTTGCTACATATTCAGCAATTTTATGTTGAAAAGTTACATTTTTAATGCATGTAGCACAGATCCATGAATAAGTGATCCCTACGATAGCTATGATTATTTAACAGACGGAAGATCTTGTAATGCCATGACTATCTGTGCCCTTCTGATGTTTTGTATTTCACCTAAAATGATGATATCAGCATCCGTTGAAATCAATTTGCCTTAAAGTTCACACTTGTTATTCCTTATTACAACTTTCAGGTGCTGTATTTTCTAGAAAATCGCTAACAAGTTCTTAATTTGTAATATAGTGGAAGTAGCAACTACCGTAGTGGCACCATTTGCCCAACATATGTAATAGGTGGCAAGCTTTAGCCCTTTGCTGGGCACTTTGTTTTTTTTCTGATTTATTATGGAATTTATTTTACTATGACTAGCTTGTCAAGAAGACTGCTATACATATGAGAATTTGCTTCTGGAAGAACAGAAAAGGCACTTAGAGTTGAAATACATTGGACTGAAAGGATACACCTGATTTCATGTAGGACACACTGAGTGCATGGGAATGTGAGCATGTGTGCACGTGTTGTGTGTGTGTGTGGGGGGGGGGGGTGGGGGGGGGGGGATATGGGGGGCAGAAGCGATGTTATAGTTTTTGTACAGTGCAGATGAAGGATGTTACGGGAACTTCGGGAATATTATATTTGAAACAGTTTGTGTGAAACTTAAAGCCAAGTGACAATGAAATTTCTCTCAGTAAGAGCTGTAATGATACTACTACCAGATCTTCAATAGAATTAAACTGAAATTAAGAAATGTGAGACTGATTATGGAGAAATTAATATGACAGGACAGAGGATCAGAGTTGGATCTAAGTTATTTCGTGTATGAAGGAAGAGTAGGATTTAACGTTCCAACGACAATGATGTCATTAGAGATGGCATGGCTTACAAACTTGGAGGAGAAGACTTCGAAAGGTCCAAGTTTATAAATACAGTCAGAGGTTCTTTTAGCCGTACCATCGCTAGCATTGCATCCACCAACATTCATAAACTTTGTGTAAAGGTAGCACTTTTGTTGATCTCAAAATAAGCATTGTAAGTTGTATTTTGAGCCACCCATATGATTGTTAATGGTTTGATTTTAAATGTTGGACTGTAAATTTAACTTCCATCAACACTAGTGCTTCTATTGAATGTAGCTTTAAAGGTGAAATAAATTATGACTATTGCTTCCACTTACTCCTCTTAGCTTTTATTTTCATATTGTCCCAGTACTGACCTAATTATGATCAGTGAATAATGCTTACGGAAGACTAGAATGACAGTATTAGTCAAGAGTTGTATAGCAACTTGTAAATATATTAACAATTCCCAAAAATAAGAATCTCATTCATAATCTCTTCTTTAGCCATCTGGCTGTAATTGCCACATGCTAATAGGTTCATTGCACAGGTAGTTATCCACAACCTAAATAGTTGCAGAGTTGGTTACATTATAAAATCAATATCTTAATAGTTTGTTGCCATACTAAGAAGGAGCATTTCTGTTATAATAGGGGCTGAAGTTTTGTTGTTTCTGCTGTTCCAGGCCTGATAGAATCTCCTTGTGGCCCCAGTCTTGATCTGTGAAAACAGTGTGCCACATTGTTGTCCACCGACTAGTATAATATGGTTGTCCTGCAAGATGTTGCATTTCCTTCACTTTCTATAATTTCGTATCTTTCTTGCATCAGACAGCACTGATAAACGTCAAACATTGCTGTCCACAGTCATCACTGGTATTTCTCACATGTTTTGAGCTTGCCATATAAGAAACTCCATTAACTTTCATTAGATTTCATTAATGTTAACTGGAATTAAATTTTGGGGCCTTTGAATCACCAGTGAAACATCTGAATTGCCTGATCCAGTAATCTGTTAAATCCTTTTGCTAATTCCTGTTGGCATGCTAGAAATCCTATTTTTCTCTGTTACACCAAAATGTGGTGTAATTTATCTATTGCTAAAGTTAGTTGCAATCTGGAAACAAAGAAAATGTAAATTCCAAATAAATACAAATGTAAAAATTGTTAAGAAAATTATATATTTGACACACACTTAAAGACTTCTTTATTTGTCCAAAGACATGCCCTCCATTAAACAAAAATTAAAAAAGGAATTCACAAGCCTTATTGTCTGGTATGTTCTAGCAATAACTTTTGTCTCAAACACAGAATTGCCCTTGGCAGTTCAGGAACATTATTACAAATTGTTTGATCCTGGAGATAATCTGACACCTAGAGAAACAATGTCAGTAATTTGGTATTGATTTCTTAAATAATATTTAAGTCTAAAGGAGAAACGTCCTTAGAAGCAACCATTTTCAGAAATGGAAATGTATTGTGTTATGAGGAATTAAATGCCATGTAATTTATGGCTATTACCTTCCTCTTTCTTTATTTTCTGTTGCATTGTTCATGTTTAATGCATTCATAGATTTGATTTTATTAATTGAAGAGAAGTTGCTGCCTATGCTTAGAAATGTGGTTTTACTCTTCCCCTTAGTTAATATTATTTTGCTAATTGTTTCAGTGTCACATCATCAGAAAAAGTGGACAAAGAAAACAGATACTCGGATTTTACGATTATTTCACTGCCATATCCAGGATGTGAATTTTTTAAAGAATATAGAGATAATAATTACGTTGCTAAAGGACTAGTCTTTGACTGGAGCCAGGCTCATGTAGATGCGAGTATTGGTGTACCAGATGATCAAGTTTCATCACAACTCAAAGTAGAGTGGAACAACTACAAGGTAAATGCTAAAGCATGGTGTTGTCATTATTATACTTAAATTGCATTCATAAACCTATTCTTTGACTGTGCCTCTTGACTAGCATTTTGAATGACTTGGCCTTCTCTTAACACCTTTACTAGATTGTTGTGGTAGTGACTTTAGTTCTTTCTTCTTAGTGTTTGAGGGAGAAACCTCTGGGTATATATTATTATTAACATATTTCCTTTCTTCTTGTTCTGCTTCTTTTTTAAAAAAAGAAAAAGCATGAGAGTTTGTTGAATATAGCCATTTTGTTGATCTTCAACATCATTTGATAGTCACTTACTATAATAATTTTCTGGAAATATTAACTAGGAGATAGATCAATAATGTGTCAGTATACAGTGTCATTTTTGTACAATTACCAGTCTCAAATTCTGGTGACTTGAAAATAACAGTTTAATTGTTGTTATTTTGACATAATGCAAGAAAGTTCAGTTACTTGAGAAAATTCGATTAAATGAATTATTCTGAATCTTAGGTTCATGACACTATTTTGGGGGGGAAAAAAAAGTATGTTATATGTATCATTGAATGGCATGTTTTAAAAATTGGCAAGATGTAAATGTAATTCATTTTTTGTAGTAGGTACCACAGTTTTCAGTCATTAACATTCTTGTTTGATGTTCTTATAGGAGTGGGACTTGGTACGACTTACTCAGAATTATCTGAAGCTGCTGTTGCGCTACCTGCAAGATAATAACACAGGCCTACTGATCCACTGCATCAGTGGTTGGGATCGCACTCCTCTGTTTGTATCGCTTCTCCGTCTCTCACTTTGGGCTGATGGGGTCATCCATCAGTCTTTGAATCCATACCAAATATTGTATCTGACAATTGCTTATGACTGGATGCTGTTTGGGCACAACCTCGAAGACAGACTTAGTAAAGGAGAAGAAATCTTTTTCTTCTGCTTTCATTTCCTGAAACACATGCTTAGTGAAGAGTTCAGTGTTTTGTCATCTAAGCCTAAGATCAAGAACATTGTTATGCGCAATGACTCTGATCTTCATCTGGATGGTGTCTTGTTTGAAGCTGAGTGTCCAGTTAGTTGTCAGGGATCAAATATAAGTCTGAACAGTTCATGCAGTTCGCAAAGCAGCAAGAGTCAAGATAACCCACCTGTGTACTTCCATACACTTCCAGACAGCAGTGAAGATTCATCCAGTGGGTAAGCAAGTCCTACATCAAAAATTCATAAAATTTTCTCATGTTGTGGTAATACGTTAAACTATTTTGTTTTTATATCAACACCAAAAGAAATTTTTTGTGCATCAAGCCTCACACCCATGACAAATATTTACTGTTGAGAAGTAAAGATTTTGGAGTTTGTCGGCATACAAATGACGTTATCATTGGTGTGACATTCTTGGATACTGACTGAAATATCAGTGCATATATCATGAGCTTTGTAATTCACATTCACCATTGTATTACTTACCAGCAATAGTTCTAATTAAACATTGTACACAGCCTTAAATTTTTCATCGAACATTAATTCAGTCTTTGTGCTCGTACATCCTATACATGTGGCAAGGGTGGAATATAAATAACGGGAGGAGTAAAGGTAACAACTCACTGTATACTTGAGGCTCAGAACTTTTGGTAATAAAAATTGAAGTTGGTAGTCTTGTCAGCAATCACCAAATTGAGAAATCACTCAGCACCTGAACTGACTATACAGTAACTGTCTAATAGCTATGGAATGATGTGAAAAACATTTATTTCTCACCTAATAAATGTGTTCACCTTTATGTTATGTTATGCTTACAATGTTCCCACACCATCTCAAATAATTGGCAATCATGTCAGTCTATGGCTTCACATACCACACAGTTTCTGTGATGCTGTGTAAAGCAACATCTTACCACCTTTGTACCTTTTAATTGGTCCAGTGTAAGTTATTAATTAAGCAGTTGAGACTGAAATGGCTTACTCCTGCATTGTCAGTTGGCAACATGAACTTGTTTTCACTACCTAATTCGGCCAGGCTGCCCCACGATAAATTGCCATTGTTGTAAATGATCATTGCATTTCATCTGCTCTACAATCTGCAGCATCTGAGATGGAGCTTTAAATCCTGCATAATTATTCTAAGTATGCACAATTGCTGTAGCAATATACAATCTTTGTTTTTGATGAAAACACATTGATTGGACCAAATGGTTGCTAGTATTGGGCACAGAGTGGTTGTTCGGTTAATGGTCTCATTGCAGTAGAAAGAGCTTCTTTTTGCTCTTATGGGTATTGTAGAGATGACTGGAAATTGTACATGCTGTTACAGGTGAAACTACAGTTGAAATTCTTGATAAGAGGTTTTCTTTAATAGGCTTCCACAACATGCGGCCAACATTGTGCGTGACTTCAGTGTTCTGCAGTAATTAAATGGCAAGAAGTGTGTTACATAGATTTATACATTGTGTAGTTCCTTTTACATAGTTCCTCTTATATCACAGTAGTTCTAGCACACAATTCAAAATTTCTTACATTTTTGAGAGAATCTTTATGCATTCTTACATAAATAGCTTGAACAAAATCAATTTTATTTTCAAAAATGTGGTATGTGGTCATGAGTATTTGTAAGTAGAAAGTTTGTCACTGCAATGGGTAGTGTGAACTTTTTATTTAGAAGTGACCTCTTAAAGGAATAGGTCATTGTACCACTTAATTAGCTGAGAAACCCAGCATTGCTTAGGTATTTACTTATAGCTGTGCTCAAGCCTTGGTATTCGTGGAATTTATTTCTGACTTACAGAACTTCAATTTATACAAAGTTTGAAGTAGTGTGATTGGGGACATGAACAAAGAGCTCCTTTGCTTCACTAACACAAGATAGAACCACACTGAGATGCCCATGCGAAAACCAACTAGGACAAAAGTCCATGCCTGCAACATGAAGCACCTAGCCTTGTGCTTTGTTCATGATCACAGCATAACATGACCTCACCAAGAACTGTGCACATTTAAAGCGAAATGGTAAATTGTTGGAAATGAGTGAGATTTGGGGATGAAAACTCACTACTCATCAAAATTTCCATTTATATTATGATACATTGGAGAGAAGTAACTTCAAGCCTTTGTGAGTGAAGGGTTCTTGGGAGCAAGACAATGCATGATACTCTTGATTGGAGTTATGTTGCATCTTACTTTCGGTAGTAGTTTCCAAAGTGCAAGTTAAAGTGTGCCGTTTTCAAGCCTCGGCAAGTCTTGCTTCACGGTCTTCATTGGGTTCTTGAGAGTGCAAAGTCCCTAGCATTTTAACTGTTCTGGTTTATTCAGAAAGACTAAATTTTTTCTTGATGTAGAGTGAGTAGCCACATAAATGACAAAGCAAACTTAATACATTTGTTTTTCATAACAAAGAATATAAATAAAACCTATCGAAAGAAGCTGTTGTGGGTTGATATTTGCAATTATAGACACTCTTGACAATATTGGTTATACATAACTTGTATATTCCATGATGCATGTTCCTTTATGTGAAATAAATCATTGTATTGGAATCACTGTGCTGTGTGTCCGTAACATACTGATGCCGAAACTTGGTACAAATTAAGATTTCCTGCAATATTTCAACTCGCACTGCAAGAAATGAGACAACATTGAACCACATCACAAGACAAGTCCATTCCAATATAATATAATCACTTAAACTGCTTGCTTCAGAACAATATTTGCAGCATGATTCAGGAAGTTTGCTTTGCAAATCTGAAACTTTTGATCTGAGTAGCTAATTTGGTAACAAAAGTTTGTTTCATTTTATTTGTGTGCATACTGTCTGTCCGACATCTAAGCGATTCACAGATGCACTCGTAAACAATTTTGCATTAGCCATCTTTAGTAAGACATAATGCTGGACAAATTTGAAAAACAGCTAATAAATTTCAAAAGAAAGCGAGCTGTGGAGAGAACTAATGCTATGTAGTTTTGTACAACTGTTGGTGGACTTGCTACGAAAAGCCCGTTTGATGATTGTCAACACTACAGGGAATGCCTTAAAGACACTTTAGAGAGGCTTGTTTCATTAGCTAACACTATTCATTATTTTCTCTGTGACTATGAATATTACGCACATGTTTCAAGCTGTGAGGAATGTATAGACAAACTAAACACGCTGTGCAGAAGGCTACAAGCCTTAATTACAAGCTTTCGGCCTTAATGTCACAGATTAATATCATGTCACCTACAGTGTCCACACACCCCATTATATTCCGCTCTGTCAAGATACCAGCAATTAAGCTTGAGCTATTTTGTGAATATGTCAAAATGTGGACTCGCTTTTGGGAACAGTTTGAATCAATCATTGTTAAACACCCATCACTTTCTATAGAAAACAAATGTTTTCCTACGAGAGTATCTGTCAGGCAAACCGAAGCTGGTAGTAGTGGAATACCTGTAACAGCTAAGGCGTACAAAGGAACAAAGAAAATTTTATTGAACCGGTATGGAGATACCAGTCGTATTACACAGGCGCCCCTCTATTATTTGGACCATTTTAGCCTGTACTCAGTGACCCCTGAAATGCCGAACAGTACATTCCTGGAATGTAACTGTCATATTCAAGCACTGCCCTAGGAGATGATGTGTAGCATATATTAAAGATCTCACTGCAAAAATTCTGTGATCATTTCCTTCTGAAATGTGTCAGATGTGGATTATTGGTGCTAGAAGAACTAAAGTATTGGATAGAGATGTATTACAATTACTGAACTTCTAGGAAGTAGTAGTTCATGGTGCCCTTACTGTGCAAAAGATTCATTCAGGATATCTGCCATTCCCTAACTTCATGTGCACTGCAGCAACACTTCATATAAATTCAAAACAAGCTAAAAACTCACTAAAACTTAAATGAGAAGTACAACCCTATTACGTGTTTTGCAAAGCTTGTACTCACAGGGCCCAAGGCTGCAACATAGTAACTGACAGCCAACAGCATACCAAGACATTAAAGCATGATAGCACTTTCTTTTCTCAGCAAGTTATCAACTTCTGCTAAATCTACAGAGCAAGAACCAACTCATTTTGCCAACTTATTTATTAAGGAAACTACAATAAACCAACCACAACACACACTTTAAAACCAACTAGACAATAAGGATTCCTTTTGCAGATCAAGCAAATAACAATTAATTCCTACAATCAGAGTTCCCTTTGACTATATACCCGTACAACTGTTCCACATCAAAGTCAGCTGTTAGCAGCTGGTAGATAGTGTAACACGACGGAAGCAATGTATCATAATCGTTGCAGAAGAGAGGATGGTTGAGGTGGCACACCACAGAACTGACCGATCTTCTCCACACTCAGCGAATCAAGAACTGACTATTGAATGGCCAGGTGACAGTTTATCTAGCCCTGGGCAGAAGGATATTTCCGGGACTATTTGCACACACGATTGCCCGGAAATAGTTCATTGATCGTCACGCCCCTTTCCTCTGCTATTGGTTGATGCCCTCTGATGGACGGTGGCCACACCTACTTGTTTGTTGTCAACTGTGGTACTTGCTGGTAAACACTGTTGCGTCGGCCAGACTTCACAGTGGAGCTGGCAACCCACATCGCTGGTCTGTCAGCGGTGTTGCCGCTGCAGCCTGTGGTGACAGCAGCAACTTCCTTAGGGCAAATTGATGTATCTTCAGCAAATTTTACTTACCTTCAGACAACCTGAGTTTGGATCAGTGGACCTGGAGGGTCAAGCATACATACATGCTATGTTTTGGATAGTGGTAGTCAGTCAAGTTTCATTTCCAAGTTCCTCATTGATGAATTACGTTTAAGAACTATAGAACACTGTGACCTATCTGTCAGCACCTTTGAAATGTCATCTGCAACTTCAAGGTGTTGTATAGTCGTTGAATTCAGGCTAAAGAGAATCTGGACAAATTCCTAGACTTCTGTAACTTTGCTTGACAGTGCATACTCATTTGCTGTGCACCCAACTGTACCTTTCAATATAAGAAAGCTATTTTGCACCTGGGGACTTCAGTTAGTGAATCCAAAAGATGATACAGATGGTCTTCTCATCAAGATTCTTATCCAGGCAGATTACTATTGGAAAACTGTTAAAGATTCCCCTCTGATTTTACTAACACCATCCATTATATTGGCACCTTCCATTCTAGGTTGGATTCTTAGCAGGAATAAATCCTGCACCACGACAAACTTTGTGATTGCAAACTACATCAGTTTAGAGACGGTGACAACAACGGATGATATTCTATGATCTTTCTGGATTTTAGAAATAATGGTGATCACAGAAGACCAAGTGAGAACCCTGAATCCGAAGGAATTGGCCTTATTACAAGATTTCTCAAAATCCTAATGCATTGAAGACAGAAGAAGAAAACCCAGTGTTATGGTGCCTCATAATCTTCAGCAAACTGAGAAAAGATTTATTGCAGTGGAGAAGACATTTACAAATGACAGCACCTAGGAACACATTTACAAGGTGCAAATGATAGACCACATCAAAAAGAGACATGTGGAAATCATCGTTTCTGGACAGACATCCTGTGAGACATTTTATCTGCCACATCATGCAGTTAACAAAGAAAAGTAAGGTGTCATCAAATGGAGGATTTTATTCGATGGTTTGTCGCACAAGAAGAATGCACATTATCGAGCACACTGGACTAGTATTTGGGAGGACGATGGTTCAAATCTGTATCTGGCCATCTGGATTTACGTTTTCTGTGATTCCTTGATTTGTCCCAGGCAAATGCCGGGATAGTTCCTATGAAAGGGCACGGCCGATTTCCTTCCCCATGTGTGAAACATTCCGAGCTAGTGTTCAATAACTTCGATGTCAGTGGTATGTTAAATCTAATCTTTCTCCCTCCCTTCCTTTAAGAATACACATTCATTAAATGACGCTTTAGAAATGGGTCCTGATTTTCACCCTGATATTCTTTCAATATTACTGAGATTCCATCTGTATCCATTAGTCTTAATTGCTGATGTAAAGCAAGCATTTCCACAGTTAGTTCTTTTCAGGAAAGACAGGATTTTTGGTACAAAGTAATCGTAAATCAGTAATGAAACTATATTAGATCTGACGAAGTTATTACATACCGCTTCACCCACCTACCTTTCAGTCTTACTTGCAGCCCATTTCTTCTTGCAGCCACACTGGAAGAATGTGCTACAATGCACAAAACAAATATTCCTTGAGCTGACTTGTGTGTTGAAAATAACATTTAGCGGACTGATTTTGTAGTGGATGCTGAAGATGTCAATGCCATGATTTACTTGTGTTATGAGCTTACATCACTCATGGGACATATCAGTCTGCCAGTGGCAAAGTGGGCCACAAATTCAAGCCCACTGATTGGAATCAGTGGTGCCCTGGTGAGGAAAACACAGTTGATCTGATCTCCAGAGATAACACAGAACAACTACTTCAGCACACTGGTGTATGGATCCAGGGGGCTGCTTGGTTAATGAAGAATCGACCACTTTGACCACAATTTATGCCGACAAATGATCATGCCGTGCCAGACAAGAAGAAATCAACAGATCAAGTCTTCATGGTAAAAACACCACTCCTAATTTTAACAGCTATGTGGTATAGCATTAAATTTTTGGCCAGTTATGCAACGGGGTGAGGAATCTGAGCTACTGACACCTGCACATTTCCTTGGAGGTGACTGACTCTCAACACTATCCACAGGTCCAGAACCGCCAGTTAAAAAGGATTTGTCTAAGAAGTTTAAATGACAACATAAGATGGTAGGACACGTTTGGAACAGATGGAAGAAAGGGTACCTGATTCTGCTCGAAAACTCCCATGAAGCTCGTCAACCGAGGACAGGTTCACGAAGGCTCCAGCAGAGTGATACCATTCTTCTACAGAAGGATGTTTGTCCATGACACTTGTGGCGGAAGGCACAGATTGTAGATCTTCATGAGGGAAGAGATGGGAAAATACGAACTGTAACCTGACAAACTTCTGAAGGGTCCATAATCTCGTGTCCCATTCAACTGGTCATTCCTCTAGAACTTTACCGGGTGGGGAGAGTATAAAGTAATTATAGACACTCCGACAAGATGTGTGTTCTGCATTTCTGCAGAAGCAGAACTGACACAGGGTCATAGGTATTGCCAATCCCTTCTGTTGTAGAGTGAGTTTAGATTCTCTGTCATACATCAGGATTAGTGCCTCTTCTCATTTCAAACTAAGAAAAGAGTACAATGAGCAACACACAATATGTAGCAAAGCCGAGTATACAAAGTAATCCGTAACAGCTCCCCACAAATGGTTGCTGAGATTGGCAGTGCTGAAAACAAAGCTGATCAGTCCCAGTCTCTGCTGGTATCTTACACAACCCTAGTTCAAAACACCTGACAATTAAACCTCCCACATTAAACAACCTTTGAACATCAGCTAGCAGACATACATACATACATACATTCATTTCCCCCTCCCAAGCTACTAGGTGCCATGGCTGAGTCCTATGTTGCCATACAGAGCATGTATCGTACAGGATCCATTCAGCATCCACAACTGACTTGGCACCAAAGCATAACTAACAAGCATAGTGATACATCGTTGCATTCGTGCAAATATGTGCTTTTTATTTTGCACACGTATTCTTACCAGTAACTGAAAATTGGTTACTTTTGTGTACAGAACATAAAGATATTTCTAACTATATCTGATAAACTAGTTCATCCAGATATAATTCACTGTGGATATTGTGTATTAGCCAATTTTGCATTTTTGCATTGTGAAGCCAAATTTATATCTAGATTCACTTTTATTACAAATCCATATTTTTTCATGTTCCTAGCAGTGAGCATGTGGTATGGCAGTAGTAAGTTGTGTGCTAAAAACAAGGGGTTTTGGCTTAACTGCCTAGATCACGAGAATGTTACAAACCTTTATCCAAAACATTCCCAGCAGTTTAGATGGGCCATTGGTCAGTATTAACATCCAACCCCAAAGAGACCTTATGGAGCTGTTCCACTTTAGAAGGCTCCCAATATCAGAAACGGCAGTAATAGTAACAGTCTGTGAGGTGATACAAAAAAAAAAGGAATTATTTTTAAAAGCTATATATTTTCAAATTGTTTATAAAACGACCATCTCCCCTTCTCAATACTCCCCGTTACAACTAACACTTTTGTCCCACTGGTGCTTCCACTGTTTGAAAAATTTTTTGTAGTCAACTTTACAAATGACTGACACCTCCTCCCTAACTTTTTTCTCAATTTCTTCAGCGCTTTCAAATTGATGTCCTTTCATATACATTTTCATGGGTGGAAAGAAGAAACGATCACTCAGAGCCAGGCTAGGCGAGTAAGGTGCGTGGGGACAACGGAACCATGGCATTTGTAGCTAAAAACTCTCCAACAGAGATGGCTGTGTGTGCAGGTGCATTGTCATGGTGGAAGAACCAATCTCCTGTCTGCCACAAATGAAGTCATTTTGAAGAACACTGTTGTGCAATCTTCTTAAAAAAAGGCTTGATTGATGGTCTGACCTGGGGGAACAAACTCTGAATGAACTATGCCCTTGGCATCATCAAAAAAGCAAATTGTTATTGTTATTGTTTTGATGTCTCATTGGACTTGATGGTGTTTTTTTTTGGTGGGGGGGAGGGGGGGGGGCGAGATGACAATGGTATCGTCCATTGGTTTGACTGTTGCTTTGTATCTGGGTCATAACCATAGCGCCATGACTCATCATCACTAATGACCTTTGACAGAAAATTTGGATTAGTTTGAAGCTGTTGTTTCAAAACATGACATGTTTCAAATTGACGTTTCTTTTGATTGTCAGTCAGAGCTCGAGGAATAAACTTGACAGCAACCTTTTTCATTCTGTTAAAATTCGATGAACTGAGCTCCAAGATAACCCACTAATCTGACAGTTCTCTGAGCACAGGCTTTTGAATTTGTTCAATATTTTTGTCGAGTCAGGCAGTTGATGGATGTCCAGAACGAGGTTTGTTATCAATCAACATGCCGCCATCTTTAAATTGAGCAAACCACTTATACACTTGAATTTTTCCTATAGTGTCACCTTGGTAAGCTTTCTTCAATGTCAAAACAGTTTCAGCAGCATTTTTACTGAGTAGAAAGCAGAATATCTATTTAGAGGCTGTGTAACAACACCCTACTCGTCAAGGCAGTGAAGAGTATGCAAGTAAACACATTGGGAAGTACTAAATCTCGTAGAGAATTAGCTGTAGACAGTGAGTTACACACAGTGTCAAACTGTTGTAAAGGAGTTGTAACCTGCTGGGATATCACTAATATTGATGCCCAAGGACTACAACACGTATAGGAAAGTGAAGGTGTCACAGTAGTAAAAGAATTTCATGAAAAGGGAAAGTAGTGAATTTGGAAGACACCATAGTTTAGACACTAGGCTTTCTAAGGCTGCTCAAGTACACAGCAGCAGGCTTTATCTGCCTTAAAACAACATACAGAGTTAGGTATGTAGAGTCTAATTTTAGGTGTCAAACTTCAGTCACACAGCTATGGTTTGCAAAGAACATACTATCTGCAGATGAAGCAGTTAAGGCACTCGATACACTGTCTCACTTCTGTGCATCAGTTGCTCTGTAACAATGCAATGTGGAATAAAGTGTGTCCATTATTCACAAATGGAAGAAAATACAGGTCATACTGGTTATGCAATGAATCTCTTACGTAAAGAAGGCATTTAAGGCCACACAGCCACCTACTTTTGTGGAGTCAGTCACCTCAGCATTGAAGCAGCCTGTACCAGAGACTAGTGACATTGACAGCTGAACAGAACACAGCATGTACCTGTAAGTATAGCTGCAACCTTGCGTCACAGATTAAACCAACAGGCATGCATACAGCACAGACATTGGTGGTGCATAATGCATTTTGCAAAAAAAATTAATTAATTAATTAATTAATAATAATAATAATAATAATAATAATAATAATAA
The DNA here is from genome assembly GCF_021461385.2 of Schistocerca piceifrons. NCBI lineage: Eukaryota > Metazoa > Arthropoda > Insecta > Orthoptera > Acrididae > Schistocerca > Schistocerca piceifrons. Next base: position 773,967,971 of record NC_060149.1, read on the forward strand.
TAATAATAATAATACTCTCTCACTGCAGAGAGAATAATAGAACTAAAAGAAATGTTTCTGTTAAAGCAGCCTTACCAGCAACCACAGAATCCAAGTTTGGCATGAAAAAACAATCAGTCAAAAAGACAGGTCCAAAACCATCAGACTAACCAATCTTGGTCCTGCTTGATGAGTCAGACGATGACCATGCTTACAGTAGTAAGGACATTGATAACTGCCAGAGGAACTGGCAGCAAGTCCCTCAAGCATCCCCGCTCCCCATTCTTCCTTTCCTGCCACTGCAAATCCCAACCACAGAGAAACGACAAATGTAAATAAGAAAAACCACGCCACTAAGCTCCTGTCCTACAGTAGAACATAAACGGGTTCAGAACATGTGGTGGAAGTGAAACTCCTAGCGCAGGGAGGTCCCCTGTGTTTGCAAAACACACATTATAAATCTACTGATGCCTCTCTGCTTCACTGCAAGGGTGACCTTCCTGCAGAAAGGACCAGGGGAGGACTAGCTTTGTTTGTCAGTAACACATTCCACTTCTCTGCTATATTCTGGTTACTGACCTACAAGCAGCTGCTTTTGAAATTGATGTCGGTTAAAGGATTGCCTTCCACCTCAAGAGACATTGGATTACAGGGCTCTCTCATAATACAACTCCGCTGACCGTATCCTATACAGGGAGACTTCAGTTAACATACTCATATAAGGTTCTTCCACTACTTACCCAGCAATTGAGTTTCAGAGAGCTTCAAGAATTTCAGGAGCTGTCTCTTCTCAACATGAGCAGTCACACACATCACCAATGTTACCTGGATCATTCTCAGCCATTTACCAGATAAATAAAATCCTAAAAGGAACCCATGATAAGTAAAGCAAACTGGACACTGCACTGCCTTCTGACTGTTTTTTGAGCATGGAGGCAGTGTTCAGGTATTGGTGGACCATATCACAAGTAAACAACATCACTGTTAATTTATCAATCTCAAAATCCTCAGGTAATATTAGGAGGCAGCCAGTAACATTGAATGATGAGTGATGCTCAGCAATCTGGCTCGATCATGCAGCTCTGTAACAGATTAAATACTGATCGACAGCAGAAAACTATGCAACCTTTTGGGTAGTGAGGGCTGAAGCTCCGATGTACAGTTCCAGAGAGCAAAAAAATTTATGACAAGTGTCTCTGGACCCTTCCACTTGTTCTGCAGAAGTTTGGGAAGCCATCAGTAAGATTTATGGTAAATGCAACCGGCCACCTGTAGCAACGATGCTGCAGCAGTGGTGTCTCCAAACAACACTGATGATCATCACCAAGATAGTGGCAGGGCACATTGCAATGGCTGCTGCCACTGTGAGCCAGGATCCAGCATTCCACTGCTACTGTGCAAACATGGAGAGGGGTGGATTGGACTTCAGATCCGACAAAATACCCTTTCTCCATATGGGAGGTGGATTTGCCACTATTTCAGGCTTCTGATACGGCACCTTATTCACAATCACATCCAGTCCAGCGTGCTGTGAATCCTGTAAACAGAATCAACATAAATCCTCCTAGAATGTTTTAATTCAGTATGACACACAGGGTAATTTCCCGCACCGTGGAAGGAGGGGAATTTTGATGTGTGTGTTCAAACCAGAGAAGGACCAAATGTACTCCAGCAGTTAGAGCATTGTTCCATTAATGAGTTGTGTAGGAGAAACACAGGAGTGAATGGTCAGCCGTTTTCTAGTCCAGACATTAGAGATCAGGCATTTCTTTAGCTGCTCTCGGAGTAGGGTCAGGTGGTGTCGATGCACTATCAACAATTTGACCTTGCTAGAGGCAGCTATATGGCAGGCTTTCTTACATAAGCAGCATCGTAATTGGCTATTTTTTTAAATAAATAAGAAATACAAAACTGCTTGGAGGCATAATATTGTAGGACAGCTCCATTAATGAGGCTTCTGTTGGCATCCATCCACGTTTTTGTATACATTTATGTATTTATTAATTCATTCATTCATTCCTGTGTGTAAACACCTTTTTTAAGTACCTAGTTGAAGTGCTGTTTAATGCTTCTGAGTAGGCTAATGATTTTTTAGAGGGAAGTGTTTTGTTATCCTCTTTTCCATAGCAATAAACAGTATAATGTCTACAATTGGGGTCCTATGCATTGCTCCTTATGAGGATGAGTTTGCAGATTTTTTCCCAGCCCTGAAACAGCAATTTGTTTGTTACAGTTCTTGGTTAGAAGTTGGAGGAGTGGACAATGGAGATAGGTTTTAAATTTTCATCAGATAAGTGTATGCATGTTAATTTTAATTGCTCTTGTTGCATTTTTTATTTACCCAATTTACAAATGAGGGGTGTCATTCTAAAGATTCAGTGAGAATTAAGGGCTCCATAGTTTATTCAAAACTGTCAGTTTTACCACATCTGAAAATACTGAACATCTTAAAGTGTCTTAGCCACAGGGCTTGGGGAGCTGACAAAGTGCATGTGTACTAGTTTTGTATGGCTTTTCAGAGGCTCCAGATAGACTGACTATAGGTACATAGTACTGTATTTACCCAAGTATAAGATGACCCTGGATTTAAGGCAACCCCCCCCCCCCCCACCTCCCCTTTTTTAAGAGGCTCCTTGAGAAAAATTTGTTTTTAACATATTCTGACTAATCAAAATTACAAACTGTTTTATTGACATAGACTACCTGCCAAAAAGTTAACATTATACCTACTCTAAACTTGTGTGATTTATTGATTATGTACATTTTGATAATAGTTGGGGAAATAAAATAAATGAAACAAAATAGTTTACATTAATTTTCATGCCATTTTCTTTTCTACCCTCTTTGCTTACCAACCCTTTAGTCTTTGATATCACTATTTTTGATGATGATGTTTCTTCCAAATATGTTTGTATTCCTGAGGCTGCCATTGCAGCAGGACCTTAGAACAGAACCGAATACATAAATAAAAGATCACAAATACGATTCAGTCCCATTCTCGAAGTTTCGCTCATCCCACTATCTAGCAGCGTCTCCATGATGGGTCTTACTGCTGTAATTTATTCTTGCAATAACAATTACTGTCAGTTGAGTATGATTTATTTTCTTTGTTAGACATTCATTTTGGATTAATTTTCCTTCTTGTTTCAACGGAATGTCACCACCATGTTCTCAAGCTGACTAAAAGCTGGTAACGCTTTAACTCGGTATTCTAATACGTGAACAGCAACTGAATTTCTCATTTGTAATTCACTTTGTAACAATTTACTGTCTCTCATTACCAAATCAAATATTGGTCTGGGTTCTGAATCAACTAATGTCTTTTGAAGGACAAGATTTCCATTTTTCAATGTCACCTGAACTTAAAAAGCAGCATTAATGTTTTATACAGTATTCGTACATGTATGAGAACAGTTATTGCAAACCTGTTTAATTATAGCAAAAGTTTGTAATATTGTAGAATTTAATGCTATTTCCTCTTGTGTTTCACAAAATTGTCCAATTTTAATCAGAGCAATAGACTGTTGTAGTGGCTAGTTGATAGTTTCTCACATATGCCTGCACTCGTGCCACGTTAGTCAGTGTCAAATGATTGTTCGAGAAACATCGATACTGTATCAAGCACTTCGGCTTATCAGGAAATCTCGAGCCTGTTGGAATGCGATTATTGTTTGCTGAGCCCCGCCCTTCCAAATTCTTCAAAATAAATCTGCATTAACCTCAATAGTCAAAGCTTCCTCTCTAAATGTAAGATGGCCCCTATAAATGTAAGACTGTTCCTATGTACTGTACTAAACAATGTAAAAATGTTAACCTCGGCAGCAGAAGTTTAGTCTTTGAATATAAAATGACAAATTTGGGAAAAAACCTCATCTTACAATTGTGTGAATAACGTATATGGACCATTGAGACCTGAGTACCTTGAGATCATTGATGCTATCAACTATGGGGGGTCAGGCTGGCCATAGGTGCTTACAGGGCCAACTCCACACCCTCTCTCTGTGCTGAGGCTAGGGAGCTGCCACTTACTCCATCTGAGTACAGCTCCTCATATTGCATCAGGCATGGAAGGTCCTCACTGTTCCAAATTCACCAGTTCCCACCAATCTCTCCCTTCCCTTCCTAAAATCTGAGCCTATTTTTTTCTCCCTTTCAAAATGGAATCTACTTCATTTGTTGTCTTGGCATCTTGAAAAATATTATTAAAAAGGTCTGATAAAGCAACCCTAAATTCCAAAAGCACTAGAGAGTATTAACTTCCCCTCATACTCTTCAGCTTTCATGCTGTGAACAGGTTCTAGCAGAGCATACTACTTTTCAGCCCTGTACATAGTTTTGCTTTGGACATTGTACCTGATGCTCATATTTTTCTGAAGAATTAATTAATTGTTCATTCATATTAATTGTTCATTCTTAATTAATACAATTTAGCAGCTCCTGCTTTCTGTATATTATAATAGTGAAGCTCTGATTAATGGTACTTACTATTTAGAATATTAATATTATGTGTGTGAAAACTTTTTATACAGCATGTCACAGCCACAGTGGCCACAGGCACAATATCACGTGTCCCAAATGCCTGAGCAGCCGCCTCGTTCACCACACCAGAGCAGGACAAGCCCAGTTGCTGTCCCTGTTTCCAGCCGCTTCAGACAGAGAAATGATTCTAGCAGCTCACTCAGTACTGGAAGGTAACAGGCAAACTTTGAATTTTCCCCCCTAATGCATTAAGTTGATGAATATCATGAAGTAGAGTATTTAAATAAGGATTCATAATGTTAAACCATTCATATTATCATGTGGGCAGGTATACCACAGTTGACACTAACATGTACTCCACAAAAAGGTAATGTACTAACAATGAGTAATTAATTAACAGGGCATTTGGTGCTTCTGTGAATTTATGTTGGACTGTGAAAAGAGAAGTGAGATATTTTTACATTTATCGTATACTTAACATTCAGAAAGACTTAACAAAACATCACAAAAATACTGATATACACAAAAGTCTTAAAAAACGAATGCTTTTAACATAAATTTGTACTTTCTCTCACCCGACGTAGCTACAAAATGAGACATTTGCTTCAAAATTAAAACTACCTAAGTAAATGCTCAACAAGGCATATTTGAATGAGTTCTGTGTTCAGTCAGTGTAAAAGCTTCCAGCTGAATATATATTACATCACCATTGTGAGCCATCAAGCTATTAATACAATCATAATGACATTGCCTTCTCAGATTTGCATGCAACATGCCTATTAGTGGAATAAAGCCTACTATATAACAATGGCGGGCAACTGTATAATGACATGAAGATTCAAAATCTATTAAAGTCGATAAAAGAAGTTTGCTATATAGAGAGAAATATTCGACAACTGAAAAATGGCACTTTAATACCTTATTTACTTATTTAATGTTTCAGTATCACCATTATGTCGTACTTAAGATATAGTTATTAACGGATTCAGTCAACAATCATAAATGCAAATAAACTTTATTGATTTGGAAAAGAATTATCTGAACACTGCTTATAGAAAAAGAAATTCACGATGATTAAGTTTGATGCCATTTCCAGTGTCACTATCATTTCTGCACCGTACACATGAAGCAACATGAGTGTTTTTTGAATCACCTCTTGAAATACAGCATTGTCTCTCAACTGATATGTTTTTGAGAATCTTCTCCTCGACATAAAATCACTTGCCAATATCTTTTGAAGATGCATTAATCACCCAGAACATTTATGACCACCTACTGAGCTCTGGTGTCATTTTCGATCAATCGCATCCCAGATGTGTTCGAACGGGGCCAGATCTGGCGAGTTGGGGGGAGGGGGAGGGCAGCACATATGTTGGAACTCACCACCGTATTCCTTGAACCACTCCAGTAAACTCCTGGCTTGTGACATGGTCCATTATTTTGTTGAAAAATGCCACTACCATTGGGAAAAAATGGTCATCATGAGGAGGTGTACGTGACCTTCAACCAGTGTACAAAAATCATTTACCATAATGGTGCCTTGCACCCATGGATAACCATGCGAATGCTCTCCTGAGCATAACGGAGCCGATGCCAGCTTTTCTCCATCCCGCAGTATAGGTGTTAAGGAGCTGTTCCTCTGGAAGATTACAGATTCACGCCCTCCCATCAGATTCATCAGTCCACGCAATACTCTGCCACTGCGCCAACATCCAGTGCCAGTGGTCATGTGGCCATTTCAGTTGTAGTTGCTGATATTGTGTTGTTAACATTGGCACATGCTTGGGTCATCGGCAGTGGAGGCCCATCGTTAAATGTTCGGTGTACTGTGTGTTCAGGCGCACTTTTACTCTGCCAGCATTAACGTTGATGTTAGTTCCACCACAGTTAGATGCCCGTACTGTTTCACCAGTCTGCCCAACCTGTGACATCCGACATCTGTAATTAGGTGTGGCTGCCCAGTCCCATGATGTTATGACATGGTTTCATCTTGGTTGTGCAGTTTCCGCAGTGCTCGTGCCAAACCTCTGGGCCATCACAATCTGCCCTCTGTCAGACTTAGATAGCTCGCGCACCTTCCCCTTTTACACACAGCCAGCATGCACCCTGATACTATGTGCACCGTGTGTGTGTGTGTGTGTGTGTGTGTGTGTGTGTGTGTGTGTGTGTGTGACTAGCAGTCATTGCTCACAAGGTAATGTTGCTATTGCCAGGACAGGTTTATATTGATAGTAGGTCAGTGGTGGTAATGTTCTGGCTGATCAATGTACGTCTGGAAACAGCTTACACTGATTTCGTAGGAGATACTGAAAAACGTGAATCATAAGGTGAGGAAACAGGTTGAGGATGGGGGCATAGAATATGGTCAGAATGCTAATTTTCAAAGGCAATATGGCATGTTGTGCTATGCCCTCAGTGTACTATGACCTAAGTAAAACTGGAGGCTGGTAGCATATTCTTTGGTATGCAGATGTAGCTGTCCACATTAAAATGCTTAAAATTCATACTGTAGTCATTGACTTTGGGGAACAAAGAGCCACTGACTTGTCAGTGGTTAATTTAAAACAGTGTTGAAGGCATCTAAGAAATGATTGTGAAGTAATACTTCGTGTAAGAAATTCGTGGAATGCTTGTAAGGGGTGGTTTGGTTGGAGTTGTGGTAGAGTATTTGGGATAATGAATGACTCTTTGAAGACTGGCTCAGTGTGAGGTTTATATAATACAAATATTGAGGTTGGCAGACAAAATCAAACTCTCAGTTCATTGTGAGTAAAAGAAAGTGAGTGCACTTTGGTAAACATTTGTAAGGTTAAAAGTGAGCTCTTCCAATAATACAGACAATCTAACATGAGGGAGGGCATACAGGGGCAGATTTGTAAGTCTATAGTGTAGCTGGCTTTTTCTGTTCTGGGTAGCCTCAAGTTCAAGTGTGTGTTAGTGGTTTAAGAATTAAGTGAAACTAGATTTTCATGAGGAAGTGTGGATTGCTGCATGGTGTGTTATGTAGTTTGACATACTGGGAAAGAAATCATTGTTAAGGAAGATAGAGTTGGATGGATATTTTTTAAAGATGTGTTTGGTCTGCTGTAGAAATATTATTGAGTAAATAATAGCTTTTGAAATTTAAGAGGCACTCACAGACAGGTGTGAAACTGATCACTAAGTTTCTGCTGCTTCTGTGGCATATCTTCTTGTGTCAATATATAAGTTATCAACTGATTGATGCTGATAGGTTATTATACAATTACACTATAAATAATTTTATTATAGAATTTCATAACCAAATGGCAATAAAGATGACATGATTTGTAGGTTATGACTTCTTTTTTTATATGAGGGCATTTGAAAATTATTTACAGTAGTAGTTTTTTTTGTACCTTATTTATTAATGAACAGTGAATCAGTATACTTGGGATCTCTCAGTATACTCCCCACCAATATCAGTACACTGCTGCCACCTTCCTGACAATTCCATTATTGCATCATAGAGCCATTGTTTGGGGGTACTATGCACACACTCATGGAGAGCTGCATGCAGCTCTTTGTTGTTGCGAAACCTCTTATCTCACAGTGTGCCTTTCATTTTGTTGAGGAAATCAGATGGAGCGAGATCCGGGTGTCATATTACTCTCTGCTGTTGATAGTTGTGGAAGCCAGTCCATCAGCAATATGCCACAAATGTCTAAAGACAAAGATCGTCTGTTAACCTGTAGATAGAGCAACACAAAATTTCTTGGACCAGGGACTCCTGGCTGTTTCTGTTGCCTAGATTAGACTTTCTTCTCAGGTGTATGGTAGTGATACCATGAGTTGTCACCAGTCACTAGTTTACCAAACAATTTATATCTTCATTCTTCATTACAGTAATCGATTACAGACTTCAATTCTATTCTCCTTTTGGACCTCTGTCAAGTCTCATAGAACCCAATGTGCGCACTTCTTTCATACCCAAATCGTCATTAATAATGGAGTGCAGAGTTGTGCGACCGAGGTATGTCTGTCATTTCAGTTCATCAAAAGTTATACATCTATCAGCCATAATAAATTGAAACACAACCTCAGTGTTCCCCAGAGTCCGCAATGTTGACAGACAACAAGTACTCACATTGTTGTATGCAAACTTCATTCCACTAGTGGACCCTGCGATCCGGTTGTAAACAGTCTTTTACGTAGGAGCTTCTTGACATACTCCTCAGTTAAACGGTTTATGAATATCCCCTTCCTTCCACAAAAATGATGCTGTCCATCTTTGTCCATGACAGTTGGCTTCAGTCTTGTCCACAGCTTTGCCTACTTGACAACAAACAAGTACTAGCCTTTCACTATGACACTGTTTACAGATGCCATCTAGTGTCTGCATGGTCTACTAGAATCACTTTGTTGTTGTATGAGAGGATGTTGCCATAGCTGCAGCTTATTTGTAAAACATGATCGTAAACCAGCATTATCTGCGTAGTTCTCTATCTGTGAGGTGCATAAGTAGCAAAAGGTTGTTACTTTGAATACTGATGCGGATCGCTATTGCATTCTCAAAAATCCTGTACTTACTCGTCCCCTGTAGTAAAACTAGCTATAAGTATATGAAGTGCACCAGGCCCTTGTACCTTGCAAACACAGGAGTCCATATAACTAGGTAGACAAAATCATCCAGGATTTTCCATTGTTTGATTTAGGTAGACAGTTTTTGTTAGATTGCTATGTTATACTGTGGCAATGGCAAAATTTGCCTCATAAAACAATGCATATTCCTACAGTGTTGGTTGTTACTTTGAATGGATGTTATTATTCCATTTAAATGTGGTGTCTGTTCCTCTATACATGTCTGAAACTGTAGTTATATAAATTGAATACCGAGTGCTGTAGACAAAAGGCCCTGGTTGATCCCTTGTTCCTTGACATCTGGAATGCATTAGATACAGTTCCTCGCCTCCATTTAGTGAACAAAACGAGAGCTTACAAAAGATCAGACCTGATTTGAGAGTGAATTCAGAACTACTTAGCAAATAGAATTCAGCACTATGTTCATAGTACAAAATTGACAGATGTAAAGGTAATTTCTTGAGTAGCCCCAAAAGTGTGCTATCAAGCTCTTACTGTTCATAGTATCTATAAATGATCTAATGGATAATATCGGAAGCTTCCTGAGGTGATATCTGTCAGAAGGTTGTAATGTGAGCAGGTGATAGCAAAATGAAGGATGAGAGCAGGGGAGAAACGATTGATGCAGTGACTTGTAGTCAGCACCCATGAATATAAACCAACAAACAGAATGTATTGCATATAAATAGGTTAATTAGACAATCATGATTTGATTACCCTGTTGATGAAATACCGCCAGAAACAGTTACAACCATAAAATACTTAGGAGTAACCATACAAAACTACCTGAAATTGAATGACGACATAAAACTGACTGTAGGAAAAGTCGATGACAGGCAGAGATTTGTTAGAAGAATCTTAACACATTTTGTAGACCAAGCCGAAGCATAGCTCGGGCCACAACTTGGTGTTAGAAAGACCACACCAGAGTATAGGTTTGGCCGCGATTTTCTCAATGTGTCATCCATCCATCTCTCTCTCAAAAACTGGACTTGTTTCATATGAGAACAATGTATGGGTGCATCACTACCTACCACTTGACTTGTGCTGCCTTCTGTTGTCAATTTGTGGAATTATTTTGAAAGAAACATTAGCAAATGTAACAGCTGCTGTTGCGAATGGTTTGGCCAATATGAATGCATTGACGGAATTTTGTCCGTGTACAAGTCTGCTACAGGTACAGTTCAGTAACTCACCTTGCACTTCTTTTTAAGATATATAATCATTATTTTAATGTTTGTAATTTCTCAAAGAACTAAAGTAAATATGAAAAATGAAACCTGAAGCATGATATTTTTTAATATGTATTACTCTTGAAGATACATAGATTACATATGTGCCAGTAATGCTTTAAATAACAGCATAAATGGCTAGCTTCCTAGCCCTGGTATTCTTGTAAGTGGTCGGTCTCCAAAATGTAATTCCATTTTGAAAGAAGTGGCTTCCAAAACATTTACTTGACCAAGTCTTGAGTATTACTCATCAGTCTGGGACCTTCACAAAGTTGAACTAATAGAAGAGGTAGAGAGGCTCCAATGAAGAACAGCATGTTTTGTTACAGAGTCTTCTAGTAAGCGTGGGAGATTTACAGGAATGCTCAACAAACCCATGAGGTAGCTGATTCAAGAGTGTCTTTTTGTATCACAGAGAGCTTTACTGTTGAAAGTCTAAAGGCAACCATTCCAAGAAGTCAGACAAAATATTACTTTCATGTATGTCTCTCGAAATAACTAGGAGGAGAAAATTGAAGTTCATTTGGAGTTATATATAAATTCGGTCTTCCAGTGCACTGTTCATGAATGGAACAAAGAATGTAGAAATGATAATCATACCAGAAGTTCCCTATGCCACACATCATAAGGTGATTTGCAGGGTATAAATATAGGAAAGGTAAATGATAGCTGGTGATTCATTAAATGTGTTCTGTGATTGTGTATCTTCTAAGTCATATATAATTTTCATGTACACTGAAGCACCAAAGAAACTGGTATAGGCAGGCGTATTCAAATACAGAGATATGTAAACAAGCAGAGCACAGCACTGTGGTCGGCAATGCCTATAAGACAACAAGAGTCTGGCATAGTTGTTAAATTGGTTACTGCTGCTACAATGACAGGTTATCAAGATTTAAGTGAGTTTGAACATGGTGTTACAGTTGGTGCATGAACGATGAGACACAGTATCTCCAAGGTAGCGAAGAAGTGGGGATTTTCCCATACGACCATTTCATGAGTGTACCATGAATATCAGGAATCTGGTGGAACATTTAACCTCCGACATTGCTGTGGCCGGAAAAAGATCCTGCAAGAACAGGACCAGTGACGTCTGAAGAGAATCATTCAATGTGACAGAAGCATAACCCTTCAGCACATTGCTGCAGATTTCAATGCTGGGCCATCAGCAAGTGTCAGTGTGCGAACCATTCAACAAAACACCATTGATATGGGCTTTCGGAGCCAAAGGCCCACTCATGTACCCTTAATGACTGCACGACACAAAGCATTGCGCCTCGCCTGTGCCCATCAAAACTAACATTGGTCTGTTGATGACTGGAATCATGCTGCCTGGACGGACAAGTCTCACTTCAAATTGTATCGAGCAGATGGACATGTACAGTTATGGAGACAACCTCATGAACCCGTGGACCTTGCACGTCAGCAGGGGACTGTTCAAGCTGGTGGAGAGATTGAAATGGTGTTTGACGTATGCAGTTGGAGTGATATGGGACACTTGATACACCTAGATATGACTGTGACAGGTGACATGTATGTAAACATCCTGTCTGATCGCCTGCATCCATTGGTGTCTATCGTGCATTCTGATGGACTTGGACAATTCCAGCAGGACAGTGTGACACTCCACATGTCTGGAGTTGCTACAGAGTGGCTCCAGGAACACTCTTCTGAGTTTAAATGCTTCCGCTGGCCATCAAACTCCCCAGACATGAACCTTATTGAGCATGTCTGGGATGCTTTGCAACGTGCTGTTCAGAAGAGATCTCCACTCCCTCATACTCTTACAAATTTATGGACAGCCCTGCAGGATTCATGATGTCAATTCCCTCCAGCACTCCTTCCCACATTAGTTGAGTCCATGCCATGTTGTGTTGCAGCACTTCTGCATGCTCGTGGGGGCTCTACACGATATTAGGCTGGTGTACCAGTTTCTTTTTGAGTCAGTCTTTCCGGGCTGATTCAAAGCAAGTGATCATAAAAGAAATTCTCCTTTTCCTGAGAGCATTAGATAGTTTTTTAGTTTGGATGTAGATTTCTCCATTACCACTTCTTGTCCATGTACTCTTAACTTTTCGTGGCCTGAGTATTTTGTGTAGCAGCTTCCTTTCTTGTTTCTCCAATTCCTCAGTTTCTCCTTATCTGTTGCGGACTAAACATCCCAGAAAGGCACTTGATCTTTATGATAGTGTTGTAGCGTTGCAGTTAAGTTTTTTTCTGAAAGTGATTTTTCATTGTATTTTTTCTTTGTTAACTGAAAACCATTTTCATTTCCTGGGCTGTATTTTTGTTTGCTTCTTTATACCATTTGTCCGTGTTATTTCCCCTCAGTACTTAAATTTATTCACGCTGCGGAAGGAAGGAAGATGGGAAGATTGGGATTTAATGTCCCATGGCTGTGAAAGTCATTAGAGATGGAGCATAAACTTCGAACGATTCAAGGGTGGGGAAGGAAATTCTCTGTGCTCTTTCAAAAGAGCCTTCCTAGCATTTGCAAGGAGTGATGTAAGAAAATCACAGAAAACCTAAATCAGGCTGGTTGGATGTGGATTTAAACAGTCATCCTCCCAAATGCAAGTCAGTTGAGCTAATCACTGCACCGCCGCACTCAGTCACTCTCTCTCTGTTGATTCTTACTTATCTTGTGATTAGAAATTTTGCAGCATTTTTAAAGTATGTTATGAATTCAGTCTTCTCAAAAGAAATTTGTAATCCAGCCTTTTCTGGTGTCGCTTCCAACAGGTTGATTAGCTCAGTTTTTGTATTAATTGTTTTGGAAAATATTGCTAAATCATTTCAGAGGCTAGGCTACTGAGTTTGATGTTAGAGTTTTTACATCCCAGTCTGATTTCTTGGATTCCTTTTCTCTTGATGTCTAAGATACAGTTCCATAATTACCTTTTCCAAAATGCAATTGAAGATCTCTGGGGAGAGAAGGCCATCATCTTGCTTACACAAATTATTATTTCAAACAGTTCCAAAATTTCTCCATGAAATTTTCTTTGGGACACAGTGTTTCTGTGATTAAGCCAAAGTTTTCATTGTCCGTGCCAAATTCTTCTAGTGTATTGAAGAGTGTTTCTCTATCTATGGAATCATAGGCTTTCTTGATAAGTGTAAAGGTGATGACAAGAATTTTGCCTCTTGGACAGTAGCTCCTTATGATTAGTTTCATATTCACAAACTGTTCTACACAGTATTGACCATATCTAACTAAATCCCTTTGGTATTCACCGAACTGATGGTTGAATTGCTACTCCAAATGATTTTGTAGGACATTGGATAGGATTATGTATGTAACAGCTACCAAAGAAGTTCCTCTACAGTTGTTGTTCACAACTGTCTTATTTCATTTCTTGTGTAAAGGGTGTATGACAGTGCATTTCCATTCCTGAGGATATTTTCGTTCTGTTGTTACTACTACAAGAAAATGCATGGTTTTGATTCTTTTTCCTTCCACTTCACTTCCAGCATCATCAGTGGGCTGTAATTAAAGATATTTACAAACTGATTTGTTTTTAAGTTTGAATGTGTTATATGTTCAACACAAGATATAAAGAACACATTGGAGCATTGAAATAAAGTGCAAACCATTCAGCATTTGCAAATCATCTAAAACAAGAATACCACATACCAAGCATTATTGAAAAATATATGAACATCATAAGAATCAGTAAAGCCCGACACCTCCTCCCTTTCCAAGAAAATTTTCACATACAGAAAGCATTAACACAAAATAAACAGCTGCTCAATGACCAAATAAATAGTGTAACAAGACACTATATAAAATAATTGAGAAACAATCACTTCTTGCTCGTCACCTTTTCCTCCAACTCACTCTCCATCACACTAATATACATTTATGCCCACTCGTTATTGCTTCTCCCTCCCCCAACTTAATAAAGAAAATCTCCATCATTATTCCTTCCTTACTTGTACATAGTATATAAATACACAGCAAAATAAGTAAATGGAACAACACACATACACTTAACTAAAAAAGTATAGGTCAAAGACATCCTAGTGGCAATGTTATGTTGCCAATACTACAGAACACAATATACACTTAGAAGCATAAAAATAAACAGTAAACAGTGGTGTGCGAAAAAGTGTACTGTATAAAATGTAAGAAGTACATAGTTCTGCAGAGCGATGAAAAATTAGACTAAATGTATTAGTGTCTAATGAAGAAAAATACCAAAGACGTACTAGCAGACAGAATTTCCTGATGTAGGAGAGAAACCAAGCAGAAATCACCATTAGTAAAAACCAACACATTGTTAACAAACTGTTTTTTATCTTAAAAACAAATCTAATTATAAATATCTTTAATTACTGTCCACTGATGATGCTTTACCTCAATAAAGTGAAACACGTCTGGTGGGGGGAACATGTTTTCTTGTAGCTGTAATGATGGAACAAAAATGGACTCAGGAATTGTAAATCAACTATGGACAATACGGCCACACAAATGAAGCATTTCTATTCTTTTGGTTTTTCTCTGTTATCCAAATTCCCTCCAGAAGTTTTTTGACATTCCTGTGACAGTTGAATCCTATCCAGAAGTGTAGTTATTTTTGAGTTCTTTGATTATAATCTGAATTTCAGTTTTATTTGGTTGTTTTGAATTAAGAAAAAACATTTTCATATTCTACTTTTTAAAAAGATGTCACTGGTGCCTGAGAATTGAGGAGCTTTTTAAAGTACTCTGCTGATAATTCAGTTTTCTTCATTCTTGATGACTAGTTCGCTGTTTCCTCTTTTAAAATGTTGGCTTGGCAGTTGATACTCTGTTAATTTAGTTTTGGAAGTTGTATAAAAATTTCTTGGGTTGTTTTTATGGAAGTTGCCATCAATATCATGTAGAAGAGACTTTTCAAAATCTCTCTTAGCAGAACCCAAAATTTTTTGCCATTCACTTTATTTAGTTTATAAATTCCATATAATCAGCTTCTTTCATTGTAGAAAACCATCTCTCCACACTCTCAATATTTCCTCTATAGTGTCTTCAACGTCTTGATTCCACTGTCTGTGTTTCTTGTTCTTTTCCAGTGGAGCTGTTTCCTTGGCAGTGTCTATTATAAGGGCAGTATAATGAAAATGAGACAGACTATATTACGAGCATGGTGCAGACATTGGTGGCACAGGTAGGTGTTGTATAGAAGTGCCCACTGTAGGGAATCAAGAAGGAACAGTGCAAACATTCACCAGTGTGGCATTTGTCTGTTAGATATGTTTCACTTGAGGTCAGTGAGTTGAATGTGTGTCCAACTTCACTACAGAGGCCAGGAAAGAGGAAAAGCATGGGGTAATGCTGTTTATGACTGCAGAAGGAGTGTCAGGAAATGAAATTGATGTCCATATGTTTTTGTATGTGGCGAACACAGTACGTCACATGTGTGCATGGGCTAAATGCTTTCAAGAACATTGGGTGTCATTGAAAGACAGCAATTGGCCAGGACAGGCTCATCATGTCATTTTCACTTCTGTCATTGCTGCAGTGGATGCTGCCATCAGAAATGATGGATGATGGACGGTAGAAGACATTCACTTCATGTTGGGCATCAGTTAAGATACCGCTCATGCCATCATGACAGAGCATCTGAAATTCTGGATAATGTGTGCTCAGTGGATTCCCCAGCACTTGACGGAGGAGTGGAAGTTCAACAGACTGTTGACAGCATTGCAGTACACAGAATGATATCATAATGAAGAATACCAAGCAAGTCATGATAACCTATAACCTTTTTTTCTTTGACTACAATTGCCTGCTGTACATTTATTTCCTGTAACATGCGTCATAGTTAACCCACAGCAATAATGGACACTTTGCAAAAATTGAAGCATGCCATAAAGTCCAAATGCCCAAGAATATTGACTGATAGCGTCATCCTGTTGTAAGATAATGCTTGCCCACAATTTGCCAGCGTTGTATAGACTATGCTGTAGAAGTTTCGCTGGGATGCCATTACACATCCTCCATACAGTCCCAATCCCTCCCCATGCTATTTACATATTTCTTGGAGCCCTGAAGAAAGACGTTCGTGGCTGTCAATTTGCTTCAGACGCAGGGGTGCGTGCCTGGGTTCCATCGTCGTTCTGCAGACAGCTGCAAACAACTTTTTATGAAGACATTGACTGTCTCATTTCACAATGGGATAAATGTATTAACATTTCTGCTGATTACTTGTGAAATTACAAATAGTTTTCTTACTTTTTTCCATCTGTCTTGTTTTCATTTGATTGTACCTTATATTTTGGTGCTAATGCTTTTCTAATCACCAGTTTATAAGTTCTTGAATTTGTTCATAATTTCTCTGCATCAGTCTTAAATATATTATTCCTGTGGCTTCTGGTCTGGCATTGGAATAAATTTTATTTTAATTGTAGGTACATAATGGCCTGTTCCATTGTTTGCTCCTGTCTTCACCTTGATGTTCATTATTTCTTTAATTTTCGTACTTGAAATCACAGCAGGATCAATTTGGAACTATCGTAAATTTGGATTTGATGATCTCAGAGTTATTAGTGTTCTCTGGATTTTTTTTTTAAATATATGGACATCAGTTCTAAGTTGAAAGCTTTGCTCAGACTGAGTAATCTTTCACAGTTTCTGCTGGTTCTTTTGTGTGATGGGCAGTCACAAACGATCTTGGAAAGGGCCTTCTCTTTTCCAATTTGGATGTTAAAATCTCCTAGCAGTATTTTGAAATTTTCATTTGGGATTTTGCATACTTCATTTTCTGAGGTTTCCCAAAAATATTAATCAGGTTCTAGTTTCTGTTTCCAGCTCATAGTGGTGGAAGAAAAAGTCTTTCTGATATAGAATAAAAATATTTCACAGATTCTATCACTTTAAAATTGATATCAAATGCTGTTTCTTGATGTGGAATACCTCATTTGTGACTTCTCCCTGAAAGGTGCGATAGTTCTTACATTCCATAGTATTGTCATCTGAACCGTGTTTCCCTTAATACTAAAATATAAAGTCTTTGTTCATTTAAAGCTTTTGGTAGTTTTATTTTTCTAGTTTTAAAAGGGAATTGGTGTTCAATATTCTAAGAAAGTATTTCATTTTGGGTCTGAATTTTGTTGGGTTTTTCTGAATGTTCAGACTCATTCTTGCATCCTGATTTAGTCTTTGCAGAGTCCATAGGCTCAGTTGCATTGTCTAAACCGACAGAACACTTCCTGGAATAGTTCTTTCCTGATAGATTTTGACCATGCTTTCAAAATTTACTTGAACTTCAAATGGGGTAAATGAATTTCTTCATTTCAGTCATTGGGGTGTCACCTCTTCCCCTGCTATGACAGTGTAGTATTTATGGATTTAGTTTATTATTATTTTATTAATTATTACTATAATTCAGTCAGGTGGTTGTGTCAGCAAAATAAGGTCATTCACCTGGTATTTTTCAGGAAACTTGAAAAAACCCTGGCATAGCCAAAACAGCTATACAAATTTGAATTATCTGTACATGAACAGCATCTGTATGTGTCATTTCATTTTAGTGTGTTGCAACTACCATAGATGCATTAAATGGACTGAATGTATTCGTACGAGTAGTTTTGTGTGCTATTCTTGTTGTTCCAATGAATTACAGTCTCATACCTGTGTTAAATGACCCTAATATTACAATAATAGAATGATGTGTGGCTCATAAACACATATAACACATGAGAAAATTTGTCCGTTATAAATCCATATCAAGTACTGTACACTGATGATGCCGGAAGAATTTAAATAAGGGTTGTGCAATTTATATAAAGTTTGTGATTATTACAACTGGGATAATGTACAGAAAAACAGTGTTTTGTTAGAAGAACTGCTTTTAAATTTTTTGACAACCTGCTATCACAAGTATATTATATATATGTAACTTCAAATTATGAAAAATGACTATTCTAGTACAGGTTTGCCACAAGTTCTGGAAATCAGAAAATATCAGGGAATTTCAGAGGTGTCAGGGAAATTTGAACAAAACACTGGAAAAATCTTATTTTTGTCTCAGTAGATGAAATGATTTGTGTACTGAAATGCTGTTGCTGGCTGGGCGCAGCTGAGTATATGTTCCTACTCCCTCATTCTTACTGCTTCTTCCCTTTCTACCACCCCCTTCAGCTTGCAGTCAGTGCTGCCACCCCTTCTTGCCACTAGCCTAGCAGCTGCCGACAAGAGGCAGGGAGGCATGAGGAATGGTTTCTTTATATCTGATTCTCAGAGGCTGTTGATGCAGTGGCTGGAGATGGTGGTCATGTGTGAAAGAGTTGTGTCTGAGTGATAGCGTTAATGTGTGTGTATGCTCTCATTTTCTGGCAAAGGCTATGGCCAAAAATTTAGTTGTGAGAGTGCGATTGTCTTTTCTACGTGCTTGTCTGTGGCTCAGTGATCATTTTTACACGTGAATAGCTGACCACATGAATGGATTTCCACAACAGACCAAAACCACAGGCCATTTCTGCAGGTATCTCCAATGGAATCCCATCATTTCCCACTAATGTACAAGCCCTGCCCACCGGATCTAGTCTCACCGATCTGCCCGCAGGCGGGGTCTGTTTGTGTGTGGCATAATGCAGTGGATTTTCGTGGTTTATCCACGGTCCCAGGACTGTGGTGCTCCTCGGCAGGCCAGAGGCCATGGGCAATGGATTTCAGGAATTGTGACTGTCTTACCACAAGTATAGATGATAAGAAGAAGAAAATTGTGGCAGTTGTTGACGGTTTGTGCACTGTGTACTCATATATTTCCTGAAAGAAAAATCTCACAATACGTGTAAAATACTAGACATAAAACAGTAGCTAATAACCGACAATAATGAATAGAGTAGAACCAACATTTTATTGCTGGTCACCTATAGTGTTGGTTTACACAACTCTTCCCTGCCTTACACACGTCTTTCAAGAGGCCTACTTTTTTCTGAGGTGATTTATGAAATCAGTGAAGATATTTTAAATCTGCCTTGCAACTCCATGAAATGCATATTTTTGTCACCAAATGTGTTTTGTTTTATTGAAATAAAATAACAGTGGTCTAATGAAACACATACCATTTGGCTTGTTTTCTCCACCTAAAAACAGTTCGTTACAAAAGATGTTGATGTTAATACTTGAGATTTTTGCGGACATGGGGAAGAAATACAGAAGTCCTTACATTTTTGTCAACTTGTGACTTTACTTATCCTTAAGATCTCAAAATTTGTTAGGGAAAAATCCTAAAACTTGTCTGGAAATCAGGGAATTTCACTAGGCGAAACGTGTGGCAACAGTATTTAGGCATGTACAGAAACTTACAAATATTGTTTTCCTGTAAAGTATTGAAGAAGAAATTGTAAAAGAATAAAATGATGCTAATATGAAGTACCCTCCTTGAGTCACCGTGTGTGGTTTGTGAAGTATTACTGTAGATGCAACTAGAAATCTAGCTTTATTTTTCCAATGGAAAGACTGTTAACTTGTAAGGAGGAGGAAATTTCGAATACATTCAACCATACTGATTTAGCTGCTTCTGTATGTGCCTAATCCACTTCGTACAAATACTGAGATGATGCTTTCAGCAAATCTATGGTCAGTTTCTTTCTCTATGTTTATCCTTTACCCTCTGGGGGCTAACAACTCATCTGTATGCACATGGCAAGCACAGGGCTATTTCAGCACCTGCTTCCTTTCTGGTGCTGCAGTCTCCTCTCTCTGACTGTCCTACTTCTCATACTCTCTGTTTTCTTTCATTTACATCTTTATACATTTGTTTTCCATCAGTTTTTTGTGGTTGGAGACAGTTTTGGCCCCATTTTGGATTTGACCACCATGTTTCTAAATATCTTCCAGTAATATGGTCAGATCAGAGAAGAACATGTTAAATAGCTCAAACTGCCTACTGCGTAAAAGATCCTATGTGCGCAATAGCTGTGTAAACTTGAATATGTACATACAAGCCAGCACTGTAAACAGCCTGATGTCGTGGGATCATTATGTACCCACTTCAAAGAGTCCCATGAAAACATAGGGATCACATTTTCATTGCTGAGCTTCTAGCTCGCCATACATGTGAAGGAGGTGCACATCATCTTGGGGCACCAGGACCCCCAGCAGTGGCCATTGTCCCAAATACCTTCATTACGGTTCGGTGGCGACCCCCCCCCCCCCCCCCCGCGCGTGCCCCGTCCCCCCCGCGCGTGCCCCGTCCCCCCCCGCGCGTGCCCCGTCCCCCCCGCGCGTGCCCCGTCCCCCCCGCGCGTGCCCCGTCCCCCCCGCGCGTGCCCCGTCCCCCCCGCGCGTGCCCCGTCCCCCCCCGCGCGTGCCCCGTCCCCCCCCGCGCGTGCCCCGTCCCCCCCGCGCGTGCCCCGTCCCCCCTGCCCCACCCCCCCCACCTTGTGGTTAATGTGCTCGATTGTGGAGTATTGTGTAATTAAATGCATATGTGCTGTATCAATTGAAATTTTTGTTCTGTGTGTTACAGTTGGCAACTCATCTCAGGCACAGGAAGTCTGCGTGGATCGGCAACATCCACAGTTGATACTTCATCTCTTCTGGCGGCACCACAAACAGGCAACCAACCACCATTGTAAGCAAGACTGTCCTTAAAAGAACATTACTCATCATGAATAAATTGTTCAAAATATTATCATTTATGTACATGATTAAACTTTGGAATAAGTAGTGGAAGGAACAATTTTTAAAAATGGCTATTGGCTTAAATATTAAGCTCAGGATTTTTTTGTGTGTGTGTGCCCGCGTGCGCGTGTGCGTGTGCGCGCGCACACGTATATCTGGTTATTGCACCTGGTTTCTTATTGTTCACTGTTATCATCTGTGTGTTAATAGTTATCAGCAATGGAAATGAAAATGTGTTATACAAGGGCTATCCACAAAGTACATTACGTTTTGGAATAAAAAATAAATAAAGTATTGGAAAATTTTTTTATTATATACAGATGAAAGCCACACTTAAATACTACTTTTCTACATTGTTGCGATTTAAATTAAGGCACTTATCGTAGCGATGGACGAGCTTGGAAATTCCTTCGTCGTAAAATTCAGCCGCCTGCGCCTTCAACCACGTGGTTACCTCTTCTTGAAGCTGTGCGTCGTCATCAAAACGCTGCATAGCCAACCACTTCTTCATTGCTGGGAATAAGTGGAAGTCGCTTGGTGCCAGGTCGGGACTGTACGGGGGATGAGGAAGCAACGCCCACTTAAAAGATTCAAGAACTTCACGAGTTGCATTTGCCGTGTGGGCCCAGGTGTTGTCGTGAATCAGCAAGATCTTTGAGCCCAACTTTCTCCTGCGCTTGTTTTGTATTGCTCTTCTGAGATTGTGCAGAGTTTGGCAATGCCTTTAAGAGTTTATTGTAGTGCCTCTTTCCTGGAAATCCACAAAAATCACATCTTTTTTGTCTCAAAAGTCGCCATCACCTTCCTTGCCGACATTGTCTGCATACATTTCTTGGGTTTTTGGGGGGAATTTGTGTGCCCCCACTGCATTGACTGCAATTTTGTCTCGCAGTTCACATGCTTAACCCATGTTTCGTCAGCAGTAACGATGTGATCGAGTAATGACTTGCCATCTTTCTCGTAAACGTCCAAAAACGTTAACGCTGCAGCCATTCGCTGATTTTTGTGAATCTCTGTCAAGATTTTTGGTATCCATCTTGCACAAAACTTGTGGTAACTAAGCTTTTCGGTAATGATTTCGTGCAACAAACTTTGTGAAATTTGTGGAAAACTCATAGAGAGTTCAGTTATTGTGAAATTACCGTTTTCAAGGACCGCGGCATCGACTTTTTCCCGACAAGTGCGGCAGCCACTATGCTGGGTCTTCCACTTCGCTCTTCGTCGTGAACATTAGATCGGAAATTTTTAAATTTTATGACCCATTGATGCACTCCACCTTCAGTGATTATGTTGTCCCCATACACTTCACAAAGCTGCCGATAGATTTCTATCGGTGTACAGTTTTTTGCAGTCAGAAACCTTATTACAGCACGCACTTCACACTTCGCGGCATTTTCAATTAATGCTGACATTTCAAACTGTCACAGTAAGTCAACGGAGTACAGCACGAACCTCTCACGAGCACGGCAGGGTGCCGACTGAGCGGCGGAATGCCATGACACCAAGATGGCCGCGCTAGCATCGCCCCTAACGGACACAAACGAAAACGTAATGTACTTTGTGGATAGCCCTCGTAGTTCAAAGATACACAAAATTTATATAAAAGTAATTGATACAAAGTTTCTAGAATAATCCACTGTTTATTTATAGATTTGTGCTGAATCCACAAATGTTGAATTAAAAGTATTATCAAAGAGTGAGTCTCACTTGGATCCTTTGTGACAGTTGTGAGTAATTGCTGCAATGCGCTGAGCAAAATGTAGCCTGCAGTATTGCGCCTCCTCCTGAGAAAACAAAAGATCTCTTCAATGCTAATTACAACACCATGGATCTGAATCTCATTGAAGGTTTTATATCAGCAGTGCTCATTCCAGATTTGATCTCAGATAGCACCTTCTAGATGAGACAAAGATGGTCATGATCAGTTCCTCAAAACAGTAATATTGTGTCAGGAAAAGAACAAAAATGAGATTCCTGTAACAATAGAAAGGATTTTTGTGAATGCTGATAGTGGAAGTCTTGCAAAAGTTGATGCATTTATGCTTCACCCATTTAGAGCAGGGATATGTACAACGATGGACATTCTTTTCCCTGCTTCCTGCAACATCATTAAACTCACTCAAAACTAAGGAATTGTAGAACTTTTGAAATGGGTCTATATATTATAACTAGATTGTCAACTATCAGTCATGAGCTAGGATCCAAAGCACAAATTATTCTTAGTAAAACTTGGTGCTCGTTGCCTATGCAGAAGCCACTCGGCAGAGATAGTGCATCAATTAGGTGTTCCATGGCACAACGGACAGTGCATTCAACTGTAGGGCAAGAGGTCCCAAGTTCGAATCCTGGTATGGTCAAATATTTTTAAAAGTTTTACACGAAATACAAAAGTAGTGTTAGCAAGAATTGATTTTAGCAGTTTTGTTGATTGTGGTATGTATTATTCATAGCTTCACGTTAGACTAAGTGTGAGAAACAGGCGACAGAGGATAAATGCATTTACTTTGTGAACAAACAATTCACTTTTTTATAAGACAATGCTATTAGTGAAAATGTAAACATGTGTCCACAATACAATGAGGTGTAGGTTGATAAGGTTATACAGTGAGATACGAAGCCTGTGCAACATTCAGGTGACGCAAATGTAAGGGCTGTGATGTTTGTGAGTGTAAACTAACGTTAGCATCTGAAGCAGACTTACTTCATGTAAGATGATGAAACTGGAAAAGTTTAAACAATAAGGGTCCTAATTAGACAGTGCAATGTTAAAAAAGGTAGTTTCTAATATATTAAAAAGTGTGTGGTCACATTAACTAGAAAACATCTTTTTGAACGCGATGTTTGTGAACAATGATTGCAAAAGTAAGTGCATGAAAGCAGCAAGGAAAAGTGAATATTATTCTGTTTCTGATCGGTGTGGTGAAGTTTTGTGATTGTGATTTTGTTTTCATATGAGAGGACTGTTTACTCATTTTACAAATGAGTTAAAATGTTCTTTCAGCTTTGATTCAGACCAGCAACCTAAGTTAGTGAACTTGTGTGTTGATGTGCTGTCAATTTTCCATTGCAGTGCAACCACATTTTACACATCTTATCATTCTCTGAAACACTCAAAAACAACTTTTCATGAGTTTATGTAGATGTATTTTTACAATATTTGCGAAATCATTCCGCACTCACCTTCTTCACCCGATCTTGTGCCTTCTGATTTTCAGCTTTTCCTCTCTCTATCAGACAACCATCAAGGAACTTTCTTTCTGGATAAAAATGTGCTCTGAACATGGCTCAATGAGTTCATCATCTCGGAACCACTTGATTTCTACAGTCACAGAATCAAAAGTTACTTCAGTATTGGCAGACTGTTGTAATTGGGAAAGGGGACACTATTATTTATGACTAAAGTCTCTGTTATGTGTGTCTGTTGTGTTTATAAGACTTATGAAAAACACTACGAACTTATGAACCAACCTAATACATTAGTGATTAATCAGTATGTCAAACTATCTCACAGTCAAAGAAAGAAGAATGATAATGCATGTTACGGTGCACCTTTTATTGGAAATCAACTGTTATTCAGTGCTTCAAGGAAATGTTTGCAATGTTTTGACTACTGTGTGGGTAAAACATTTGTGACAACCTAAGAATGTGTCAAAACTAGTTGCCTGTCTTTTTCAGATGGGGACCATCCAAGTAAGCTATCTCCACATGCCCCAAGGATTTCAATTTGAAACTGATTATTTCCCTATGTCCCAAAATTCTCAGAGGACCCATCCTGCTATTGGATAAGAACATCTAGCAAAAGCGAGCACTAGTCTCATTTCATGTTCGGAATCTCCTCTGAAATCTGGACCAAGTGACGTGTGGCAACTGGAGTTACTAGTGAATCTTCTAGGACGGCACTGATATTTTAAAAGGAAATGCATTGGTTAGAAAGTTAGTAACCGATATTCAAGTTTCCATCTGATACACAGTTGTAATTTGCCTTGTAGTATTTAATTTCGTGTAAACTCTGAAGATGGGGAAAAAGAAACTGTGACAAAAACTATCCGGACACCTGGCTGAAAATGACTTAAAAGTTCGTGGTGCCCTACATCGGTAATGCTGGAATTCAATATGGTGTTGGCCCACCCTTAGCCTTGATGACAGCTTCCACTCTCACAGGCATACGTTCAACCAGGTGCTGGAAGGTTTCTTGGGGAATGACAGCCCATTCTTCACAGAGTGCTGCACTGAGGAGAGGTGTCGATGTCAGTTGGTGAGGCCTGGCACGAAGTCGGCATTCCAAAACATCCCAAAGGTGTTCTGTAGGATTCAGGTCAGGACTCTGTGCAGGCCAGTCCATTACAGAGATGTTATTGTCATGTAACCACTCCGCTACAGACTGTGCATTATGAACAGGTGCTCGATTGTGCTGATAGATGCAGTTGCCATCCCCAAATTGCTCTTCAACAGTGGGAAGCAAGAAGGAGCTTAAAACGTCCAGGTAGGCCTGTGCTGCGATAGTGAAACGCAAAACAACAAGGAGTGCAAACCCCTCCATGAAAAACATGACCACACAACACCACACCATAACATCACTGCCTCTGAATTTTACTGTTGACACTACACACGCTAGCAGATGATGTTCACTGTGGGCATTCGCCATACCCACACCCTGCCATCGGATCGCCACATTGTATACCATGATTTTTCACTCTACACAACGTTTTCCACTGTTTAACCATCCAATGTTTACGCTCCTTGCATCAAGCCAGGTGTCGTTTGGCATTTACCGGCGTGATGTGTGGCTTATGAGCAGCCGCTCAACCATGAAATCCAAGTTTTCCCACCTCCTGCCTAACTGTCACAGTACTTGTAGTGGATCCTGATGCAGTTTGGAATTCCTGTGAGAGGATCTGGATAGATATCTGCCTATTACACATTGCCACCCTCTTCAACTGTCGGCAGTCTTTATCAGTCAACAGACGAGATCAGCCTGCACACTGTTGTGCTGTACGTGCCCCTTCACATTTCCACTTCACTATCACATTGGAAACAGTGGACCTAGGGATGTTTAGGAGTGTGGAAATCAAGTGACACCCAATCACCTGATCACGTTTGGAGTTCCACGGAGTGCCCCATTCTGCTCTCTCACAATGTCTAATGACTACTGAGGTTGCTGATATGGAGTACCTGGTGGTAGGTGGCAGCACAGTGCACTTAATATGAAAAATGTATGGTTTTGGGGGTGTCCAGATGCTTTTGATCACATAGTGTATTTCCCCCATCTACATCATTGTACCATAGTTAATATGTTTCAGAGGAATAACCTCAGTCTTAAAGGCATTCCACAGTTAAGTTGACCTTGCCTATATGCCATTGCATAAATATAGCTCCAATACAGAAAAACAGGGGGGGGGGGGGGGGGAGAGGGGGGGGGGGAGAAAGAAAGAGAGAGAGAGAGACTACACACTCCTTTCCCCTTGATAGAGGAGCAAATGGCGTGTTATGTCCTATGATGCAAAGATGTGCTCTCCAAATTCAAAAGTAATGAGTCTTGTTATTTAAACATCATCGTTATAGGCATTTAAACCTGGCTTTATTACTGCAGTGTTCCAACTAAGTTCCAAAACTAAGTGTGATTGTTTGAAGATCTAAGTGAAGATGTCACAGTCCAGTGGTCACAGGCTGTTGAGAAGTGTGTGGTTACTGTTTCCTTCATTTCCTTAAACACAGTGTCAGAATTGGTTCTCATAAAGCACTGTATGTGCAGTACCATTGTCTTTAAGTTCCAACTTTTTCTGATGTGTGAATAGTATCTCAGAAATGGAGATACAATAATTTGGTGTTTCATCACACCACCAATCCAAGATATTAATGAGGAATGCAGGCTGACCAGCTGAAGTTGTACCAAAGATATTTTTAACCTCCCTATAAACTTGACCTTGCCCCCATATAACATGGCCTCGGTACTGTAAGTGAAGACTGCCTCACCTGGAATGTCAGCATTTTTCTCTGTTTTCTTAATTCGCATTTCAAAAAAATGTTTTTAGTTACACGAGGATTGGAACTTTAATAATGGCAACTATTTATTTACAGCTCGTACAAAATAGATAAGTGTTTCAAAGTTTTACTGACATTCCAAGTAGTCACCAGCATTGTGTACAACCCATTGCCAGTGATGTGGAAGTCGTAGAATACTCTTAGCAGTGCCAGTTGTGTTGACAGTTCGAGTGGCGTGGTCTATTGCCTGACGAATTTGTAGCAGTTCTGAAGCGAATGCTGTAAAGTGTTCCCTTCAGTTTAGAAATAGAGTTGAACTCACGAGGGCTTAAGTCAGGGGAGTGCAGTAGGTGGTATAGCACTTAGCAGCCCCATCAGTCATACAAATCAGTAACAACTTGCACTTTACATGCTTGAACATTGTCCTGCAAAATGATGTTAAAGTCCTGTAGAAAGTGTCATCACTTCTGTCTCTATGCTGTTCATTTTTGGAACACATCCTACGACCAGCTTAGAGGCAGAAGTAATGACACTTTCTGCAGGCTCTGACCATCATGTTGCAGGACAATGCTCAAGCACGTACAGTGCAAGCTGGCACTACTAAGAGTATCCTACGACTGGCAGTGGGTTATAAACAATGCTGAGGACTACTTTGAAGGTCAGTAAAACTTTGAAACACGTATCTGTTTTGTATGAGCTGTAAATAAATAGTTGCCACTACTAAAGTTCCAACCCTAGTATAAGAATCAAAATGAGACACACATGATGTTGTGGGTTACAGTCCAGAGACTGGTTTAACGAGATTCTACACGTTAGTTATACTTTGCAACCTTATTCATTGCTAAATAACTACTGCAACGTGCATCCATTTGAACTTGCTTACTGTAGTCAAGACTGGGCCCCCTGTAAAATGTATACCCCTCACACTTCCTCCATTACCAAACTGAAAATTCCTTGATGCCTCAGGATGTGTCCTATCTACTGATCTCTTATTTTAGCGAAGTTTCACCATAAATTTCTTTCTCGGTTAGATTCATTATCTCTTCATTAGTTATCTGATCTCCCCAGCTAATCTTCGGCACTGTTCTGTAGCATATTTCAAAAGCTTGTTTTCTTTTCTTGTCTGAGCTGTCTGCTGTCCACATTTCACTTCCGTACAAGGTTACATTCCATACAAATACCTTCAGAAAAATACTCCCCAACACTTAAATTTATAATTGATGTTAACCACTTTCTCTCCTTCAAAAATGTTTTCTTGCTATTGCCAATCTGAATTTGATATCTTTTCTACATTAAGCCATCAAAATTTATTATTTTTGCCCTAATAGTAATGCCTAGCTGCTACTTTTAATGTGTAATTGACAACTGCTTCTTCTAATTCACTCAGAATTGCTTGATTTAATCACACTACATCCATTACCCTTAATTCACTCTTGTTGATATTCATGTCATTACATCTTATGAAGAGAATCTCCATTCTGCTCAACTGATGTTAAAGGCCTTTGCTGTCTCTGACAGAATTACAGTGTCACCTGCAAACTACAACTTCCCGAATTTCTCCTTCATTTCCTTTACTGCTTGCTCAGTGTACAGATATTCATTGTACCTGCCAGAACCCTGACTCACTCCTTTCTCAACTATTGCCCCCTCCCCCCTCTGCCCCCCCTTCCTGTCTTCACATTCTGCATTCTGTACAAGTTGTAGAATACCAGAATGCCTATCACTCCCTGTGTTTTTGAGTCAACATTCTCAAAAGATTTCTCTAAATTTACAAATTTTGTAAATATAGACCTGTCTCTCTTCTACCTATCTTCTAAGATAACTTGCAGGGCCAATATTGCTTCACATGATTCTGCATTGCTCTAGAACCCAAACTGATCTTCTCCAAGGTTGGATTCTACCAGTTTTTGCAATCTTCTACAAATAATTTTAGTTAGCATTTAGTAGTGACTTATTAAGCTTTCTTTGGAATTAAAATTATTTCATTCTCCTCAAATACTGCAGTCTGGTATGTATTGCACCCCATGTGAAATAGATTTGTCACAGTTGGTTTCCTCAAGTAATGCCATCTATTCCAGGTGCCTTGTTTGCAACTTAGATCTTTCAGTGCTATGTCAAATTCTTCTCGCAGTATCATGCCTCATACCTCATCTTCATATACTTCCTCTTCCATTTTCATAATATTGTCTTAAAGTTTTTTAGTTCTGTATTCCATTTTGCTTGCTTCATTTGAAAACTCTCAACAACCTTTGTTTCTCTTAACTTATCAGGGTCCTGTCTTTTTGATTTTCTATTATGTATTATACATGCGAAAAGAAAAGAAAAATACACAGCACACCATCACTGAAGATGCTTTGTTGAAAAGAGAAAAATGTGTGTAGTGCACCACTCTCATAAATTTCAATTCACATTAGATGGGGGAAAAACAACTAAACAATAATTGTTATGTAAAAAGAGATCCATTATGTATAATAGACATTACATTTGAAAAGTAAAATAAATGCAACTGTCTGAAAAAATCTTTTCTTAGCCGTATGTACATACTTACATTAGTCACATACTCGTATATTGTGACATTAAAAAAATAAAAAAATGTTGTTCATAAACTGTTGACCTAAATCTCATGAAATTTTTGTGTTTCTGTTTAGGTATGAAGAAACGACATCTGCTGATTCCAGTACAACTATTATTGATGATGATTGTTTCTCTGTCAGTGTGTCTTCTGATACTTCACTGTAAGTGTTTGAACTGTTTAATGCTATATATTTTTAAAAAATCATACAAATTCAGAATGGCTCTATAAATAAAATGTAAAAAAGCATAGTATACCAATCTCCAGCATTCAGGGGGGTGAATTGGATCCACAACTTTATCTTCAATGAAAGAAATGGTTGGAATACCATTGCAAGTTGCATTAAGAAGTCTCCTTTATTTATTGATAGTGACTGGTTTTGAACTTGGGTCAGTTTTCAAACCTTTTGCATTCATAAGTGACTGAATATAGTTATATATGCATGCGTGGAACAACTGTAGCAAATAATTCAAATAGTAATAAATATACCGTCGCATACAGTAGACAAGTTGCAATGAACGGTGCGACAAGGTGTGCTAACCATTCCTTTCATGAAAATACTGTGTTATCAGGGGTTGTTTCTTTGGTGTTATAGTGTGGAAATAGTCTTCAGTTAGTTTTTGGTCCTTGCTTGCAGTATTATTCTTCACACTATTTATGTATATTTTGAGTTTGTGAACTACTCGACTTCAAGAACATACAAGTATATTGGGCAAAAAGTTAAAGACCCTACCTTTAGAGTTCTGTATATTGGCTGTTTTGAGAAATGTTGCACCTGGAAAATACTTGGTCATCATTCTGGAAATGCCTACCTCAAAATGATTTGTGCATCTCAGGAATGATGATGAAATCACTGGGTGCCATGCTAGGAAAATGTGGGAGATGAGGTAAAATTTGATACTCCAAAGGAGCTGCATGTGTGAGGCTGTGCTTTGTGCAGAATGAGCTGAAACATTGTCATGGAACAAACCCCTCCCCCGGCAGCTTCCCACAACGCTTCATCTTTCCATTATCCATAATGGCACATTTTATGACCTGTCAGAGGCATTTGACTGTGTAAATCAAATTATCCATTTTAGTAACTTAGAATATTACACTGTACAGAAAAGTCACAAAATGGTTCAAATTGCATCTCTCTGATGGGAAAGTAAATGTGTCAGTAGGAAAGAGTCCTGTGTTAAGCTATCAGTCTTCGTTGAACTGGGAATTAATTACATGTGGTATCTCAAAAATTTCCATCGGAGGGCCCTTACTTTTTCTTGCATATATTGATGAACTTCCGTCAATAACTTTTATGCCAAGTTTGTTTTGTTTTCAGATGATGCAGTCATTGCAATAATTTGCAAATTAGTAGTAGTAGTAGTAGTAGTAGTAGTAGTAGTAGTAGTGAGCTTTGAAAAGGCATTTCCAGAAGTACAGGGTGATCAAAAAGTCTGTATAAATTTGAAAACTGAATAAATCAAGGAATAATGTAGATAGAGAGGTACAAATTGACACACATGCTTGGAATGACATGAGGTTTTATTAGAACCAAAAAAATACAAAAGTTCAAAAAATGTCCGAAAGATGCCGCTTCATCTGATCAGAATAGTAATAATTAGCATAGCAAAGTAAGACAAAGCAAAGATGATGTTCTTTACGGAAAATGCTCAATATGTCCACCATCATTCCTCAGCAATAGCTGTAGTCGAGGCATAATGTTGTGCACAGCACTGTAAAGCATGTCCGGAGTTAGGGTGAGGCATTGGCATCGGATGTTGTCTTTCAGCATCCCTAGAGATGTCAGTCGATCACGATACACTTGCGATTTCAGGTAATCCCAAAGCCAATAATCACACGGACTGAGGTCTGGGGACCTGGGAGGCCAAGCATGACAAAAGTGGCAGCTGAGCACACGATCATCACCAAACGGCGCGCGCAAGAGATCTTTCACGCGTCTACCCCCCCCCCCCCCCCCCCCCCCCCCCCGTAATAAAACCCCATGTCATTCTAAGCATGTGTGTCAATTTTTACCCCTCTATCTACATTATTCCATGGTTTATTAAGTTTTCAAATTTATACTGACTTTTTGATCACCCGGTATGTGTGTCTGTATCAACATCTCACAAAAACAGATGGATAACAGCGGGTATTAAGAAGTCCTCCCAAACACTTAAACACCTCAATTCCATGAAAAAGATTCGCAATGATCCAAAATTCTTAAATTTCTATCATAGATACAAAAAGATCTATAGGAAGGTGCTGATTGTTGCAAAAAAGTCATTTAATGACAAAATAATATATAATGCAGAGAATAAAAGCAAAGCAGTCTGGGATGTTATAAAAAAGGAAATCTGGATAGGCAAATACACACAGAATAACACATTGCTAAGGGAGGGAGAAAAGGTAATAAATGATCCACAACACTTCGCAAACTATGTAAATGAGCATTTTTCAAGTATTGCAGAGAAGTTACAACAAAAATTCCCCAAAACAAATGTAACACCTGTAAATAACGTTGCACTTAATACAATGATGTTACTTCCAACCACAGAGAATGAAGTCAATAAAACTGTTCAAAAACTAAAAAATAAAAAGCTAGTAGGCTTAGATGAAGTACCAATGTGTGAAATGAAACAATGCAGAGGGATTATACAAGACCCCTTAACAAATATAATACATGAATTCTTCACATCGGGGACATTTCCAGAGCAATTAAAACAGGCCAGAGTTGTACCTTTGCTTAAGAAAGGTAATGCAGAAGACATAGAAAATTACCGGCCCATTTCCCTGCTGTCAGCATTCTCAAAAATAATAGAAGCAATTATGAAAGACAGATTAATGAATTACCTGAATAAATACAATCATTTAAGCAACTCACAGTTTGGTTTCCGAAGTAGCAAAAAATACAGAGTCAGCAGTAGTAGAATTCACAAAAGTTGTACTTGATGCTCTTGATAAAGATGAGTGTGTCAGGCATATTTTTGAATCTTTATAAGGCCTTTGATACAGTCAACCACAAGAATCTATTAAATAAATTAGAAGCATTAGGAATTAGAGGGGTAGCTAATGACTGGTTTCGATCATACCTAACAGATAGGGTACAAAGAGCGGAGATAACACACACTTCAAATATATCTAAACACTTAGTAACACACTTATCAGAATCCAAAGACATTAATATAGGGGTTCCGCAAGGTAGCATATTAGGACCAATACTGTACCTGATATACATAATTGACTTTCCCAGTAGTGTTACTCATGGTGAAAAAATTCCCTTCACTGATGACAGCAGTATTATAGTCACTGAGAAAACAAGAGAACTCCTTGCCGAGAAAGCAAATGAAACTTTCAAAGAAGTTTATGATTGGTCAATAAGCAATAAAGTGACATTGAACATGAAGAAAACTAATGCCATGAATTTCAGTTTGAAGAGGAAAAATAACGATGTTAAATTAAATGTAGATGGCACCTCTATAGACTGTGTAACAAATGCAAAATTTCTAGGAATGAATATTGATTCTCAATTGAAGTGGTGTGAACACACAAAGGTACTTGCAAACAGAATGTCATCAGCATGTTATGCCCTTGGATCCTATAGTCAGTGTGTAACATGCAGTGTCTTTTAGTTACATATTATCTATATGTACACTCAATTCTTAGTTATGGCATTCTTTTTTGGGGAACAAACACACAAAATCCGAACACAATTTTCAAACTCCAGAAAAGAGCCATAAGAATAATAACCAAAAATACTAGTCGAGCTTATTGTAAAGATATGTTCAAAACACTGGGGATTTTAACTGCTCTGTGTGAATACATTTACCAGTCAGTTGTACGCATCAAAAATAACATTGGTAATTACTGCACAAAGAGCACTGTCTATAACCATGCTACAAGAGATGTACTCAACTTACATTTACCAAGGAATAAAACTGTACAATAAATTACCAAAAGAGATTAAAGAAATTCCAAAAATACACTTATTTAAAAAGGCAGTTAAAAAGTACATGTTATGCAATCCATTTTATACATTGAAGGATTACTTAGATAAAACAGAGTAGGGGTTTGATAAAAAAATGTTAAAACATCCAACATTCCACATAACACCTTCACTTTGTTTTTTTCCTTCATTTTTCCTTTCTATGAATAGCACAATACTAACACCTCTTCCTCTTTCTGAGCTCAACATCTCACTCATTATGAAGGAATTCTAACTCAGTTTTTCAGGATAGCAAATGGGAAGTTGCGGTACAGAAAATGGCCCAGAGATCACCAGTGTGTGTGTGTGTGTGTGTGTGTGTGTGTGTGTGTGTGTGTGTGCAGTGACTGATGGTGAGATATTAGTGAACAGTGTGGCATTACGTTATTAAATAAGTTATTTGTAAAAAAAAAAGTATTGTATACCAGGAGTAAATCTAATGATTGTCTCTAACTAGAAGCCTGTAAATATATATATATGTATACAAATTAGCTTATTTTAAATTGGTCTAAACTTGTAAATAATTTGACATGTCCTACATCCTTGTAAAAAGAGATCTACAGATGAATAAAGCTGCTGCTGCTGCTGATACTACTACTACTACTACTACTACTACTACTAAATTAAGAATAGTTTTGGAGAGATTGAAATTTTCATAGGCGTTAATAAATGGCTACTAGACAATTCTTTGTCACTAAACTTTGAAAAGACATGCAGTTCAGAAGTCAGAGATTTCCTCCCAGTATATGTCTAAAATATCTCACACCCAATTTCACTTACAATCTGTAGAAAAAACACTAGCAGTTCTTTTTTAAATATGTATTGTGTGTACTTTGGTTACAATGGGTTCCACACCCTTGGAGGATCTGTTCACTAAGAATCCTTGGAAGAAAACATACATATAACCTAATCTTTACAAGACACACTAGTCACTGATATTCAACCCAAAGGTAGGTAATGACTGCTATTAATCACTTCTGTGAAAAAAACTAATGGGACTGAGATTGTATGGAGCCCAGACATTCAGTTATTGAGTGGCATCATTTACATTTAGGATCATGGTGAAAATTTACATTTCAAACCACGTAGAAGATTTACATTATATTACTTTCAATTCCTTTCAACTACAGAAATTAGATTAAGAAGGCAAACATCTCAAGACTTGATTCTGATTGAAACTTGGAGATGATTGACAGGTCCTCTCCAATACTTTTGTCACATTCAGAGTTGGATTTAGCGAATTTTACAAGTTTTAATGATTTTATCTTCTTGTCTACAAAATGTAACTATGCAAACATTTTTGGATTAAAAGGGATCACTCACCAAAAAGCAGAAGTGTTGTGTCAATGATAGCACATATGAAAGAAAGAAATCTGCTAGCTTTTGGACTAATTCTTTTTTGAGATAGAGAAGGAAACACACACGCACACACACACACCCACACACACACACACACACACACACACACACACACACACACACACACACACACACACAGAGCCAGCTGGACAAACAATACCATGCTGCATTTCCGCAGGTGGAGTAGGTTGTGCTGGGGATAATATCGGGTGGGGTGGGTTGAGAGAGAGGGGGGGGGGGCGGAGGTGGAATGCAAGGAGGGGATTTTGGGGTGGGTGGCTAGTGTCTCGGATGGAGGCAGCTGGTTTGCCAGCTACAAAGACGGAAGGCAGGGGTGGGAGATAGGCGGGTTACGAATGTGATGCACAATTGTCGGAGCCAGTAGGGAGCGGTGCACACTGAAGGCCATGTGGGAAGCTGAATTGGGGAAAGGTTACAGGACAGAGGAAGGGGAACCTGGGGGACAGCGGGTTACCGGGCATGGAGGACAGGATGATTACGGAAGCAGAGTGTGTGTCATAAGGATAACTCCCATATAAGTATTCAGAGAAACTGGTGATCGAGACATGGATCCAAATGGCCTAGGTTGTGAAGCAGTATTGAAATTGAGCATGTTGTGCTCAGCTGCATGTTGTGCCACTGTTGTAGTTGTCATACTGACATAAAAGACTGTGCAGTGTTCACAGCAAGGTTGGTATGTGACAAGGCTGCTTTCACTAGTGGGAACAATCTATCCTCAGTCTCAAGGTGTGCTGTGCACCAATGAGGTGTGTGGCTGTTGAGGTAGAGTAGTCATTAGTGGGTAAATTCTGGGGCAACTGCCACACCTCAGTTGTAAAAGGCTTACTGAGGCAAGTGGGGCTTTGTTTGGTAGGTCCCTTAGTTCCCTAGCTGCTTGTGGAACCGAGCTGGAACCCTGGAACTCAGACATATCAACTCCTAGCCTGATGTGTGTACCATCTGAGAATACTTGCGGCCACTCACCCAAACAAATGAGGGAAGCTAGTTATCCATATAACCAAGTTTTGTTTAGTAACTGAGCTCAAGGAGTCATAAATCAGAATGTGTGTGAACTTATCAAGAGGAAAGTGGTAACATTTTGAAAAGTGTCCCCCTTCTATATTCATAAAGGTGTAGAAGGGTTTGCTGGTACCTCAAAGTCTATGAAGCAGTAACAAAATGGTTCCTTACTGGTCAAGACTTAAGAGGACAAAGCAATTGGAACTACTTAGTAAGTCATAAAAATTGGGTGACTATGATGTAATTGTTGTGTTGCATTACTTCCTTAACTCCAGCAAGGGTGTTGTCACATGCTGTGATATTATGGATGATGACATTGCAGAGCTTCAACAAGAATGGGAATCCTAGGGTTTATTGAATGTGGAGCAAAGGTTGTGAAGGAATAGTGGAGAAATTGAGAAGGCTGCCACCTTCATTGTGACCTTAAATTCTTCATTGCTGCCTGAACAAATCATGGTAGGTTTCGGACACGTACCTAGCCCTATGTACCGCTACAAATGCCAGGGTTTTGGTCATTTAACGCAGAGTTGTGGAGGTAAAGCAACCTGCAGGAAATGTGGAAAGGCAGTCCATGAAGTCAGGGAGCCACACACTGTGGAGCCAAGAATGCCCTGTTTTTGCTGAGGAATGCAAAATCCGGGAACAAAAGTGACCGAGCAGATCCCTTAAGAGAAGCCAAACAGGAATACAAGGTAACGAAACCACCTTTCCTTGCCACTTCTTATGCTTCCATACTGCAAAAACGTGTTCCCAAGGTGAACACACATGGTGTCTGGCATACCACTATTCACCAACAGCACCTGTGCTTACACCTGTACTTGCAAAAGCAAAAACTTTAATGCACGTAGTGCACTGTGGGTTTCTAACACCATATGCCCCAAGGATTGAACACTTGAGGATCTGACACGCACAACAGACTTCACATTGGTGAATGTGCGTCAAGCTACACATTTTAGCACTGCTACTGGATTCATTTATGGCCATAGGCATCTCCTCCTGCATGCCTGCCCTTACAAACACTGCTCAGTTGGGACTGAATGATGGCCTTAATGGTAGTGACTAGTACACTATCTGGATCCATCTGCCAATGGAGCAGATCCCGAAAGGAAGCCATAGACAGAGCTGTTCAGAAAGGCTAAATGGATGCTTTACAGGCAGTTAGCTATATTCAAGCAGTGTGATGGCATCCAGGACTGGGTGGATCACATTACAGTTGTGATTCACCGTGCCACTAATGCAGCCATCCCAAAGTCAGCAGGAGCACCTAGGGGGCAGTGTGTCCCTTGGTGGAATGATGATTGCCGTTCTGCAATCAGGAACAGGAGGGCTACTGTGCACAGATTCAGTCAGTGCTCCACAGATGTGAATCTTGCAACTTTTCAAATGAAGTGGGCAAAGGTGAAGAGAATAATGCAGGAGACTAAGCAAAGGTCTTTTCAAAAGTTCTGAACTCCATTAAAATGTTCGCATCTACAAGTAAAGTATGGGAAGCCATCAGGAGGACCTCAAGGTGCAACTCATGACTACCAGTAACAGCTGTACAAGAGCATGGGTCTCTCCTAACATCACTGAGTGCCATTTTGAAGACAATGGCTGTATTTTATAAGTCCCTTATGGCCGAATCTAGCTGGGATTCAGCTTTCCGTTAATATTGGGAGAGACAGGAGAAGGCTGATTTTGATTACCATTCCTCTAACACTGAGGAATACAACCTGCCTTTTTGTCTGTGGGAAATGGATTCTGCATTGACAGTAGCTCGTGATGCTATACCCAGACTCAACCTGATAACTTACAGCATATTGAAACAGTTGTATCCATGGTCGAAACAGGTCCTCCTTCAGCTTTTGGATGAAATTTGGATGACGGAGACTTTGCCAACTTATGGAAAGAATCTATTTTAACCTAAATTTGAAAACTAGGGAAGGATCAGATGAACCCCAGTAGTTATCGTAACATTAGCCTGACAAGCTGCATATGAAAGGCAGTGGAGTGTGTGGTCAAGCATCTAGTGAGGGTTCAGGAGGTATCACATCTCACTCAATAACCTGACTTTGCTCAAAGCAGCAATTTAATATGGTTTCCTCCATAAGCAACACCTTATTGATGTCTTCTGTGATTTGGAAACGGCCTATGATACTACCTGGTGGTGTAATACTTTGTTGCAGCCCTATCAGTGGAGGTTCCATAGATGTCTACCCACCTTCACACAGTCCTTTGTCTTGGACATTTTAGATACAAGGTTGAGAATGTCTTGCATGACCACTTTTAAACAGAAGAATGGTGTCTCTCAAGGGAGTGTTTTAAGTGTCATAGCATTTGCCATTGCAATAAATATGGGGCAATGCAGCATCCAATACCATGTTCTTTGTATGCAGATGACTTCTCCATCTTCTGCGAGTCCTCCATCCTTGCAAAGGTCACTCAGCAGTTGGCATTTGTGGGTCAGGCAAGTGGAGGAATGGTCTTATACCATTTTTAAATTCTCTTTGGAGAATTTTAAAACGGGGGGGGGGGGGGGGGGGGGGATGCAGTTCTCACTTTTAAGGAAAAGGTGAAGTATCTGGCCCTCACTTTTGACTAGAAGCTAACATGGCTGCCACACTTTAAAGAACTGAAACTGAGATATCTCAAGGCCTTAAACATCCTTAAACACAAATGTCATAGGTCTTGGAGAGCCAACAGGCCACATCTGCTCCAACTTTATAAGTTCTCCGTGAAACCCCAACTTCAATACAGATGCCGGTTTTATGGATCAGGAAAGCCTTCATGCCTCAAAATGCTTGATGCTGTTCACCATGAGGTTAGTGGGCTGTCAGTAGGAGCTCATAACATGAGTCCAGTTGCTAGCCTGTGTGCAGAGGCTGGTGAACCTGTGCTGTCTATTCGACGTCTTCTCTTCATGGTACCCCAACCATATGGAGCTTTGTCCATTCCCAGATCACTAGCATCCAGCTTTGTTGCACAGCTGCCACTTGAATGGCTATTCAGTCGTCTTACACAGGCAATGAGGCCAAAATCTGTGTGAGAGAGAGCCTCAAATTAACATATGTGAGGAGCATTAAGGCCCAACCCCAGGGTTGGAGTAGGGCATCCCCCTGGCTATTAAAGAGACTTTTAGAGTTAACTGCTTACAGGAAGAATTTTACCCCAGAATATATTTTTAAAATTAAATTTAATTAGATTTTACATCAGCATCCAGATTTTATTAGCGTTTACATAAATGTGTGTAAGCAGGGAGATCTTTTCGGCTGCTCTGTCATGTTCCCCAACATTGTCCTCGGAGCAGTTTTCACTTTATTACACAGAACTGTTTGCAATCCTGAGGGCACTGGAGCTGTTGAGATGGCACCATGACAAGAAATTCCTCATATGCTCAGATTTACAAAGTGCCCTTCTTGCTATTAGTCAGATATAGCCAACAGATTGGGGGATGTAAGAAGTACAGGACACACTCCTTCTCTTGCAAAGCAGGATGACAAAATACTTTTCTACTGGATTCCAGGGCACATAGGGATTCAGGGAAACGAACTTGCTGATACGGCTGCCAGCTGGGCTTTCTCCCTTCCACCTCCTGCTCACTGTTCAGTCCCCCTGCTGGCTATCACCTCATTTTTGTGCCTAAGAAGACCATGTGTTTGTGGGAGGCTCAGTGGCTAGAAGTGAGGAATAATGAATTATGTTCCGTAAAACCTCCAGTACGACTGTGGCTTACTTCCATCCAATCACAATTAATTTAAGAAGTAGCCCTAATGCAGCTTAGAGTGGGACATTGTCCATTTATACATGGCATTCATTTATGTCATGAGGAGACCCCAGAGTGTCACAGGTGTGGGACACAGCTGTGAATACAATATGTTTTAACTGAATGTCGGGATTTATTTGGGTTTCCCATAGGCTGCCCTCTATTTTAACTGATAATGAGACAAGCGTGGTTTGTGTTTTAAGCTTTTGTGTGATGTCCAGAATTCTTCACAAAATATTGGATGATAGATTGTAATATGTCATAGAGTGGCTTGGTCACCCATTATTTCTAAGTAGTTATCCCACCTGTCATCTATCCCCTTTTGAACTGTGCCTGTACTGCTATTTTATTCTTGATTTTATGATGGTTTTTCTGATGCTGCTGCCAAGGCTCCTACTGGTGTACCCTGCATGGTGGATCCACCCTCACAGCAGGGTGAATGATTGGTCGTTAATGCGATTGTGTCACTCAAGGCAGAGGGTCAACGTGGAGGCTGACCATCTGACATCACCTATTCACTCTTCAGCAAGATCCAAGCTGACACACATGGGCATAGGGTATCTAGTCATCGGGAGCTCCAGTGTTTAGTGCATTAGGAAGCCCCTGAGGAAGATAGTGTTCATAGCTGGAAAGAAGGCCAATGTGCACTTGGTGCATCTGCCGGAGATCTTCATCAGAGGTGTAAAGGTGGCCTTGCCTGTGACTATGACGTGTGCATTGTGCAGTCCTCTGCAAGTTGTGGCTCACATCAGTACCAAAAACACCTGTCACGTGCATTCTGAGACCATCCTTAGTTCACAAAGGCTGCTGGCAGAGGTGGTGAAGGCTGCTGGCCTCATGCGCTAGGTGCAAGCAGAGTTTTTTGGTTAGTCAGTAGTTTGAGGTATTCAAATGAACTCGTCAGTCGATATGCGGAAATGGAAGTTAGACCGCATTCACAGTAAAGATACTTATTGCCAAAATTTTATCAGTAACATGTCGAAGTATTTGTAACAAAGTTCCCAAATTTACAGCCCTCTGGAAAAGCTCTCATGCTCAAATTATTATTGGGATCGAGAGCTGGCCGAAACCTGAAATAGAAAGCTCTAAGAGATTTAGCAAATCATGGAACATATATTGGAAAGACAGATTAGACGCCATACGAGGGGGAGTATTCATTACAGTTGACAGAAGTATTGTCTCTAGTGAAGTCGAAGTTGAGTGTGACTGTGATGTTAATTGGTTGCGTATAACAAGTCTAGAGGAAATCATGTTAATTTTCGGGTGTTTTTACTGGCCACCTGATTCCGCTGTGACAGTTCTAGAGTCATTGAAAGAAAGTCTACAGTCAGTATTGCGTAAATACCCAGATCATGCAATAGTAGTTGGAGGTGACTTTACCTACCGAGTACAGACAGAGATGTCTGTGAATTCATTGCGGGGACTACATTCATTCAGTCAGTCTTCTAAAGCACTTTTAAACACATTTTCTGTAAACTTTCTTGAGCAGCTAGTTAGGCCACCCACACACAATGGAAATATCTTAGGTGTTGTAGCTATAAACAGCATAGACCTTATTGGCAGCATCAGTATATAGTCAGGAATTAGTGATCATGGTGTCATTATAGCAACTGCAAGAACCCCTGTTAATGGCTCAGTCATCCGAGAACCACATCTACTCCCTCCACAAGGTACTGTTACTTTGCAGTCCAACACCTAGAAGAGCATTCCAGACATCACCTCCACAAATTGTCAAACCTGGTGACATCCTTCTCTCGCCTTGGGGCACCACTATCCATCAGCACCCATCCTAATCACAGTGAACCTTTTCCTCAACCCCCCCATAATATACAGACCCTGTGTAGCTGACAGTTTCAATTTAGCACATCCTCAAAAACTTACTCCTAACACCCCACAAAACCCAGAACTCAAAACATTGGTGCTAACCTTTCCACCATAAACCTCAGTCCCACAGAAGTTTGTCTTATCCAGAGGCCTCGCCTTCAGACCCACACCTAATTTCAACCATGCTGGACCCTTCAAAGACCTGCTCTTCTTCTCCGTATTCCTGTAGTGGAAACACTTCAATGCTAAAAGTCCCTCCAACCAAAGCTAACCTAGTCCCAACACTGAACCTTGCCACTCCCAGTTCACATCATCATCCAACAGCGTTCTTTCCACCTCCCACCTAATCACCCCCTGGTCACCTCTCAGGATTTTCTTACCTGCATCTTGGCCTTACCATCCTACCCCAGGTCCTTTCCTAACAACACTAGCCTTTCAGCAGAAGAAAGGACAGCCATTGTTGTTTGTTGTGGTCTTCAGTCCTGAGACTGGTTTGATGCAGCTCTCCATGCTACTCTATCCTGTGCAAGCTTTTTCATCTCCCAGTACCTACTGCAACCTACATCCTTCTGAATCTGCTTAGTGTATTCATCTCTTGGTCTCCCTCTACGATTTTTACCCTCCACGCTGCCCTCCAATACTAAATTGGTGATCCCTTGATGCCTCAGAACATGTCCTACCAACCGATCCCTTCTTCTGGTCAAGTTGTGCCACAAACTTCTCTTCTCCCCAATCCTATTCAATACTTCCTCATTAGTTATGTGATCTACCCATCTAATCTTCAGCATTCTTCTGTAGCACCACATTTCGAAAGCTTCTATTCTCTTCTTGTCCAAACTATTTATCGTCCATGTTTCACTGCCATACATGGCTACACTCCATACAAATACTTTCAGAAATGACTTCCTGACACTTAAATCTATACTCGATGTTAACAAATTTCTCTTCTTCAGAAACGCTTTCCTTGCCATTGCCAGTCTATATTTTATATTCTCTCTACTTCGACCATCATCAGTTATTTTGCTCCCCAAATAGCAAAACTCCTTTACTACTTTAAGTGTCTCATTTCCTAATCTAATTCCTTCAGCATCACCCGACTTAATTAGACTACATTCCATTATCCTTGTTTTGCTTTTGTTGATGTTCATCTTATATCCTCCTTTCAAGAGACTGTCCATTCCATTCAACTGCTCTTCCAAATCCTTTGCTGTCTCTGACAGAATTACAATGTCATCGGCGAACCTCAAAGTTTTTATTTCTTCTCCATGAATTTTAATACCTACTCCGAATTTTTCTTTTGTTTCCTTTACTGCTTGCTCAATATACAGATTGAACAACATCGGGGAGAGGCTACAACCCTGTCTTACTCCCTTCCCAACCGCTGCTTCCCTTTCATGCCCCTCGACTCTTATAACTGCCATCTGGTTTCTGTACAAATTGTAAATAGCCTTTCGCTCCCTGTATTTTGCCCCTGCCACCTTTAGAATTTGAAAGAGAGTATTCCAGTCAACATTGTCAAAACTTTCTCTAAGTCTACAAATGCTAGAAACGTAGGTTTGGCTTTCCTTAATCTTTCTTCTAAGATAAATCGTAAGTTCAGTATTGCCTCACGTGTTCCAGTGTTTCTACGGAATCCAAACTGATCTTCCCCGAGGTTGGCTTCTACTAGTTTTTCCATTTGTCTGTAAAGTATTCGTGTTAGTATTTTGCAGCTGTGACTTATTAAACTGATAGTTCGGTAATTTTCACATCTGTCAACACCTGCTTTCTTTGGGATTGGAATTATTATATTCTTCTTGAAGTCTGAGGGTATTTCACCTGTTTCATACATCTTGCTCACCAGATGGTAGAGTTTTGTCAGGACTGGCTCTCCCAAGGCTGTCAGTAGTTCCAATGGAATGTTGTCTACTCCGGGGGCCTTGTTTCGACTCAGATCTTTCGGTGCTCTGTCAAACTCTTCACGCAGTATCATATCTCCCATTTCATCTTCATCTACATCCTCTTCCATTTCCATAATATTGTCCTCAAGTACATCGCCCTTGTATAGACCCTCTATATACTCCTTCCACCTTTCTGCTTTCCCTTCTTTGCTTAGAACTGGGTTTACATCTGAGCTCTTGATATTCATAGAAGTGGTTCTCTTATCTCCAAAGGTCTCTTTAATTTTCCTGTAGGCAGTATCTATCTTGCCCCTAGTGAGATAGGCCTGTACATCCTTACATTTGTCCTCTAGCCATTCCTGCTTAGCCATTTTGCACTTCCTGTCGATCTCATTTTTGAGACGTTTGTATTCCTTTTTGCCTGCTTCATTTACTGCATTTTTATATTTTCTCCTTTCATCAATTAAATTCAATATTTCTTCTGTTACCAAAGGATTTCTACTAGCCCTCGTCTTTTTACCTACTTGATCCTCTGCTGCCTTCGCTACTTCATCCCTCAAAGCTACCCATTCTTCTTCTACTGTAGTTCTTTCCCCCATTCCTGTCAATTGTTCCCTTATGCTCTCCCTGAAACTCTGTATAACTTCTGGTTTAGTCAGTTTATCCAGGTCCCATCTCCTTAAATTCCCACCTTTTTGCAGTTTCTTCAGTTTTAATCTACAGGTCATAACTAATAGATTGTGGTCAGAGTCCACATCTGCCCCTGGAAATGTCTTACA
Organism: Schistocerca piceifrons; assembly: GCF_021461385.2. Lineage (NCBI taxonomy): Eukaryota > Metazoa > Arthropoda > Insecta > Orthoptera > Acrididae > Schistocerca > Schistocerca piceifrons. Next base: position 774,011,991 of record NC_060149.1, read on the forward strand.
ATTTAAAACCTGGTTCCTAAATCTCTGTCTTACCATTATATAATCTATCTGATACCTTTTAGTATCTCCAGGGTTCTTCCATGTATACAACCTTCTTTCATGATTCTTAAACCAAGTGTTAGCTATGGTTATGTTGTGCTCTATGCAAAATTCTACCAGGCGGCTTCCTCTTTCATTTCTTAGGCCCAATCCATATTCACCTACTATGTTTCCTTCTCTCCCTTTTCCTACACTCGAATTCCAGTCACCCATCACTATTAAATTTTCGTCTCCCTTCACAATCTGAATAATTTCTTTTATTTCATCATACATTTGTTCAATTTCTTCGTCATCTGCAGAGCTAGTTGGCATATAAATTTGTAATACTGTAGTAGGTGTGGGCTTCGTATCTATCTTGGCCACAGTAATGCGTTCACTATGCTGTTTGTAGTAGCTTACCGCACTCCTATTTTTTTATTCATTATTAAACCTACTCCTGCATTACCCCTATTTGATTTTGTGTTTATAACCTTGTAGTCACCTGACCAGAAGTCTTGTTCCTCCTGCCACCGAACTTCACTAATTCCCACTATATCTAACTTCAACCTATCCATTTCCCTTTTTAAATTTTCTAATCTACCTGCCCGATTAAGGGATCTGACATTCCACGCTCTGATCCGTAGAACACCAGTTTTCTTTCTCCTGATAACGACATTCTCTTGAGTACTCCCCGCCCGGAGATCCGAATGGGGGACTATTTTACCTCCGGAATATTTTACCCTAGAGGACGCCATCATCATTTAATCATACAGTAAAGCTGCATGCCCTCGGGAAAAATTACGGCTGTAGTTTCCCCTTGCTTTCAACCGTTCGCAGTACCAGCACAGCAAGGCCATTTTGGTTATTGTTACAAGGCCACATCAGTCAATCATCCAGACTGTTGCCCTTGCAACTACTGAAAAGGCTGCTGCCCCTCTTCAGGAACCACACGTTTGTCTGGCCTCTCAACAGATACCCCTCCGTTGTGGTTGCACCTACGGTACGGCTATCTGTATCGCTGAGGCACGCAAGCCTCCCCACCAACGGCAAGGTCCATTGTTCATGGGGGGGAGGCCAGCTATACACACAGTGAAAAAAGTTCATGACCTAATCATCCACGAGTCACAGCCTCTGCTTATAACTTTTGCCATGCTGATCCCATCCCAGAAGTCGAATATAACCTTCAATCTGTACTAAAATCCATAGGCCCTTCCTGGACGCCCCATTGTAAATGCTTATTGTGTTCCCACTGAAAGAATTTCCACTCTTGTTGACCAACACCTCCAACCAACTGCGTGAAACCTAGCCTCCCACATCAAAGATACTAACTACTACCTTCATATTCATCACAGTTGATGCCACATCCCTATACATTAAAATCCCTTGTGCCCATAGCCTTGCCACTATCAAATACTATCTCGTCCAATGTCTTTCAGGCTCCAAACACACCACCTCATTCCTTACACACCTTACCAACTATATCCTGACTCACAGCCCAGTATGCTGAAGGTCTCACAATGACCTTCACAGGCAGGCACTAGCCTTCCCTCCCCTGCCCTCCACATGTAGTCCACAGACAGATTGCCTGTACCATATCCTCACACATCCCCAATCCCCACACCACCCCAAAGAATCAGTTGAAGTGCAGGACCTCCCCCTTGTCACCTAGTATCAACCTGGACTGGAACAACTGAACCATATCATTTGTCAGGTCTTTGATTCTCTTATTCTGCCCTGAAATGAAGGACATTCTACCTAACCTTCCAACAACACCCAAAGTGGTGTTATGTCACCCACGTCATCTACACATCATCATAGTCCATCCCTATGTCATTCCTACTCCCCATCCCTTGCTACAGGGATCATACCCATTCGGTAAACCAAGATACAAGACTTGGCCCATCCACCCCTCCCCCCCCCACCCCACCCCACCCCACCCCACCCCACCCCACCCCACCCCACCCCACCCTACCTTCTGGCCCCCCAGTGCCTCCTACTCCCATCCTTTCACAGGCTTATCCTATACCATCAGAGGCCAGGCCACTTGTGAAAGCAACCTTGTCATATACAAACTCTGCAGCAAATACATGCACAGCTTTTTATGTTAGTATGACTACCAACCAGCTGTCCACTGGGATGAGTGGCCATTGCCAAACTGTCGCCAAGAACAAAGTTGACCACCTGTTGGCTCAACATGCAGCTGAGCGTAACATGCTCAATTTCAATACTATGTCAGAAACTGGGCCATCTGAATTTGTGCCTCTGCCACCAGTGTTTCTGAATTACACAAATGGGAATTATCTTTACAACACACCCTCTGCTCTTGTTATCATCCTGACTTCAGTATGCAGTAACTTGCTGTCCCTCCAAGCTTCCCCTTGCTTTGCCCTGTAACCCCCTTCCAGTTCGTGTCCCCATGTCATCTTCAGTGTGCAGTGCTCCCCACTGGCTCCAACAACTGTGCACCCCACCTGCCTGCCTCCTCTCCCTTTCGTATTCCTGGCCGGTGAACCAGCTGCATCCCTGCAAGCCACTAGCCACCCATCATCAGTCCCACTCCCTGCCTCCTACCTCTTTCCCCCTTACCACCCTACCCAACGCTACCCCCACCATAACCTAGTCCACACAGTTTGGTACTGTTTGTCCAGCTGGCACCATGTAGGGGTGTATGCATGTTCTCACAAGTAATATGAAAAATTTTAACTGAACTGGACTATCTAAAATTAGAATGTTCTTATACTTTCGCAAACGACATATGTTTCTGACTAAGTTTATTCTTGTTATGAAACCAACTACTTCTATTTTATTTTTTCATCCTAGTACTTTGGTGAGCTTCCATGCAGTTTTCCAGATCTTTCTAATCACTTTCATTTCTTTATAAGCTCAGTGAACTAAATATTTTTCACCAACTTTAAAGAGAACACAGGTCGCTTTGGAATGCTGTAGATGGTCTATAACTGATACCAGGTGGTCATAGACCCTCCACCACTTGCATAATACATGCCAGTGAAGTGGTCTATTCAGTGGTTAGTCATAAAGTTTTAATTATTTTTTCAAACAATAGAAAATCCTGGCTGGAATAATGACATTATTATGAAAAGGATAGATTGCTACTCATCATATAGCAGAGATGTTGTGTCACAGATAGACACAACAGAAAGACTGTTAAACAAGAAAGCTTTCAGCCAAAAAGGCCTTTGTGTGTGTGTGTGTGTGTGTGTGTGTGTGTGTGTGTGTGTGTGTGTGTGTGTGTGTGTTTTGTTTTGTTTTGTTTTGTTTTATTCTGATGAAGGTCTTTTTGGCCAGAAGGTTATTTACTTGATAGTCTATGTGTGACTCAATATCTCCGCTGTATGGTGAATAGCAAGCCATCCTTTTCATAATAATTAATAATAGACACGCCCTCACTATTCCAAATTTTAGAAGAGAGGGGATTAGATCCCAAAACAAGAGAAATCATAAAACAAACACTAATTAACACAAAATTTAAAGTAAAATTTGTGGTGGAGGTCTCAGAAACCTTCGACATTCAAACAAGTGTGAGACAAGGTGATGGACTCTCTCCTATTCTGTTCAAAATAGTTATAGGCAACGTTATGGAAGTATGGGAGAAAGAACTCAAGAAATGTGAGGTTTGCATGCCAGTCTGACTGGGCGTTGCCAAAAATAACCTCTACATACCATATCTTGCTTTTGCGGATAACCTAGCGATGCTAACAGAGGATGAGCAGACTGCAATCAAACAGCTAGAAATATTCAAAGAATGTGCAGAAAAAGTGTGTTTACAAATTTCATTTGAGAAAACTGAATTTTTTTGTTCAAAAACAGAAAATAAAAGCTTGAAAACAAAATATGTTAAAATTGATAGGGTTCCATAGTTTAAATACCTTGGAGAATTCATCGAACTGACAGGTATTGAAAAAATCTTGCAGCTACATTACCTCCAAAAAATTAAAGAAGGATCACATTTAAGGCAAAACCTCTACAACAAAAAATCCATATCAAGAGGGGCAAAAATTCGACACTACAGTACTGGTATAAAACCAGCAACCCTCGATGCAAGTGAAACACTAACCCTTAACAGAAAACAACTTTAAGACATCAAGAAAGAAGTGAGGAAGATCATCAGGAAAATTCTAGGACGAAGACCTAACCAAGATGGTTATAAGCTACAATCAGTTAAAACAACAGAAAAGTTTTCAAACATCGAAACTGATATCAGGAAAAGGCGAATGAAATTCTTTGGTCATATCAGCTAACTACCAGAAGAGTGATTGATGAAGAGAATAATAGATTACGTAACCTCACTTAAGAATCCCACACCTTGGCTAGACGAAATTCGAAAGGGCCTAAATAATGCAAAGATAAGACCAACTGACATTCTATAAAGAGACACCTTCAGAAAGAAAGTAGACAAATGGAAAGTTATATCAGAGCAACCAAAAGAAAAACAGTACATACCAAAGTGGTCAGATGAGTATAAACAAGACTTTTTGGAAAGAATGAAAGCGTACTGGAAGAACAAGAAGACTTCAGAGAATAATTGATTGAATTATTTGCTTAACGTCTTCCATTTCTGGGGAGAATTCACCAGTAATAATAATAATAATTATAATTAATTTTTTGTTTGTTTTGCAGTTATCGGGAAACATGTTATCAGGAAACATGTTATTAGTGATGAGGCAGTCCTTAACACTTGCAAAATCAATTTTCATATGCTTAGGCTTCAGTCACAGTGTCACCGATGACGGTCACTAAACATCATTCCCAGAGATTACCCAGTAACATCAGCTGACAGCTTAGTCATAGTGCATCTGATCTCCTTTGTCAATTTTTGCCAGGGAAGAGGTGATTACAACCTATTCTGTCAAGAAGGTTAGAATCTATTTTAATATAGTGAGTCCTATACTCTTTTTTTCCGTTATTGGAGTAACGAGATGAGTTTTATAAATATGAGACAAAGAAAGATTTCCTATTATATACCAGAGATGATTTATGAAAACATTGAAATCCAAGATTACAAACATTCAGCAAAACTTCAAATAAACCCAGCAAAACAAACTTAACCTTCAATGTCTGTCATGCAGTATATGTGTGAAACACAAATATAGATTTTTTTTAACAAGATACTCTGAACATCTAGAGCACTGAAAAGTGAAAAGAAGTACATCACATTTGCGCAAATTCAAGCATTGAAATTGACATACACCACCCTTCTCACTTCAACACGTATTTTTTGTGGTTACGATCTAGGCTTAAAATTTGCCTTCTCAGATTTCACCTATGTTGCGGATGACATGCTGCATTTTAATTATAAACATGAGACTGAGATGGTGTGGCAGCCATAGAGTATGTGTAGTGTAATATAAGGTAATGTGCAATTAATTTTGAAAATTATTATTAAATTTTTAAGTTATTTGAAATTTTCGCTTTCCAGTAAAGTTGCGATTTCAGACCATAGATTTTGAGACATATCCCTGTTGTTATATTTCTCATGCTCAGGACACTATAAAATCTTTCTTCACATACCAAACTTGAGAGTTTCTCACAATCCACGTTTTGCCTGTGTGAACATTGCATGATTTGACTGAAGAAAACGAACTGATTTATATTCTGCCAACTGTTGTCTAAAGCCTGTATGTTAGAGCATCAAAATGGGTTGCACCGAGACAATGCACATTCTGGCATACTGATTTTGAAAATATTGGCCGTCTTCAGTTGAAGCTGTTCATTGCCAAATCTCCTGATGTTGGTGCTATTGTGACTGCAGCCTTATTGACATTTCAAATATGTTACTACTCCGGTTATGATATGCTAAAGTAGCAGAGATGGATGTGCCTGTAATTCTATCACATGAATCATTCAGGGTGCATAGTCACAGCTATTATCATCGTTATTATTATTATTATTATTATTATTATTATTATTACAAGAGATTACTAGCATACATACTCATGATACTCTATGATAAATCAACGTATTCTTGCTCTTTATTAGATCTGTTGCCTTTCAGCACCATTTCAGTTCCATTGCAGATACTAAAATTCTGTAAGCAAATGGACTGTACCTTCGTAGTACAGTTCACTACTGACTTCACCACAGAAGGCACAAAAGACAAAATCGAAACAAGTATATTTGTCTTAGAGTTCAGTCCCAGTATACTCATCAGGTACAAAGCTGCTGCAAGTCGTTACAGAAAAGGGACAACTGGTAGTCCACATGGGGTGCAACAGCTCAAGTTCTACAGTGTCACAAACCCACAGGGCATATTTTATAAAACAGAAATCATGAACAGGTGACGTATTTTATTCAGGTCATTGCAGAACTTTGGATGGTAGAGTTTAACATAAATTTGAGAACTGATGATGGTTTGTTCAGGATATAATTCAAGGAATTAATCTTACTTCTAATATTTTTGTATTTTGCTTGGGATTTATGTTGTTTTACTGTTGTTGCTGTTGTTATATTCAGCTGAAACAGGCAGCATACAAACCCACCGTAAGAAACATAATAAATACGTCCTTTGGATCCAGTATTTTTCGATTGTACCTAAAGCATACACGAGTTGTGCCATTATTATAGTTAGTTATATGTTCCATAGATCATTTGAAATGATGTGGAACTAATCAGTTTACAGGATATTTATACGTGATTCATGTGAGCATTAATGAACACATGCTGGCAACCAATTTTTAAGTAGAAATTCATCACTGGAATAGGAGGAGTTGTGCAGGAGAAATGGTTTTAAATTACATTTAAAATTTGCTTCATTACCTGTCACACACTTTGTTATTGACCAAATAATAAAAACATTTTTGTTGCTGTGCATTGAACTCCTTTCTGAGCCTCTGACAGCTTTAATAATGGGTAATAATTTTTCTGTCTAGTGTTGTAGGCATGGACATCACTGTTCTTTTGAAATTGTGATGTATTATTTATGATGAATTTAATTAGTGAATATGTGTATTGTCACAGTTCGGTTACAATGCGACATCCATGGGTGAACACCGCAATTCCATTTTCATGGAACCATGTAATAATTTTTTGGAAAACATCATTTACCATCCCTTCTGTTACTTTCTCTCCAATGGGATTTATTATAAAACTAGTATTGTCAGCAAAAAGTACCAATTTTGTTTGAATGTTAAGTGGAAGGTCATTCACGTATATCATAAATAGGAGTGGACCCAAAATTGAACCCCATTGACTCCATTTGTGATCTCTTCCGCCCCCCCTCCCTTCCCCCCCCCCCCCCCCTCTTCCCAAAAAAAATAAATAAATAAATAAAAATTGTAATAATAATAATTCTACCTTTCCAACTTTTTCTGAATTAGTCAACATAATCTTTTGCATTCCTTTTCTTAAGTATGATTCAAACCAGCTGTGCATAAAGCCATCAGTTCCGTAAGACTTCAGTTTTTCTAAGGGAGTAACATGATCTACACAATCAAATGCCTTGGAAAGATCACAAAAAGTGCCACTTGGTGATATTTTCTTATTTAAGGCTTGTACTATTTGATGAGTGGATGTATAAAGAGCATTTTCAGTTGAGTAACATTTCTGAAATCAAGCTGTGATATTCCAAGCAAATTGTTTCCACTTAATTGTGACACTGCTCTTGAGTACATCAGTTTCTCAAATATTTTGGAAAAATATGTCAGTAAGGAAATTGGACAATAATTGTTTAAGTCTGTCTTGTCACCTTTCTTATGAAGGGATTTAACAGTTGCATATTTCAACCTGTCTGGAAAAATTGTCTGTGCCAGTGATGCATTGCATATATCACAAAGGACATTATGTATTAAGTTGGAACAACTTTTCAGAATTCTGTCTGAAATTCCATCAATCCACATGAGCTTTCTTTTAAAAAAAAAAAGTTATAATTCTATTAATCTCATTGTGAAATGACATTTTTTATATATTCCCATGCTTCTTCAACTGAACCATTTAATCCTATGTTTGATGCTACATTTAGAAAGTGATTGTTAAAAGGACTTCCAACATGTGAATTATCAGTCACAACGTTATCGTTTAGTTTAATTGTTATGGAATCTTGCACACTGAAGGGCTACCCTGTCTCCTGTTTGAAAATGTCCCGTATATCATGAAACCTCCCTTTTACACTTTTCCATGGACTGAACCAAAAAAGTGTAAAATGCAGGAAAATGTAAAATACAGGAAAGCATAGGAAATACGACAAGCAAAAATGAATAAATTACTCTTACTGTCATTCTCATTATAGTGTTCAGAGTTTGAAATTAAAACAAATCAAATTTTGCCTATTTAAAAAAAATCTGAAATAATTGATTGTGTTTGTTTCTTTCTTGCAGCAATTAGCTATAATTGTCTCCCCACAGTATATAAAGCATGAAACACATTATCAAATCCTAATGCACTACCAATATAGTGCCTCAAAATGTAAATAGCTTCCATAGCTTCTCTACTGCTTGGCGCGACTGGTTCTTCATCACAATCATCATCCTCCTCTTCATCAATCACCTCTCTCTTCCCTTCTTCAAAATGTTTGGTAATTATGCTGTCTACTTTTGACACCTCTGAAGTATGACTGAAGCCTCAACACTAGCCTACTCTTCAAATGTAGATGATGTGCCTATCACAGAAAAATCTTTAGGCTCTTCCGGTGGTTCCTGTGTGTTTTCTGGGAACTTAGATCCTTCTTTCATGAAACAATTCAATAGAGTTATAGGAGTCGCATCTGTCCATGATTTGCTACATAATACATAGCATCCAAAAGCGATATGGTCATAGATTTTGAGTCCGTGCCATTATCATGCATAAATACAGCCTTCTGGAGAAGCAATTTTCTAGGTTTCCATTAAAATGAGTGGATGATTCCCAGATGTAACGTTTGAAGCTCACTCGCACAGTTAAGAGGCAGGAACACTAACTTAATATATAATAATAATAACTGAGCTGCAGATTGTCAGGCTGTGCTGGAGATCTGTTATATAGCAGAATTATTTTCATATTTTATGCCCACATTTCAGCATCCAGTGCATGCATGTTGAATGTGAAGATGGAATTGGTCATCCATGCAGTGCTGTTAAAATCCTAATTTGTGGGCAGAGTCCTCACATTTTTGAAACACATTGGCTTTTTAAATTTACCAATTACCAAAGGAGGTAATTTTCAGACCCATCAGCATTAACCATAAGTAAAATAATTATCCTCTGATTACTCAGTTTCCCATTGTGGCATTTATCACCTGTAAAACATAATATCTTACTTGCTAATATGTTATAGAGAAGACCAGTTTTATTAACTTTAAAAATATTTTTGGATCGTACTTTTTGAAGATTTTTGCAATTCTTTTTTTCCATTGATCCACACTGTCACTATCAGCATACTTTCACAACACAATTGATTATAAACAATGTCACAAGAAGTTTTAAATTAATCAATCCAACGATTTTATACTGCAAAGTTAGTGATCCCCATTTTTGCAGCACATAAAGTGTCGTTTCTCTCAAAGTGTTACCATGAAGTGGAATTCCCAATGCTTCCATGCTAACAGATAACTCTTCAATGAATTTACCCAAACAATCATGTGCCGATGACCAAATGTATTTATGCTTTTATGCCATAGAACTTGACTGTCTCGCATTGGCTTCAGTGTTGGGCCAATTTCTCACAATCATATTCAGGGTAGAAGTGGGAAGTCCTAGGTCCTTCCATAACTGAACTCACAATGCAGCATGCAATTCTGCATGTTGTAGAATCGTCATTTTTTTTTTTTTTTCCTTCCTCAGAAATACTTTTTCTATCTTTTCTTATCATTTCACTTGTAGGCACCGATTAAAGTTACTCCAGAGTGCGACCTTTACGAACACAGTAAAACAGGGATTTTGCTTGGCATGGATTCTTCAAGTCCTTGACAGGATTCCAGAAGTATGTGGCACCACATGTCTGTGCACATGTCAAGCATCAAGCAATTCCCGCAGATTACGAGATGGTGGTTTACGGGCATGCAGTTGATATCTGATAAGTGTTCCAAAGAATACATATCAGACAAATCTACTGGCCAAGACATCAATGTGAATTCACTGTAATACCCCTCGAACTACTGTGCACAATTCTGACCTTGCAACACGGACAGTTACCCTGCTGGAAGATGTCATTGCCTTAGGGGGAGACTTCAAGCATGAAGTGTGATGCAGGTGTTCCACTGTAATGTTCACACAGTTCACTGCTGTTATGATGCCTTCAGTTACCACCACAGATCCCATGGAAGTCCAACTCATTGTACCCTGTAGCATAATTCTGCTCTCACCGGCCTGCATCTGTGGTGAAGTGCATGTTTCATGCAGCCGTTTGCCTGGATGAAGGTGTGTAAGGACCCAACCATCGATCTGGTGTAACAACAAATGTGATTCATTTGACAGACAATACATTTCTATTGATTCACGGTGAAAACTCGGTGATGCTGTGCCCACTGCTACCATAACTGATGATGATGTCGGGTCAACACAGGAACATACAGGGGTCGTGTGATGTGGACCTCCATGTTCAACAGTGGCCTTTGAACAGTGTGTTCTAAAACACTTATGCCTGCACCAGCGTTGTACTCTGTTATCAGATCTGCCACTGATTGCTGCCTATCCAGGATTACACATTTACCACTGCATTTACCTCTATGTTTTGTGATGAGATGTGGTCGTTCAACACCATATGGCCTATTTGTTATTTCACTATCCTTCAATTACTTTCCATAGGTGCTCACGACAGTAATATGCTGACAGGTAACCAGCTTCGCTGTTGCAGAGATTCTCATTTCCAGGCAGAGCGCCACAACAATGTGCCCTGTATCAAAACCGCTTATACTACTATTTTCACTGCAATAACTGCCCATTTGTCTTTCTGCTGCTTACAGTCTTTTCTTACTGTATCGTGTGCCTGAGGCACCACTGGAACGCTTTCAGCTGTGCAGTGGACGGGGTCATAATGTTTTGCCTCCTCATTGTAAATTTTACCTCCTACTGTTAGTGAAATTTAATCAAATAGTGCATTTTGACCAGAATTCGTAATTAAAGATGCAGTACCCATTTTTATCTTTTAGCAACAAGATTATTTCTTGCCTAATTCTTGTCATGACATGTTGGCACGATTTGGAACATCCCCTGTCGAATGTCTTCTGTTTTCATTTGCGCCATCTTAAATGATGTGATGGTAATGACGGGTAACAACCAACATTCTGCTCATTGCATTGTATTACAACTACTTTAATTTAATTTCATAGTCATTTATACAAATAAACACTGCCTTTGAAGACAGCTGTCTCTATAATAGGCTTCCACTAATCATTGTTACTTCCATGTAAAATACACTAGTCTGTACTAGGTGCGCGGTTTTACGTTGTATGACCTGACGTCAGGCATAAACGTTCCTCCTCAAGATGCTCTGTAGTATGACGATGATCTCCACCCTCTTTCTCACCCAGGACATCCCTGAACAGTTCCTTGTAGGCAACAAGCTGTAGATTTCATGCCTATTGTTCTCTGTTTACGAAGAGCGCCAGCTTTAGTATTTTTACTAATATTGTGTCACAAGTTTTATAATGATTATCAGTTATAAGTCTCACATTAGAGGACGAATATTATTTTAATGTGGTTTCGCAAAAGACTTTTGCTTCCGTGTTTCATTTACACCATTGGATATGATCGGAACAACGAAGGAAGTGTGTGTGTGTGTGTGTGTGTGTGTGTGTGTGTGTGTGTGTGTTGATTTGTATCATCATAGTGGCACTACTAGCACCAATTTTATACCATTGGTGTCAAATTTCAATAGAAACCATCTCTCAGATATAGAAACACGCCTGCAAACTTCATTTTATGTGGCGTTGTAATTGTTTTTTCTTTCTTCCTGTAATGAATTTTTTCATTAAAAATATGTCTTGTTTTCAGACCAACAGCTCAGTTCATGGAATCGGTACTAGAAATAAGAATAATCTTCAAATTAAAAGTCACTTTCTTTGCTCCAGAAAGGTGTCAATTATTCAGGAACAATCATTTTCAATATCTTGTCATCAGCCATAAAAAGTGTCACTTGTAATAAAAGCCATTATAGAGGAGTCTAAAGTATTCATTTGTGACCAACTCCTACTCCATTGATTAATTTCTTAGTAGAATCAACTGATGTTTGTGTGTTACTAATAATATCAAAAAATGCAATTATTAATACCACCTGACTTCATTACAGATTCAGTGCAGTAATGCAATGGTTGTAAATAAGTGTTGCAAAACTATTTTTTTATTTGATGATGCCTGGCTACTAAAATAATTTAACAGTGATCATAAACACCTCGGCATATTGAACATTTGCATGTTTTGTGACAAGTTATCTATTAGCTTTTAAGTAGAAATGTATTTATGATTTTTATCAACTTATTCCACATAAGTGAGGACTGCTTCCTTAGGCTCTATATAATGTATATGAGCATATTTGTTATTCATTGTAACTATTTATTGTGTATTCTTCTTTTTATACCTTCTACATCCTGGAAGATCTCCTCACTGTGGATCTATTGGAAAGGAAATCTAATCTAATAGAAAATGAGTGGTTGCAGTCCTACCTGGAACATAGGGTACAAAAGGTAGAGATAGTTAACACATTTAATGACTATAAATTTTTAGTAAAACAGTTGTCAGACAAAACACACATAAACATAGGTGTGCTTCAGGGTAGTGTATTTAGCCTGACACACACACACACACACACACACACACACACACACACACACACACACACACAAACCAACTTTCCAGAGAGCATACTACATACAGAAAAAGTTGTCTTTGCTGATGGCGGCAACACCATAGTCTGTGATAAAGCACCAAAACTCCTAATAGAAAGGCAAATGATACCCTCAAAGATGTTTTTGCAGGTGGACATTATATAATAAATTAACTTTGAGCAGAAAGAAAATAAACAGTATGAACTGCATCATGTAGAGGGTAAATCACTATCACATTAAGTATAGATGAAATGAACACAAAGTTCTTAGGGATGAATACTGAGTGTCAGTTGACATGGAATGAACACACAGACATACCGGCAAATGAGGAGGAAAATTTTGAGAATGTGAGAGCATTGCTGACTCTTAGAATTAAAAACTGATATTGCAAGAGGATTTGAAAAACAAATTGACCAATAAAATTTGGAATAGCGAGATTTTTTTGTAACAGAGTAATGAACAATACCTTTGGAAAACTTTATTACACAGAAAAGATTTTGCAACCTGAAAGTCTCTGTGGATAGTAATTTTTTAATTGAAAGGGCAACAGAAAGAGAGGACTAGAAATTATAATGCACATTGTTAAAGGTGCTGGCTTTCATTGTTGGAGGTTAGTGAAAAAGCACTGAGGACTGCAAAGAAAAGGAGAATTGTGAAAATATTTATTTGTCTAGCCCTACTGAGGACCTGATTACCGTCTAAATATTATTTTTCTTCTTCCTAATAAGCATAGTTTACACTTTCCTCTATACCTTGGTGATTTCTGGTAATGTTTATTTTCAGGAGACGAGAGAAGTTACAGACAGTGCGCAGCTTGTTCTACACTGCTTACTGTTCAACAATTGGGTTTAAATTCAAGAATGGTTCAGATTCTGGACTTGGAAGTCTTTTAGGTAACATTGCTGAAAAGGTGGGGATTTTATCTGCACAAAGGACGTCACTCTGATGGTGATTATATTTTTGTTTTCAATTTGTTTAATAAATAAAGTCTGAAAGAAGAGACATTATTCAATGTGAGACTGCAACAAGTGATAATATACATTTGTATACATAGACATATATATTATATATTTTTATATTTGTTGTGCGGGTAGAGTACACATTCTAAAATGGAAATGTGGTATGATTTTCTCAACAAAAAAATTGTTATGGGAAATTCATATGACACCAGAGGGGTTGTGCATCTCATTTACTCACATGACCATCAGAAACCAGAGATTAAATTTTGAATGTTTTATGCATTTACTCTATGAAGACCTTTGCTGAAATATAGCAGTCCTTTTTCACTCCTTCACTGTGTTGTCTCTTTCTGTTTCGATATGATTGAGTCACACATCTGACTTGTCATGTATGACAAACTGTGATCATATACAGGTCGTTTAGGTCTTCAAGTGATATTAGTATGTATTTTATATTTCAATGTTGTGTATTTTTACGTAACATAATTGGTGTTCACAGATACTGCCATAATTATTATTATTATTATTATTATTATTATTATTATTTTTCTTTTCATGGAGTGAATCGATTATAAGAACACACAATTAGAACTGTTGCCAATGATAAAATAAAAGCTTTAAATTGGTATGTCAAGATTTATATTAGTTAAGTACCTTAAGCAGAATTTTATTCACATTTGTTTTTGTGCTTTATGATACCAACAAAAGAAACACAAATTATTAATCCTGGACTTAGCAAAAGGAGCAATATGAACTTTTTTTTTTTTTTTTCACCGCATTATAAGAAATCAATTAATTAGTTGTGTTAAGACTGTCAGTATCCCAAACAGTTAACATTGGACATAGTTCCTAATGAACAATAAGCAACTAAATGTACACTCACAATAAGATTTGTTGTTATTACAAGAGTTTATTTAAAGTAAACTGTATTAAATTGTGCATTATTATACCTCATTTTAAATTATAATATCTAAATTGGCACATTAACCATAGTCTGTGACTTACAATGCACCATCTGAAAATTTTGTGTTTTTACTAGTACAGTTTTAAAAGCTGTCTCTTTACTTTTGTATAATATTTTGATGGGTAAAGATGTTCACTCATTAGTTGTCTGGATATATTTAAGCTGAAGAGTAGTTAGTTCTATATACTTAATGCCCTTTCTCTACCTCAACTCCCTCCCTCCCCCCCCCCCAAAATAAATAAATAAATAAATAAAATAAATCCCTTTCTTCAGATGCAGATCAGATCCCAACACTGTGACTCATTCACTATTGGATAGGACAGTGAGTTTTTGGGCTCCCATCGTGTGGCTTTAATCTCTTGGCTTGCTTTTATCAAATCCTGTAGTAAAAAACAGCACCTATCACAGTTGTGAAAATATTGATCAATTTCTGCTGAGGGTACGTCACATTTCGTGTTAGTCTGCTTGCAATGCATTATGTAAAAAAATTGAACTTGGTATACCAGAATTTTCATTCACAACTTTCAGTCAAGTATTGAAGTACAAGACAAAAGTTAAACGTTACTTTTGTCATTTATATTTAAAAATATAACCTTTCATTATCAGTCTGATGCCTATATGTACAGTGTATACATTGAATTGTTTTTAGTAACTAGTTATAACTGTTGGTTTAACTTCACGTTTCATTTTATTTCTATTGCCAGGAAACAGAAGGTTAACATTTTGCAGTGTGCATATACTGACGTAGTTTTTACTACTTAGACCCTATGATAAGCCAAACAATAAAATATTATTATAAGGCTGATCATTTTGTTTAATCTCGTAAGGTTTTACTGTAGATGTGAAACCATCTTACTTCTCTATAGTCCTTCATCTTTCTGTTGACTTTCTAGTAAGTGATCTTTAAATTTGCAGCTGTGTGTATAGGGAATGGTCTAGAGGAAGTTTTAGTCATGGCATGAAACTTCACCCATCTTAAGACTCCTGCTTCTTATTAGGAAAATTATATTAGCAAACATTCAGCAGGATTTGGAAGTAAAAAAATAAATAGTTATTGGCACAATGTGTTAAGTTAATTTTTTTTCTTTGCCTTATATTACATAAGATTTCATCCTTTATCTTAGTTTTTTCCTAAATGTAGGTCCTTGCAATGAATATACTTTGTGGGAAGTGAGTCGATAGCAACTTTTAATAAGTTGCTATGGATGTATTGTATTTGCAATGTAATCTTCATGTTTTGCATTGCATTATTCAAACCAAACACTAATTAGTGAATGTGCATATTCAAAGTGTCACTGCACAAAAGTATTTTAATGTATATACTTAAAATTAATGGTGCTTTGTATGTTGTTAATTGAGGCTATGAAAGCAACAGTGCCCCAACTCACAGTGTACCTTTATTGAGACAGAGGATGTATTGTGAAATGTCTCTCTCAAACACTCATTAATCTGTCATATTGTATGATGAATATTAGATTTTTACAGTAGGAATAATGTGATTTGAACTTCACCAATGTTCAGTGCATTATATTAGCAAACATGAAGCACACATATAACAGCAGTTTCCTTTCGTGGTAACACCTACAGCAACAGAATGTGTGGTCTAGAAATAGACATGTTTGGTTTCCACAATGTTGTCAACTGGTTTTGGTAGATACTAAAAATCAGCATTGGAGATTATCAAGAGAATGCATTATAGATCCAGAAAATGTAGGAAAAAATATATTTGACTTGATAAAATTGTGGGAATCCAAAACTGTTCCTTTCATAGCATCAACTGATGGTGTAATTTATTCAGAAAATCTGAAGGTTAATGCGGCAGATAATTTTTGTTATTTATTTATTATAACAAATGTGAAAGAAGAAAATTGCTTTATTACCAGTACCTTGAACTTTGTGCTGTGAAGAAGAGAGAAAAGAAAAATGAATTTAAAGAAATTGAGGTAATTGCTTGCACAGATGGTCAGAATATAAAAACAGAAAATAAGTTACAGTTAAGATGACAAAAAATTTCCTATTTCAGTTAAACATTCATGAAAGATGTATCTATATAGCTGTGTACACTAGTGTGCTTTCCAACATTTTTTCTTTTAATATTCATGGAAAATGGGCATAAAAATAGTCAGAAATTGCTATAGAATGATTTCAACATCACACTATTAAATGATGAAGCCAAAAGGTTCACTAGTAGAACATATTACAGTGATAAATGATAACTGCATGTATGAGAAAGCATTTGGAAGGAGGTTAATGCCAATTGCCTGTATAAATATTGTTGGTTTTGTTGTTGCATATGCTGATTGTATGGGACAGTTATTTTGTATTCCTCTGGCTGTGTCTGCGGATAAGTGATGTACTTTTAAGTAAATATTCATTTATTGATAGTGAAATCAACTGAAATTTCAATTTTTAAAACTATGACTTACTAAGTAGATTGCTTCTGTAAGGGGAAACTTTAAATTTTATTATTGTGAGAATTGGTGTTAATACTGCAGGACACCAGAATTAATATGTATTGAATATTTTAAAATTTTTTTCATTACTTCAAAAGATTTTCTAGAATCAAGGCCTTCTAATGGATATGTGCCTCCTGAAACTAGTGTTCAAATACTCTAATTTACAATATGATTTCAAATTTATTTTATAAAGTTCTGTTCATTTCTTCTTATGAGACGTACAAGAAAATATTACATTAGTCAGCTAGCGGACGTCACAGGTGGAAGTATAGAATAAGTTGCAAGGGAAAAGAACATTAATTTTGGGATTTCTCTCTGACATTTATGTGATAAACAAATGTACTGGTTACAAACATAGGTTGCATCAGTTGCAGTGTGTGCTATCTTTTTTCTCTGTAAATAGAATTTGTTATATGATAACACTGATTATAGTCTATTGTTTACATAAAATGTTAAATTCTGTTACATATAATGATGCTTAAATATTTTGATTTAACTGTCTAACAAACAATAGTTATTTACATGGAAAACAATGCAACTAGAAAAAATTGTTATAATTGCCTCTTTTTGTACTTTTAATGCATGTATGCATACGTCATTGTTCTTTGCTCTGTGTGTATTTACAATTTTACGATTTGCATCTGAAAGTATGCAAATTAACACACAAAGATTTGTAGACAAGCTCTGCTGTTGGTAGTTTCTGTTCCACTGAAAGAGTATGTTCCTTGTACATTGTATTGTTGTTTACATTTCAAACCAGAATCAATTTTGCTCAAAGATTTCTTCATTATGAGAAAGTTTTGTTCACTCTGAATGCTCCTCTCAATAAGGGATATTATAAGACAGTTAAAAATTGAATTTTTAATTCTATGCCATACAACATCTGTGTATGTTAATTTCATATTCTGATTGATTCTATAATCTATTCCTGTCACCTAAACATGAGAGTTTGTTAGGTTTTCAATTTTGTACTGAGTTGCCAGTTTGCTGCTACTACTACTACTACTTATGCAGAGCTAGTGTTTGGAAATTTATTGGGATCTTTGATTTTAGTGCATCATCATTGCCCATTGTACTAAATATCTCTTGACATCTTTGATGTGATTGCTATTTTATAGAAGGAATTGTAGACTCTATTTGGGTTCTCAACTGCTCCACATATACTGGAAATGAGTTGTATACAAACTCAAAATTGTATTGTATTTGTTACCATACATCCAATATGTCCACTATTTTTGTGGAAGTGGATATCCTGCTCATAAATTTCCTAGTATGGAAATGAATCCCATTCATAGTCATTTGAACGATCTTCAAATGTTTCCATACCGCTTTTGTGTTCCAGAAATTTCATCATCATTCTTCAAATTGGAATGAATTCAAATTAATGCATCACACATGGCAAATAATCCTAAAATGTTCTACTATTTATTGTGATTGTTTTAATTACATTTACTGGCCATCATTAATTTTAAAAGGTAAACTATTCTATAACAGATTGGATATTTGTTGTTCATCATTCGGCATTGAGAAAAGAAGTATAGATCGCTATGACAAGTTCAAGCTTTAATGTTAGTAAACTGTAATCTGTGATGTAAATACTAAAAACACTTTTGCCTCTGGATCTCACCAATTGTGCTTTTGCCAGGTGTTATGTCTTTTTGTGTTCTTTTCTGTATTTCCACAGATAAATTGACTCTATTAATGAATGTTTGCCCAGTATAATGGGTTATATAATTGTATAAATGGTTGTCGTAGGAAACTGTTTGAAATAAGATAAGCTACACAAGAAAACTTGTATGTTTTGATACATCAATGCGATAATGCAGTCGTGAATGTAAATATCCTATTGTATACCACATTTATTTAACTTTGTGGGAAATACTCTGAATTTACAGTTGTACTACAGTATTTTAAAATTTCACAGTGTTACTGCAAAGGAAGTTCTGCAGTTATTGTAAAAAGATAAATTCATATGGTTGTTACATAGTAATATTAGCAGTATAAAGTGTGTAGCTGAGTGCCTGAGGTCATTGTGCAGTACATCATATTGTCATTTAACTTTGTTTTTTTATGAATTTGAATCATTGCAGCTGAGCAGTGGTCTAATTACAAGACAGAATTTCCATTGGTGATGCTACAGTAAAATGTTCATCAAATTAAAAGTAGTTCATAAACTTATAAGAGGCAAGGAAATTTGAGATTGGAGGAAAGGCCTACAAAGGAGGGAATGATCAGAAATTTCACTTTGAAAATGTATTGAAACTTATAAGAAAATGTGGATAGCCTGTGATGGCACGGTTCATCTTCGTACGTTAATAAAGTTGGGTGTGTCTGAGGGATAACATCACTCTAAGTGGAGTGAAAATGCTGCTGTATTGGTCCACACATATACAATTTTCACAAGAATACTTGTACAGAGATGTATACATGTACATTAAATTAAATTTTGTTTATTACATAAAAATATTTAGCTGAAGTCACTAGACAACACATTTCAAAATATGATATCTCTGTAACAGCTGACTTTACCATGTCTGCTTCTCTAATTGCTCTTGTGGGAATACCATGGTGATTGCCTAAAAAAGTAAAGAAGCTGTCCATGTTGACAATAATAATGAAGGTTACTGTTCTTTTTTCCTTATAATGACTGCCACAAGGAGAAGCAAATAAAATGTTGTTAGAATTTAATGAATAGAGTGCAAAGCACTTGAAAAGGATACAGAAATTTGGAAGACAACAGCAGTTGAAATGGATGGACCAACACAATGTAAGGTGGCAGAGAATGGCAAGAGAACAGAAAAGGAAACTGAAGTAAAGAAAGCGGACTTGAAAAACTGATGAAGAGGAGTGTAACAGATTCTAATTAATGCGGAAACGCGAAAAAGTAAGTCTTTATTAGAGAATATAAGAACTGACCCAAAAGAAGACTGGATAATTACACCGATGAAAGGTAACAGAAGCAGAACTGTATGCACTAGACAGCATTATATGAGCAAATAAGGGATGTCACTAATAATGTGCTTACAAAAAAGTGAAAGAAGTGTTTTAAAGAGTAATGTACAAAATATCACTGGTAGTGTGTTGATTACATGACAGATGGAAATATCCTGGCCTAGAGTAATAAAGAGTGACCAATAGAAGCAATGATTTGAGACTTCCAGGATGGGATGATTCAGGTTAAACATCAGTGCAGGTATACTCAGATTAAAATTACTTTCCAGTTGACATTTCAGCGAGTTGAGTGGTAGGGACCGCCGTCCAACATTAGTTCTTTCTTGAGCACTCTTGTGCTGCCTATTTTGTAGGTACATACAACAGCTGGCTGCTCACCAGCAACACTGCCTCTGCCACTGCAGTCTGTCAGTCACAAAGTAATTTTAATTGGACTGTAGTAGTAGTTGAAGGCATCTATCCTGGCTTCATTACTGCATCATCTCAGTCCCCAAGTCAAATGTCCTGTTGTTAAGTTATGAATGCATTTAACAGTATTTCATTGTTTCATTTGTTATTAATGAATTAATAGGAAACCCTATTTCCAACAATAAATCATAGCACAAATCTCACTGTGTGTATATGAGCTATACAAGAAAATCACATGGAATCATTTTGTTGAATAGAATGCTAACTCCAAAAATATTAGTGAACCATTTAATTGTTTTATATGTACTTAGTTACTGACACAAATTTATTCTTTACTTTGTGTAAAATTTAGTGTGTTACTATATATAGTCTTCCCAAATTTTGTATTATTAAGTGATTTTCTTGTGAAATGTAGTCTAAAACATTGGATGAAATCGTGTTTCTTTTCTTCTATAATAACAAGAGACATTGTCAATTATTGAGCTAAATGCTCAGCAGCTTCTTGGAAATGGTTGCTCACATGCAATAGGTTAAGCGACTCTTCTTCATTTAGTACAAAATTAGTTCTATGCAAGTACAGAATGTCAGATAACTGTTTGTCTGTTGTACAAGAATGTTAGCTCTGTTGACATAGATGTAGAGTCACCATTTGCGGGATGTTACATGTGACAGGGGTCTCTAAAGACTAAAAACATATGTAGTAGACAGTGTTATGCATTCTCTCTAACCTCATCTAGTGTAAGAACATTGATTTTACAATATCACATTATAATAAATCTCATGTAAATTGCCTTGGACATAAATGTGGGTTGCTTCTTTGTAGTAGTGCAGATGTGATTTTATTTTTTCGGTACATGGGTGCTGCCATTTTGGTTGTGATGAGTGTTGTCTATCAAAGTGGTTGAACATAATACTTCATAACTAACATTTCTGATATTGTGTGATGTGAATTCTGTGATTGTGCATAAAAGTGAGTGAAGTTACTGAAAATGTCAGTAATCCAATATTAAGCGCACATGCAATCCAGTTTTATAATCGTGCAGATACAAAGAATGCTTTTATTGTGTAGAATGCTTTAGTGTTGTTTCTGGAGAAGTTATTAGAAATGTGTTCTTTGATATATGAGCAAAAATGCTCAGTTGAATTCTGTTACTAATGGAAGCACTGAGTTTTACTATTTATCACTCTCACTGCCTCATTGGTAAAATTTATAGTTTGCCATTGGCCTAAAATCAGCATATCTAGTTTGATTTTGTGTTCTTCATTATAAGCTTCATATGATAGCACATACAAAAAGTGTTACGTATTTCCTTCTTTAATATTTCAAACTAGTTTAGAATTTTCTCCGTATGATTTATTAATTTCTTTGATGAAAAAAAAGTTATGCAAAAATGTGTTTAACAAGTTTCTGTCATTCACGTGTAGTCATTTCAGTTTCTTTTCTGGTCTTATGAATTAAAATATTACCTGTGATTAAGAATAAAACAAACTGTTCCTGTGTAGGACAAAATTTCTGGAGCTTCAGAAACTTTCCAATCTTTATTAAAGCAATACATATTTTAACAATGATTATATAAAGTGCCTGCCTATGAATGATCAATTCATGATGAAAAGATACTTCAGTTAATGGTCTTTGTGGATTGAAAGGGGCAGTGGAAATATTGTTTGTTTCAATGTTCCTCAGCTTTATGTATTTCATAGAGGACAGCTTGTTGTTCATCTTGAGTTGCACCTCAGAAGTATTTGTTTGGCAGGTCAGTATTTGGGAATACTGCCCATTATCAGTGAAATCTGATACAAAGAGCAAACAACAAATGTATTCATACAATATGTTGATAACACAGGAACTCTTTTTGTACACGAAAGTAGAAAAAAATAAGGTTACTTACATATTGTGAAGGTCTACATCAAATGACATGCCTGTCAGATGTGAAATCATTATGACTGTATAAATGATGTTGCTTTAGAGAAAGAGAAACCCTGTGGGTACTGAAAAACGTAATTGTAATGCAGTAAATACCTATGCATACATGATCACATTAGTGTATGTTTCCTCATGGTAAAAACAGTGTCTTATATCTGCAGTACATAGATCATTCTGTAGAAATGCTTTGAAACTGTAAAATATTAAAAGGAGTTGGAATAATCATGTCTTTAAAATACACTTTAGAAAGGTCACCAACAATTTCTTCTACCAGGTTACATTTTACTCCTCGAACACCTTTAAGGAGAAATTGTCTGGTGATAATGTTTACATCTATCTTAAAGATATGCCCACTCTTGCTCTGTTTAGCATTTTACAGTTTTGTAACATGTATGTGTATTGATCCATGTGCCACAGAGGTAAGACACTTTGTTTTTACTGTGAGATAATTTACCCTACTGTGGTCATGTGTGCAGAGTTATGCAAAGGGTTATGATTATATTTTTAAACATTCATGTGGTTTCTCTGACTTTAGATTGGCATCATTAATATAATCACAAAGATTTTACACTTGACAAGTGTGTCGTTTGAGGTAGACCTTCACAGTGTGTCAGTAATCTTATTTTTTCATGGTAGTGTATGCCAATTGTGCTTGTGTTATTAACATTGGTATATATAGATTTGTTGTTTATCCTCTAAATCAGCTACCACTCTTCATGGGCTGTCTACCTGAATACTGGTCTGGCAAATAAATACTTCTGAAGTGCAGCTGATGCTAAACAACAATGTGTCCAAAAAGTGCCAGTATCTCACTTCACTACCTGTGTGGCAATAGATATTTTTCCACCCAGTGAAAACCAACTTCATACTTACAATTCTCTTAGGCAATTATCAGTGTGTGCCCTGAATCAACCATTACAAAAATGGTAGGTCTTATCTGCAGTGATATACATTTTTTTCATATATTAATCTATGTTCAGTTAAAACTAAAAAGATGCCTGTATTACAGTGTCAGAATACCATGTAAATGAATTTGTAACTAAGACATGAAAAAGTAGTACCTTGTTTGTCTATGAATGAACTATTTTGACTTAAACATACACATGGAATGACAAATCTGCTGTTATGAATTATGCCATAAACATTTTACACTATCAAATTTAATGTCTTATACAACTTTGGTATGAAATATAAATGTTTCAGCCCTGAAATTTTTTAACAAATAAGTAATTAATTTAGAACAGAATAACCACTTTTGAATGTGATGAAACATGTATTTGTTTCAGATACTTTATTTTAGTATCCTGATAACTGTGGGTGTTTTGTATTTTATCATCTGGAACAAAAACTTTGTGCCTTAATATATTCCTCCCTTTTCTGTAGGTTTATTGTATGTTTTTGTACAATATTGTATGTGAAGATGTGTATTAGGTAAAGTGCTAAACCATGGCATTAAAGTGTCTGACTAAATTGATTATTGTGCATGAGCTGAAGACCTCTTCACCTTTGTACCAAGTTGGTTTTCTTTCAGATAACTTGCTCAAATTTACTTATATTAAGCTTTTGATACCTAATAAGCAGCAAAGTGTTTTAGTTGAGATTTAGTATGAATAATTGTTTTGGCATTTTTTATTTATTTTTTTTTTTGGGAGGATTTAGTTCCAATTAGAATTTTTATCTGAAGGTGGTGACTATATATATAATCTGACCATTGTGAAACTAATAAACATTAGAGAGATTTTTACATCTTCATAGTAATTTAATTACCTGCAGTTGCAGGTGCATTGCATTTCAAATAAGACTGCATATTATTTTATTGTTTCTCTAAACAAGTTAATTACAATCATCCCACTGCACGCCTTAACAGTTGTTTTTGAGTCATTCATCTCTGTATAGGAGAGTCTTGAATAAAATGTATTTGTCTTTTGTGTGAAATCTGATGACCAGATAGGGAAAATCACCACCACCACCATCATTATTATTGTCATGTAAGAGTATAAAATATTTTCTTCACAGAGAATATTACATTGTTCAGAATTTAAAACTTTGGTGCCCCAAGGTTTATTTGTCACTATGCCATTTTCCACACTGTTGGATTATTGGCTTTTTTTCTGTTTTATTCTTTTCATGAGTCAGGTGTTTTTATAAAATGTCAGTGGCATCAAAGTAAACATGAATGACATAGAGACACACAAATATAATCATCATTTGTGATATAAATATGATAAATTTAAATAAAGCACAAGTTATATATATTATTTTTTTAAGAACTTTTTTATCTTGTCAGCCAAATCCGTACTTAAATTTTTACAGAAAATCTGTACTTAATTTTAAAAGTTCTTATGGGCAGCTTATTCCAAGCATTGGCTAATATCTACTCTCTTATTGTTTTGAATCCTGTGAAAAAATTATAAATAAAGAACTTGTCAATTGTAAAATTATTCCTAAATAAATGTAATTATTTTTGTCATTTTTGTTGTTTAGATAAATTGTTTCTGTGCCATGATACACTGCACAGTTTTGTATAAACACAAGGTGAGCTACGTATGGTATATTGCTGACATTATAAGTAGGACATACATATTCTTCTGTTAGCCAAATAAGAAAAGGCACTTACTGAAAAACGTGAGCAGTGACACCAAATGACACACAGGTGGTGATTCTGTGAACTTGTGGTTTGATGACACTACTTGGTGAACATACTAACAAGGGAACCTCCCCACCGCACCCCCCCTCAGATTTAGTTATAAGTTGGCACAGTGGATAGGCCATGAAAAACTGAACACAGATCAGTCGAGAAAACAGGAAGAAGTTGTGTGGAACTATGAAAAAAAATAAGCAAAATATACAAACTGAGTAGTCCATGCGCAAGATAGTTAACATCATGAATAATATGAGCTCAGGAGTGCCGTGGTTAGCGTGAGCACCTGCAGAATTAGAGTTCCTTGGTTCAAGTCTTCCCTCGAGTGAAAATTTTACTTTTTTTATTTTTGCAAAATTATGATCTGTCCGTTCGTTCATTGAAGTCTCTGTTCACTGTAATAAGTTTAGTGTCTGTGTTTTGCGACCGCACCGCAAAACCGTGCAATTAGTAGGCGAAAGGACGTGCCTCTCCAATGGGAACCGAAAACATTTGATCGCAAGGTCATAGGTCAACTGATTCCTACACAGGTAAACACCTCTGATATATTCTATACGACACTGATGATGGCATGTGCGTCACAAGACAGGAATATGTTGTCGACCCACCTAACTTGCACACTTGACGAATGGGTAAGAAGCTGCTTCTACTTTGCCCGATTTAGGTTTTCTTGTGGATGTGATAATCACTCCCAAAAAAGTGATGAAAACATAAGAGTTTGTCAGATAACAACTGTCTGAAAATAAAAAATTAGACTTTTCATTCGAGGGAAGACTTGAACCAAGGACCTCTTGTTCCGCAGCTGCTCACGCTAACCACGGGACCACGGCGCTCCTGAGCTCACACTACCCATGATGTTGCCTATCTTGCCATGGACTACTCAGTTTGTATATTTTGCTTATTTTTTTTCATAGTTCCACACAACTTCTTCCTGTTTTCTCGATTGATCTGTGTTCAGTTTTTCAAGGCCTATCCACTGTGCCAACTTATAACTAAATCTGAGGGGGGTGCGATGGGGAGGTTCCCTTGTAAGTGGCATTGAATCACTGATAAAAATTAATAAAATTTACAAATGGATCAGATTTTTATGTCCTTGTTGTAGGTTACAATTATGAGTGTCATGAAAGAGAATGTAGCAAAGGTGTGGTGTGTACGGTATATTGTTGTTCATTTAAAAATGAAAATTCAACAGATGGCTTGTGGCTGGCTGGTAATGTGTATTACCTCCTGAGTGGTTCTCAGGCCACCAGAGAAAGGTTCCCAACAGTGATATTTAAAAAAAAGGAAATGTGAGACTTTAGCCAGTCTACACGTGGCTCTTAACCAATGGCCAATGACTCTAATCGTTTCCCTTATGTAGCAGCATTGGTGTGTATGCTTTAAATGTTATGATATCGGGTAACTTTCTCTAATGTGTCTGTTTCAAGGACATGGAAAACCACACAGTTAGTGTGCTTAATTTTTTATTATGTTATGTTCACTGCAAACAAATTATTATTATGTTATTTGAATATTACAGTTTGTAGTTCATTATTATATGATACGTTAACTTTATTTTTTATACAGCTTTTGAGCTGTTATTACACCTGGAATAATTTCTAAGACAACCCACAGTGTACATGCTGACAGTTACATAGATGAGGACAGACCTCCCCAAAAAGGATCAAATGTCAGGAGAAAGTGGCATTGTGTATTGTTATATAATATTGTATTGGTGAACCATCTATATAAGCAAACATTGTTCCAAAATAATCATTGGATGATTCTGTCACTTGCAAATGTGCCTCAGTTTGTTCAGTTTTACAAGATAGAAATAAAGTATTTTTCACATGTATTGAAGTTGCCCACTAAGTTAGTTTCGTTGTTCTGTGTCCTTAGATATTTTTCATTTACTTTATCTGATGGTTGTCAAAACAAATTCTTATGCAGAACTGGCCAGGCCATACAGCACTCAAAAGGAAACTGCCGAGCCACTTGGTAGTCTGAACTCTAGGAGTTCCATAAATTGAGTAAAAATTTTGCAGTTTTTCAGTCATTGTTTGATGGAACTAGTCCTGTTACCATATATTATGTGTTATTGGAGCATGTAGTTTCTGTAGGAAAAAAATCTTCCTTCTAATGATATGAGGGAGTCAATTCAAACTTCTGCTTAAGAATGGCAATTTGTGATTAGTGAAGCACCAGAAACTGAATAATTTAAAAACTGGAGGAAACCTATAGCTTAGTGTTGGTGCGAGAAGACATTAAGTTCATAGAGTAATCTCTGACCCCCATTCCAAGATCAGCTACACATAAAGCAATATATTTCAAACAAAACACTCAAGTATGGAGTAAAAAAATTATGAAGTTATGACATAGTATTGAATGCCCTTGGAATTTCACAGTGAATGTGGAAAATGAGAGTTGAGGTTCCAGCTAGTATTGTACTCGATTATTAAATAAAAGGGTTCCTTTTTCGGGGGATAATTAAAAGAAAGACAGAATATTTACTAAGAGAAGTTATGAATGTGAATCTCAAGATAGAGAACATTACTGTTGAAGAGCCAGTTGCAAATTATTGCCTTGAAGTGGAAAGCTGAGATATGTATTCACACTCCCCAGCAAGGACGGGGATGAAATGGTGATAGGGAAAGCTGGGGGAAGAATAATGGCAAAACAAGTATTATGCGGACAGTATATTGTGGCAGTTGGGCACGACTCTAAACAAACAAGAACTCGGACTGCCCGAGGGGAGAGGAGTGGCGCGCTGAAATAAGCCCTGCCTCCCTCTTGAAGGGCTGCCATCCTACAGCCACAATTTGTGCTTCCATGAAATCAGAACTGAGATAATGCTCATGGGGCTCTCTGATTCCTGTTGTTGTGGTGAAAGTCGCAATTTGAATCTATTTATGCAACAGGATTAGTCTCTTCACTCATTTCAAAATAAGAAATATGTAACACAAGGCAAAATGGAGTAATAAAGCATTTGTTAGTGTCTACAGTGCAATTGTTTGCTGCGGTTGGCAGTGGTAGTTCAGGCCTGACCTCTACTGCTATCTTACGCAACCATAGTTCAAAACACTTCCCGCCTAAAACTGTCCAATATAGTGTCCGTATAATAGTTGTAGTGGAGTTCAATATCTGATCAAATGAGCTCATACTATTCATTTCCATGAAAGAGTTTGAGTGCAACGAAATACCTATTAAACCTAGAACAACGTTGTTAAATAGCCACACACCATACTAGCTAGCAACCAAATAGGTGTCCATTATTGAGTTCAACAAAAATATTGTAAAATGTGAAAGAACAACTGTGTGGTTGCCATCTTATCAAAAAGTGTGTTACTCCTTCAGCATACACTAGCAAGAAAAGAAGGTAACATTGGAGAAAGATTGCTGTCCCTGCAACCAAAACTGCATTAAACACACAGTTTCAAAAGTTACATTAAAAAAGCAAGTAGTGTAGTGGAAATACATTTTATTATGTAATTGTTTCAAAGAGCTATACTGAACAGTTTGAGTAGTTGATAACAAACAAAATCATTTATAAATAAATGTATACATTATTAAAATATGCCATATTATGTTTCCATGAAATACAAGATACACTAAACTGTTTGTTTGAATGCAGTATTCTGACTTTTGTAGTTTGCACAACAATGAGGGGAAAAATTATTTTGTTGAATCTTGTTTGTTTGTAATGGTTGCTATGCACAAGTAAGCATGGATTCAAATATTTTTATTTAAAGGAAAATCTTTAATGGAATTTAGCATCCTTAACAAATAAAATTCAACTAAACGTGGCCAGCAGTTATTTTAACAGCTAATTAAATCTGTGCAAGTTTAGAATTATGTGGCGGTATAAATATTGATCACATTCTCTCTCTCTCTCTCTCTCTCTCTCTCTCTCTCTCTCTCTCTCTCTCTCTCTCTCTCTCTCTGTGTGTGTGTGTGTGTGTGTGTGTGTGTGTGTTACAGGCAGGAGAACTGCCATGTAAATATTTTTTTATAGCTCCAGTGTATTTTCAGAAATTCATTATGCACAGTCCTTACTACTTTGATAAAGCAGATTAGCACAATGCTTAGGACAGTGAATTAATGTTCAAAAGGAGCGAGATTTAAATCTCTGGCTAGCCATTTAAAGTTATGTTGTCAGTGGTCTCCTTGAGTTACTTGAGGTTTGGTTCCTCATAAAAGGTCAGGACTGAGCTCCTGCTCCATTCCTTTCCAACCTGAGCATGTTCTTTATTTATAAATACTTGGGGAGGCGAGCACCAAACTAGTATAAATTACTCTTGTAGTAACTCTTACTTCCTTAGTCGGGACTACTTTAGTAAATTACTTCTGTAGTAGTATACTCTTGTAGTAACTTGGAAAGTTTCGTTTCTGTTTACCTCTTTAGTTGTAACTGAAGTAGTAACACCTTTTTACTACAGAAGTAAGCCATTTCATTTCCTCCAGCAGCATAAAAGTACCCTAGACAGACATTGAGTCATTCTCATCAGGTTGCTTCCCTGATTACCTAAAGCAGGCAAAAATACTTTCCATAAATAAAAAAGGTGACAGAAAATATAGAAAATTACAGACCTGTTTCATTACTGTATTCCTTTCCAAAAATAATGAAACTATTATGAAAAATAGATTGATTATTTAAATAAATATCAGCTTCTGTGCAAAGAACAATTTGGCTGCAGTTTTAGAAAGGCAACAGAAGCTGCTATAGCAAAATTTACAAAATTAGTTTTATAAGCTCTAGATGAAGGAGAGCAAGTAATAGGCATTTTCCTAGACTGCAGTGAAGCATTTGACACAGTTGATCATGAAATACTTTTAGGTAAACGTGAAGCACTAGGGATAAGGGGGATGGTAAATAAATATTTTAGGTATGACCTAGCAGACAAGAGTGCAGAGGGTAGATACATCCCAAATTTTAAGTGCTCCAACTATATGGTGAAACATGTTTCAGACCCAGAATATTTGTTTGAATGTTGGAGTCCCTCAAGGACTCAAGGGGAGCATGTTAGGCCAAACATGGTTTCTCATTATTTTAATGACCTCCCACAGTGGGTCACAAAAGGAGAAACCGTGTTATTTGCTTATAACAGCAATATAATAATTACAGATAGGACACCAGAAATGTTAGAAGTAAAAGCTATGGGGTATTCTGACAGTTCCAAGTGAATACATATTTCTAACTTCAGTTTTTACACAAAAAAAGAGCAATATGCAGGAAACATCTCCATACATGATCATCAAACCTGATACAGTGATTTCTTATATCTGGAGAGAATGAGCAGAGCAAAGAACGAAGTCACTATGTTTTACTGAGGAAACAAGATATATAATCAACTGCCAAAAGAGATCAAAAACATTAAGGAATTCTATAAATTTAAAACTTATCTTAAATATTTATGAAAAAATAGTTTTTACTCCATTAAAGAGTTCATGCTACATAAAATTAGTACAAATAAATAAGCAAAAATAGACAGAAATGATGGAGTATGCTTGTAAGCATCATAATATATTCTAGTTTGTAATTTAGTCCATGCAATACAAAACCAAGGTATATTATCAGAGCAGTCTTAGGGTTCATTTCTCTCGTTTGAAGCAGGCTCTTCTGCCTTACATAATGCAGTGCTAAATTGTGATTTTTTTTTTTTGTGTGTGTATATATTGTTATGAATTATCTTACGTAGTTCTGTTATAAATAATGCATATATGTGTGTGTGTGTAAAGACAACATCCATACAAATAAATTTATCTGTGAATGAAAGAATAAATAAATACAATGTGCACACAGTTTGTATGGTTTGAGGACTTATTCAACTGATACGGACTGAGGTGGTGAACTGGATAAGGCAGTTGACCCACATTTGGGGGAATCAGGTTCAAATCCCCATGTTGCCATCCACATCTATGTTTTATGTGGTTTCTGTACACAGATGAAGGTGAATGCCTGAAAGCTTCCTCTGACAAAGACATAGCCGGTTTCCTTTCACCGTCCAATCCATTCATGTGTTCTGTCTCCAGTAATCTCGTTGTCACCCAACCAGTTGCACCTTACGGCCGGCATTGGGACATGAGCTCTTTCTTCTAGACTCTGAGGAAATATTTTGATCCTTTTGAGCAGTGACAGAGAATATTACACTGGCCAGTCTTTCTATTGGTATTTTGATGAAACTCCCAGTCTGTAACATTGGTTCTTGACTTAACTATGGTTTTGAGCTACATGGAAGGCCTGTACCAGAGGGAGATGTGATTTTTTTGGAAAGTTGGTTTACGACTTCTTATAGAGGGTGTTTCAGAAAGATTCATCCAATTTCACAAGACTCTGCCTTCTACATAAATGAAAATACAAGCTTGAATTTGATTTTAACATACACATTGAAACTAAAATCACCCAATTGAAAATTGTGGTTCATGTGGCTGCTGGTAGTGCTCTCCCTGCTGTAGCTAGCTCACTCACTTGACCCTTGCTCATTATCTGAAGTGCAAGAGAGAGATAATGCAGCAACAAAAGGCGCTTTGCATTCTATATTTCAACAGGTTCAACTGAGTTAAAACTGTGCAGTGTGTTTTTTGTCGAGAGTATGGCACTGCACCTCCTCCAGCTCAAAACATTTAATGATGACACCAGTAACTTTCAAGGCACTTGTTTATATGAAGGGAGATCCACAGGTCGTCTCCCTGTGTCATTCAAGACGTAGAATATAGAGCACATTCACCAGTTTTTTGCACATAGACCACGGAAGTCTGTCTATCTTGACATCTGAGAGGCATCTGTTCGGGCATCTATCAGTTTTGTTTTGTGGTAACATTTGTGTTTCAGACTATAGATCATTTAATTCATACAAATCCTTCAGTATGAAGGTGAATGAAGTGTAAACTTTCGTGAATGCATTCTGCATGTGGAGATGGAAAAGAACCAATTCCTTTCCTGTACTGAGGATACATTCCATTCAAGTGGGAAAGTCAGCCACCACAATGTAAAAATGTGGGGAATACAGCAGTCACATAGCACTGTCAAGCAAGAAAGACTGTCCAAAGCATCGTATGTTTTGCGCTGCCTTTTGAGAGAAGATTTACGTTTGTTTTTATTTATTTAGAAAGGTGGTTACAGAAAGACTATCCAAAGCATCGTATGTTTTGCGCTGCTTTTTGAGAGAAGATTTACGATTGTTTTTATTTATTTAGAAAGGTGGTTACAGAAATTAATACCTGGATATTTCATTTTTCACTTTAGTACCTGTATGTTCCTTAACATTAACTGGTAGATTGGGCGTTCAAGCTTGTTACTTGTAAAATAAGTTAACTCGACGATCCAACTTTCCGAAATGTTCGATTACGTCGTACAATTAATCTCATTTTTTTCAAGTAATCGCACTACTAGTTTTTCAACCGAAAGCGCTGATGGGGGGGTTCTGGGACGTACTGTTCTTCAAATAAGTTTTTACGCGTTTAAGTGAAGAACAACTCCTTTCAACTGAAGCACTTTTTGCACTAATGGTAGCAATTACACAAAATAGTTAGAAAGCTTATGGAAGAATTTGGACCATTCCATTCTCAGTCAATCTTTTGATTCCGTCTCCCAAGCTGACAGAGCGTAATATTCTTTCCGCAGGGAAGAAAATACAGTCTCCAGTTGCACACGCGACTGCAAGCGGCTGAGGACGCACTGTAAATTTGTAATAATGAATCCACACCGTCTGAATGGAAATGCTGAGCGTAATTGGCGAACTGAGTCGTATCCCCTATTCCAAGGAAGAGTAATTTGGTACAATGTGAAAATTTTGTTTCCATTTGTGTTACAATATTATCGAATACCTTGAAGTACACCTGTTTGTGTTTTGACATTAATGGATTGCCAGTTTATTCATCCCTCATTTCAGCTCTATTCATAGAAGCTTCGGTTTGCGAATTAGTCGAGCGTTTCGTGCAAATTAAAAAGTCGATCAATTTATCTTCATTTCTTAAGTTTTTCATATAAGCTGTGCATTCTGAGACAGCATTGTTGCAAAACTGCGCAACATTGTTCAAAATAGCCCATTTTTTCCCAGTGTGCTTTTAAATCTTTTCTGTTTAGCACAAGTTTAAAAATGGCTCTGAAATTTCCGGGATTCAGGGAATATTCTGTTTCATAATCACCTCTGAAAGCTAGTTCCTGCTTACACAAAAGACTTGTGACATCAATTACAACTGTCAAGATGTCTCTATTAGCTTTCACTTCATCGTTGTTCCTAATTTTCATCAGTTTGTGAACTCATTAAATAGCTCTTAAATACTAAACGCTTGTTTGAATAGTTCATTATACGAAATAAAACTACTCAGATGATGGTTAGAAGAAGTATGCCATGCTCAACCTCTAAACAGATTCTTCAGATTGTTGAAACCCTCAGTGAACCATACAATTTTCTTCTGCTTAATAGCAAACATGGCCGGCAGAATAATTTTCTTTTTCTATGGCTAGCACATAACCACTTGTGCTGCTCATAACACAAGCTTTGGAATGCATGTATTTTGAACTTAAATTTCTGAAGAAGATGTAGCGCCAATGTTGGACATACTTTCTTCAAAGATTAATATTTTTCAGTTCCACATCTCCTTCAAAACGAAAGGTCTTGCAAGAAAGTAATGATATCCTCACTCTAAAGCATTACTTCAGTACTGCCGCAAGGCAGGGCTTTATCAACATTCGGTGCACATGGGACAACTAACGTAAGATATAACTAGAGAGGCGACATCGCAGCTACGGGCCTCCCTTGCCAGGGAAGTGCACGTCAACAAAGCAATGACAGCCCCTCGTGGGCCTAGTGTTCCTAGTAGTGACGTCATGGTTACCACAGCAACCGAGGTTTTCATGTGGTCTATTTATTTATTTACTTATTTTGAACCAACATCAACTGAATCCCAAAAA
Organism: Schistocerca piceifrons; assembly: GCF_021461385.2. Lineage (NCBI taxonomy): Eukaryota > Metazoa > Arthropoda > Insecta > Orthoptera > Acrididae > Schistocerca > Schistocerca piceifrons. Next base: position 774,045,957 of record NC_060149.1, read on the forward strand.
AGTTTGTTTTGTTCCAGTCTTCTGGATAAGTCAGAGCCTTACTTACTAGGGTTGCATATTATTGTGTGGCACTTTTATCTACACAACTTTTTCTAAATTTAGTTGAGAGAACAGAGTTACATATATGAACTATACATTAAAAAAATTGTTATTGCCATACTTAGATTAAGGAATCTACAGTTTGTGACAGAGTATTCATATCTTACATTCAAATATTTACAGTTTGTGACACAGTCTGAGATCTGAGTACGAGTGTACTAAATCTAGAAACTCATCTATTGAATATACAGGATTGTTTAGGAGCCATAATTTTAATTTCGTTTTTAGTTTTGTAATGGGCAATTTGGAGATATTAGGATGGAAGCAATTCAGTAGTTTTATGCCTGCATAGTGAGGGCTTTTCTCATAAAGTGTTGTTCTATGAGATATGATGTGGGGTCTCTCTCTACCTCTAGTGTTGTGATCGTGTATTTCTTAATTAGGTGTTTTGTTACTGTTTACTGCCATAATGATTATCTTCAGTACATACAGGTTATGAACAGTTAGTATTTTAAATTCTTTAAACAAATTTCTGCAGGACTCACTGGCACATTTTTTTCCCATAATTCTATGTGCCTTACTTCTTTACCTTTACTTCTGGATCCCCATACCTCTATCCCATAGCTCAGATGGGATTCAAATAGTGCAAAATATATTAGCCTCAGAATGTTGATGTTACAAAAAGGTGTCAGTTTTCTTAGGACATATATGGTAGTACATAGGTTTTTGCAAATATCATTCACATGATCAGACCAGTTTAACTCTGCATCAAGTGTCAGGCCAAGAAATTTGGTTGAGTAAAGTTTTTTTTATATATTTGTCACCCATTAAGATTTGGTTTTCATGAGTTTTTGCCTCCCAAGATCAAATTCAATGCATACAGATTTATTTGTGTTTAATTTTAGTTTGTTTTCATTAAAATACTGCAGAATTAAGCCTGCTGCAGTATTGTATTACACTTCGAGCTGTGAATAGCTTGGATTGCAGCATATTAACATGGTATCATCTGCATATAAGATAGCTGTTGCATGGTTTGTTATGGACTGAATATCATTAACATAAATAATAAAAAGAAGTGGTCCTAACATTGACCCCTGTGGAATACCAAAATTTATGTCAGTGGTGTTTGATTTGTATGCTCCCTTTGTAGTGCTAATAGACGCAAACTGCTTCCTATTTGTCAAGTAGGACTTCATCAGATTATGGGCTGTGCCTCGAATGCCATAGTTCCACAGTTTGCCCAGCAATATGGTTGTATCAACACAATCAGATGCTTTTTGTAAGTCCAGAAAGATGCCACATACATGTTCTTTATTATCTATTGCTTGAGTGACACCTTCGATTAAGTTGGATGGTCTCCTTGCCATATGCTTCGCACCTCTCTGCCTTAGGTTAGGATTAAGCTTTGACTTACTCTTTAGTGCTGGCAGTTTAGATGAAATAACACAAGCCAACATCTTTTGCACTTGCTGACAAAGTTGCATAAAAGTTAGTGTATAAATAATTATTGCTGCTACGGCTACTAGTACTACTACTACTACAGAAAATGAGGTGGTCTGGCCTCCCTTGCCTCCTCTAATCAGCCACCAGTGCATCATATGTGTTTCTGTGGATGAAGAGACCTACAACGCAAGTGCCAAAGGAAAGGAAATGTGATTTGGCAGAAAATTGCCTAAGCACTGAAAGGTCCAGTACGTGAGAAAGATGATAAATTTATTAGGTGGTAATGGAGACAATAAGCACAAGCTTCATACAGGAAAATCCCAGTAAATATCCTCTAAAGTAAACAAGTGCAAATGTGTAACTATTGTGCTGATTAAAATTACAAATACATGAAAAACATGATTATTCTCGTTGCTTACGTTCTCGATATCGGTAATTACATGACTGAAGTATCACTATTATATTGGAGATGTCTGACGATAAATAAAAACAGTTTACCCAGGGTCACTCTATCTACCCTCTAACAAACTGCTAAATATAGCAGATTTTATCAAGTAGCTTATGTAACATGTAGTATGCTGTATTTCACATTTCATTAATCATATTTTATTGGCATTATCTTCCTTAGACTTCAATAATTGCAGACACTAAAAACCATCTGATATATAGCAGCTACTGAAATGTGGAACAATCACGAATGTAAATGTCTCCAGTTGCTAATAACCAAAGTGTAAATACTAGCCTTTATTCCGGTTATGTTGTCCATAATCCGTGTTCTGCTTTTAAATTTCCTCCTCAGATGTAATGAGAAACCAACCAAAACCATCAACCAACTTAAACTGAGGTGACAAAAATCACGGGATAGTGATATGCACAATTATAGAAGACAGTTGCATCGCTTAGACGAGGTATAAAAGGGCAAAGCATTGGCAGATCTGTCATTTGTACTCAGGTGATTCAAGTGAAAAGGTTACCCATGTCATTATGTCTGCACTCTGGGAATTAATAGACCTTGAACGCAGAATAGTAGTAGGAGCTAGACACATGGGACATTCCATTTCAGAAATCGTTAGGGAATTCAATATTACAAGATCACGGTGTCAAGAGTGTGCCGAGGATCTCAGATGTCAACCATTACCTCTCACCACGGATAACGCAGTGGCCAATGGCCTTCACTTAACAATCGAGAGCAACGGCATTTGCGTAGAGTTGTCAATGCTAACAGACAAGCAACACTGTATGAAATAACCTCAGAATACGATAAATGTATCCACCAAGACTGTGTAATGAAGTTTGACATTAATGGACTATGACAGCAGAAGACTGACGCCAGTGCCGTTGCTAACAAAAAGACATTGCCTGCAGCGCCTCTTCTGGGCTCGAGATCATATTGGTGGGACCCCAGATGATTGGAAAACCATGGCCCGATTTCAGCTGGTAAGATCTGATGGTATGGCGTGAGTGTGGCGCAGACACCATGAAACTATGGACCCAGGTTGTCAACAAGGCACTGTGCAAGCTGGTGGTGGCTCCATAATGGTGGGGGCTGTGTTTACATGGAGTAGACTGATCATTGACTGGAAATGGTTATGTTTGGCTATTTGGAAGCCATTTGCAGCCAATCATGGACTTCATGTTCCCACACAGTGATAGAATTTTTATGGGTGAAAATGTGCCATGTCACCGGGCCATAGTTGTTCGCAATTAGAAGAACATTCTGGACAAGTTGACTGAATGATTTGGCCACCCAGATTGCCCGACGCGAGTCCCATCGAACATTTATGAGACATATTCGAGAGGTCAGTTCGTGCGCAAAATACTGCACTGGCAACACTTTCGGAATTATGCGTGGCTGTAGAGGCAGCATGGATCAATATTTCTGCAGGGGACTTCCAACGACTTGTTGAGTCTATGTTACATGGAGCTGCTGCACTAAGAGCTGGCACAATGAGGTTTGACGTGATATTAGGACGTATCCCATGATTTTTGTCACCTCAGTATACGTGCAGTGTTTTGGACTAATGCGAAGGAAACCTGGAACTCCAGTTCAGTGTTAAATGTGCTACCTTCACGCACTTACGTTTACATACATATCCAAACACTTCAGCAGAACGAACCACACTAAAAACAATGCATTTTCGATTGATCTTTAATACTGCGTATCATTAAAACTGCACATTTTCGTAATACGCCACTGTAAATATGAAAAGCACCAAATAAAGCACATTCGCTTTGCAAACTGTGAAAGCAACTTGGTGGGAACTCAGTTATCTCATGTTCTCTTCCATTGGCTCCAGTGTAAATGCTTATTCACCAATAAAAGTATGGATACACCAAATGCAATAGCAGCGCAAATACAAACTACCATCACCTATCTAAGGAAATGACGACAATGAAAATTTGTGCCCGACCGGGACTCGAACCTGGATTGCCCACTTTATGCAAGTAGTCACCTGAAATACTTTGGCTAGCCATGCATGACTCATGGCCAGACCCAAACTTCCATATGTCGTCGTTTCTGCGTCACAGCCTATACTCGTACCACGTTATGTAATTCCTGTACGAGGGAGAAAATTTCAATTGAAAGTTGTTACCCAGTATCAACAGATAAATATGATATTGCAGTGGCTCTGTTGTCAAGAAGAACGATGTAATGTTCCTTCAGATATGCATGCACATCCGAAGGAAGAGGGGCTGTAGAGACTACAGCAGTTATGAAATACGTGAAATGTATTAACACTTGTGACTACGAGCAACCATCAGCTATATAAGGAAATGATGGCAATGAAAATTCACGGATAGCCAAAGTAGCTAAGGTGACTGCTCATATAAAGCAGGAAATCCAGATTTGCGTCCCATTCTACACAAACTTTCAAGGTCCTCATGCCCTAATACACCTGGTGGTTGTTGGTATTCACACCTGTGAATGCATTTCATAACAGCTATAGTTGCCGCAGTCATTCTTGCTGCAGATGTCCATACGTGTCCAAAGGAACATTGTATCGTCCTTAACAACACAGGCACTGCAATATTGTACAAGTATGGATGGTACACACGTGCGAATCCTTGCACAATGTTCGTACATACTCTAATTCGCCTGTGTTCACTTATGATCGCTTCAATGTAAAGGGTGCTTTCTACAGTGAAAGGAGTGTGGGGAACCCAAATTCGTTTAAGAATGGCGCAGGCACTGAATGTCCATAGGGTCAACAGACATCAGGAAATTACCGGACATGACATACAGTTTAATCATTTGTCCAGCGTCCGGGGATAATTTCTGAAAAGTCCGTAACGTCCTACATTTTCAGAAACAAGTAGTGATCATTAGAAAATGAATTTGCAGCTGAAAAATAGAAATGAATAATTGCTTATTAGCCGCAACTGCAACTCGATGTGGCTAGACGGCTACAATCAAATATTCGTGCATTAATAACATTGAACGAGAGATGTGGCAACGTTGCATTTGGCCTCTGAGCCAAAGCAAAGCGATGCTTTTACTCTCAACCTTTTATTTGTAATTTGGTTGTCGAAGAATAGGAGTGGGAAGTTAACAGTTAATTCATAGTGCATTTCTTACAAACCAAAATGCTGAAAAGAAAATGCAAATTTAGTGATCATTGTTGTTAAAGTGTCTCACGGCAGGAAGAAGCGAACACAAAGCACAATGCCTTATTTGTCCTCCAGCAACATATGTTTCTGTTACACATGAAGCGAAGGTTATAGTCGACAATTTTGGTAGATTATCATTATTTAAATACAATGAGCTTTCCTCTTATATGTGTACAAGATTTGGAAGTACGTCTGTCTTCTAAGAAAGATAAAGCTACACAAAATTCTGCCGGTAATTCCGATATTGAAGGTTTATTTGCTCACCCCCACAGTCAGCATATCGTGTTAGTACAGCAGAGGCAACATTTGCGTTTCACATTGTTCATCACAATGCATCATAGAAATCTGTGGACTGCACACCTTAACTAAACGCAAAACTATACTGCGATTCTGATAGTGTGAAGAAAGTTTTGGCCACAAGATCAAAGGCTGCAGTGATTATTAACCAAGTGCTTGCACCAAATTCTCTTCATGTGACAATACAATGTCTTGACGAAATTTCATGTTTTGGGGCTAGCACCAAAAGTAGTAATAATGGTTCCCAGAAAGTATTTCCTTTTTAATACAATATTTTGACCCTAAATCTGGTGGTATGCACACAAAGGCAATCGAAATTGAAACTACTCCTAATGAAAATACTGAAACAATACCATGATATGTTTGAGATACTTTAGTTGAGTTAGGAATAGAAAAGAAATATGTACCATTTGGAGCTGACTGTACAAACACAACTTTTGGTGACATAAGTCAACCAGAGGATAAAAATGGATTCACCAAACTAAAGTCATATATTAATGAAAATTTAGAAAAGAAAATGGCTCTGAGCACTATGGGACTTAACAGCTGTGGTCATCAGTCCCCTAGAACTTAGAACTACTTAAACCTAACTAACCTAAGGACATCACACACATCCATGCCCGAGGCAGGATTCGAACCTGCGTCCGTAGCAGTCGCGCGGTTCAGGACTGTGCGCCTCGAACCGCGAGACCACCGCGACCGGCGAAAATTTAGTTGAAGTGGATTGCCCAATCCACTTTCCTAACAATGCCCTTCAGCATGAGACAGATAGTTTAAGTGTAGATATAGAGAGTGTTGTTTTCAAGATGTACAATTACTTTTCTATATATACAGTAAGAAATGAGGAACTCAAGTGTTATTCTGAATTTGTAGAATTTAGTTACAAACGGCTTCTTCATCACAGTAAAATCAGGTGGTTATCTCTGTTCCATTTACCTGACACAATAATTGAAATGTACGAGGCTTTAAAATATTACTTTTTGTCTATATCCAATGCTCCTTAAGTTCTAAAGATGTTCCTTGTAAACATTTTGAATAAGGTTTATTTATATCGCTTATGATAAATGATGCCTGTGTTCTATAAGAACATAAAACAGCTTGAAAGTGAATAAACATCTGTTGGTGAGAGGACTGTAGTATTAGGTAATGTGTGTTCTCTTCTTAGGAACAGATTGGAGATAATTAGAGTTTTGAGCAGGAGGCTGTTTTGTTGTGTGGAGGATGTCTGTGCTATATAGATAAATTGTGTGTGTCACTTTCAGAACTCAAAGATTTTAGTTGGTTAAACTTAAATGATAAAATGTGTATGGATGATGCATAAAAATGTGTACAGTTCCTGAGTGACAAAGGCTTTGTGACAGATGATGTAAAGTGTTGTCATGAAGCAAGGGTGCTGTTACAGTAGTTTGCAGGGAGGCTAGACCTGGGAGTATGGAGAGTTTTTAATGCTTTGGAAGTTGAATGGTGGCTTGTAAGTAGCCATAAAAAGTTCCAGCTACATCCCTGTTAAAAACCTACGCAATACCTACTTTTAAATCATTTTCTTTAAAGAAAAACAATTGACCAATTTGCTACATTTTTTCCTTTCTCTGAGAGCTAGGACGGCTGTGGCCATCCCTTGAAGGAAAGTTTTGGTATACCACATGGGATGTAGTTTGGCATCTGTGTGTTTAAGTACTGCTATTTTGGCGCTCGGCTCCCGCATGCTATATATAGCCTTTGTGATAAGATATGCAATGCGAACCAGTTTTTGCAGCAGCATAGCTCTGAACTTGGGAAATTGCCCTGTAATGATAAGTGGGTTAGATATTTTAGTGCCAGCAAGCGTGAGGACTGCCATTCTGAACTGCTGAAACTGGTTCAGCATTTTTTTATATTCCTGCTCACAATGCTAATGTTGAAAGAGTATTTTCTGTAATAAGAGTGCAGTGCATAGTGTAAAGGAACAGATTCTCTATTGGTTCAGTCAAAGGTATATCTACCCTCTAACAGACTGCTAAATATAGCAGATTTTATCAAGTAGCTTATGTAACATGTAGTATGCTGTATTTCACATTTCATTTATCATATTTATATATATATATATATATATATATATATATATATATATATATATATATATATATATATATACAGGGTGTTACAAAAAGGTACGGCCAAACTTTCAGGAAACATTCCTCACACACAAATAAAGAAAAGATGTTATGTGGACATGTGTCCGGAAACGCTTAATTTCCATGTTAGAGCTCATTTTAGTTTCGTCAGTATGTTCTTCCACCTACACTCAATGGAGCACGTTATCATGATTTCATACGGGATAGTCTACCTGTGCTGCTAGAACATGTGCCTTTACAAGTACGACACAACATGTGGTTCATGCACGATGGAGCTTCTCCACATTTCAGTCGAAGTGTTCGTACACTTCTCAACAACAGATTCGGTGACCGATGGATTGGTAGAGGCGGACCAATTCCATGGCCTCCACGCTCTCCTGACCTCAACCCTCTTGACTTTCATTTATGGAGGCATTTGAAAGCTCTTGTCTACGCAACCCCGGTACCAAATGTAGAGACTCTTCGTGCTCGTATTGTGGGCGGCTGTGATACAATACGCCATTCTCTAGGGCTGCATCAGCGCATCAGGGATTCCATGTGACGGAGGGTGGATGCATGTATCCTCGCTAACAGAGGACATTTTGAACATTTCCTGTAACAAAGTGTTTGAAGTCACGCTGGTACGTTCTGTTGCTGTGTGTTTCCATTCCATGATTAAAGTGATCTGAAGAGAAGTAATAAAATGAGCTCTAACGTGGAAAGTAAGCGTTTCCGGACACATGTCCACATAACATATTTTCTTTCTTTGTATATGGCGAATGTTTCCTGAAAGTTTGGCCGTATGTTTTTGTAACACCCTGTATATATAACCTTAAAATTATATATATTGCATGTGGGTGTAAATAGATAGCATTTGAATTATAACTTTAAATTATATTTGGATTGACCAATAATGTCCAAATATTTGTGAAATGTCCTATTTTTTTACCATTGTGTGTTATATATCCAAAAAATCGGCAATGTAATGTAGAATTCAGATTGTGCGTCATCGACCAACGACATTTGTCCTTTCTTGAATCACTTGTATCACACCTTGACCTTTGCAATGGACATGTATTGCTCTTTGTATACATGTCCATTCTTTGATGTGTTTCTGGTCTCAGCACTCTTCATTGTCAGGAAAAGCGACATTTTTTGATTAGGCGAAACCTTAAATTCTGACTGTTTTAGCAGGTCACCTGGAGATGCCTCTCGATGTTCTGGCGGAAAATATGGAAGCCATAGCAAACAGTTGCAATACAAAGTTTTCAGTGTGGAGGCAAATGACAAATAGTAGATGGCCACGGATTATCCATATTATTGGGGGGGGGGGGGGGCTACCCATTGGTCCTGGACTGCACATTACCTCTGGCATGCCTGTGGCATAAACTAATCTGCTGATGGCTAGCATGTGGGAGCCGAGTGCCCAAATACCAGTACTTAAACACGCAGATGCCAGACTACATCCCAAGTGGTGTACCAAAACTTTCCTTCAAGAACAGTATGACAGGGAACTGGTCTATAGTAGCAACTGCTTCTGGTGTTAGCAAATATTTGGCAGTAAAGTTCAAACATGTGTTGCATCCTGCAGTCACCAAAATGCAGCAGATGGCAACCAAGTGGTGCAGTGGCCATCACAGACATCGAACCGCAGTTATCCTCCAGTCTAACCTCCACCTGCAGCTACAACATTGGGTTTTCAGGAGACATGTGTTTCCACTCATGTCTGTGGAGTGCAACTAGGACACCACTTAAGAAGATGTCTGCGATAAATTCGTTGTAATGACACCCCATCTGCACTCATGTCAAGACGCCAGAAGACAAGATGGCTACAGTTTCAACTGTTTCAAGAAATTTTCAAGAATCAAATGTAGGGACATTGATTTATCAGTGAACACTGTGAGAAAGAGGCTGATTGGCATTCTCAACATGGTAGTTTTCTACAAGCCGCGGAGGTGAGTGACGTAATGTTCTGTTCAAGTTTTGACAGTTATGCTACTTCTACTGTAAGTCCGAAGGTGAAGTTCACACACTGCCTAGGTTCTGATGCCATTGTAGAGTTTGGAATAACCGAAAAGATCGATACAAAACGCCATTACCTCACATTTATGGGTGGGTTTGAGAACATAAGCTTCAACGAATTGTCTTTTGAAGACATCAGTACTTTGGTAAAATCTCAGCCCAAGTCGGCAGATAGATTGCAGAGAATTTTTTCAAGCATACTGCTGGGAACGACTCTAGACAATTGTATGTGAAGGACAAATTATCAGGAGCCACATTCCTAGTGGACACTTGATTGGACCTCAGCGTACTTTTGCAGCACATTTTCGAAGTTTAAGATACTTCTAATACACAGTTACTGACAGCTGCTAACAACTCGCATATTCATACTTATGGTAGGAAATATCTAAAATTGGATTCATTGAGACTGACTTCCTCCATAATTTTCCATTCTACTATAGGAGACCTCTGTCATTAGCAGACATAGTTTCAGTGCACACTCGTACCTTTCGACTGGATTGTACAGGAATTTCTATAGATCACTTCACAGAGAATGTGCAAACATAATTCAATGCATTATTTTCAGAGATTCTCTGGACCACCAGGTGCTGCTAAACCTCGCTGACTAGCTCTGGAGAAATTTTTGGCAGCAAAGGAGGACATAATCAGGCAAATTCCGGCTGGTATAAATGGTTGTGAAGAAAAGCAACATACAGCGTTTGTGTGGCGATTACAGAACTCTAAATACAAGGACGGGGCCCAACAGATATCCCTTTTGGCATGTGATGGAGTTCAGCAGTGCTATCGAGAAGGCAGAGGTATCTGGCTTTATTGATTATGAGAAAGCTTACTCACAAGTACTAATAGCTCCAGAAGATCTCAAAAAGACAGCTGTCACTAACCTGTTTAGCATGTTCAAATATTAATACATGCCTTTCAGTCTGAAGAACTCAGTGAAAACCTGGCAATGATTCATCCCTAAAGCCCTTTGTGGTTTCGATTTTGTATTCTGTGCCATGGATTATATTTTGGTGTTCTCTGCTTCATCAGAACAACACAATACTCCTCTCAGGCAGCTTTTCTAACGACTACGACAGTAAGTACAGTCATCAGCGAGGACAAATCCATTTTGGGTAGAAATGACGTGAACTTTCTCAGCTTTATTGCGTCTGCAGTGGGCATCACTCCTACACCAGAAAAAGTATCAAACAAAAGTAACACGCTGGTGTCACAAACCTACAACGACCTGAGGCGTTTTTTACAAATGCTTAATTACCATAGACGGCATATATCCAAAGGCAAAAAATTAAAAGCTCCACTCATTGGCATTTAAAAGGGCAAAAGTATACGTCAGGCAGACAGAGAATGAAGTGGACTCGAGAGCAGTTGATAACCTTGGATAAAATCAAGCTTCTCACGCATCCCTCGCATGATGCACCACTAGCATTAATGGTGAGCGCCAGCCAGATAACCACAGGAACAACATTACAAGAATTGGGAAACGGAGCCTGGCAGCCTCTGGCTCCTTTGACCGCTTTCTTTTCATACGTCGTAGCACATGGCTCAGCTAGACAATGTCGGCAGGCAGACTGCATCTTTCAGTTCACCGCCAGCATATCAGCGACAATACAAACGTTGTGGCTGGCGTCTCCTCATGCTGCGGTGCAAGCATTAAGGCTATTCCTCAGAAACTTATAGTGGAGCAACAACAGGATGAGAGCGTCTTATACCTTTGCACAGCAAACGTCCAGCCTCAATCTGTCACAGGTTTATGTGTCAGAGTAACAAAATTTATTGTGGCGTGATGCATCCCATAACTTGCAGAATGCATATATACCCAAACAGTTCTGGTTCTAGGTATTTGAGGCATTCCACAATTTAGTGTATCTGGAAGTGAGAGCTACTGTCAGGCTGTTCACAATGAAGGTGATTTGGCCGAGTATCATAAAAGATTACTGAAACTAGGCTGAGTCATACGAGAAATGCCGGCAGTACAAGATTGGCAGGCACATATTGGCGCCATTAGGCACCATCAACATGCCTACAATGCGTTTCATGTATGTACACTTGATCCTCATGGGACCTTTACCGTGTTCCAGATAGTATGATTACTTGTTGACAGTGAAAAATTTATTCACTGGCCGGAAGCCATCCCCATCACAGACATAGCAACACAAACAGTGGCCAGAGATTTTGTCAGTGACTGGATCGCAAGATCTGGGGTGTCTCAGGCGATAACAACAGATCTTTGGAGGCAATTCGAGTCACTTTTGTTCCATAAGCTTCTAAGCCTGCGAGGCTCCTCGCATATCAGAACCACCAGCTACCATCCTGCAAGCAATGAGATGGTAGAAAGGTTCCACAGTTATGAGGGCAGCTATAACATGCAGAAGAGAGCAGTGGACGGTTTCATTACCACTGGTTGTGTTAAGGATGAAAACAACTGTTAAAGAGGGTCTGGACTGTTCTGCAGCACAACTAGTGTATGGAGAACAACTACATCTTTCGGCTGAGCTCATTTCCGACAAACCAAGACATTTTCTGAGTGGAGAATCTACACCGAAATTCAGCCAACTTCTGCAGAGGAGAATCGCTCAAATTCGTTCAACAGCAGCAAAAATACGAAGAGACAAATCAGTCTTCATCCACAAGCGTCTTCTGACTACAACAGACTTCTGGCTGAAGGACGATGGTATACATCCATCTTTACTACGTCCAACGAGGCATCAACACGCTCAATGTTGAGTGGAAAGATAGGACGAGACTATTTCCATTGAGTACCTCCAACTGACCCACTTAGAAGATGACACAATGGCCCAGCAGCCATCGGTCACGCGTCTACACACACAGAAACTGAAAACAAGATTTCCTTTCTGCCTCACAAGGCAGAATTCACAGGACGCTTTGGCATCTACTAAGGTCTACCAACAGATACAGACAACATCCCCACCGCTAGCAGCGGTAGTCTCAAGGGCTGAAAGAACTGTTAACCACTAGTTCCCTGACATTCCTGGTGCTCCAGGGAAGGGGCTGATGTAGCGACCTCAGCAGTCAGTTTGTCAGTGAAACATAATTAGTGTGCGATAGAAGGTCAGCTAGAAGAGTTCTGGTCCAGAGAAGATTATCAATGAATCAACGGATTTCACCAACGCTTCTCCTTCCACCCCTCCGACAAAGTCAATTGTCCTATTTATAAAGTGGCAGGAAATTCAAAAATTGGCTGGAATTTAAAATATAACAGGGGTTTTCCCTCACTCTCATGATGTCACTGTGCAAGTGGAGCTAGTTCGAAGCATAAGATGGTGGGAAATTCAAAAATCGAAGATGACACACTTTCATGCTGGTGGAAGCAGGTCACTTACGCTAAGTATAGAATCCACTGGAATACAGGTTCAGCTCTACTATGATATTCAAATCCAAGAGGGCGATCCAAGATGGTTCACCTAGAATACTGGTGTAGCTGTATGGGGTCAGAATCCAAGATGATGGACCTAGGATACTGGTGCAGACATACTATGGCATCAGAATCCAACCTAGCTATCCAACATGGCGACCAGGGCATACTGGCGCAGCTCTATGACGGCGGAAACCGAGATCCTAGAACAAAGGGAAGTAACTTGGAAGGCTATTTATAACAGTCAAATCACTTGTTCTAAATACGGAATTCCACACTGCCTGTCCTAAGTTAAACAATTTCCCTCTGACATCGCTATTTAATTAATTGTTTTAGTTGTCATTCACCAATCTAAACTCGCTTGTACCCCTAAGTTAAAGTCCAAACTGTATGCTGTGTACTAGAACCAATTGAGTATTTAAACAAACGCCAGGAGAGAAAAAGCCCTCTCTGTCCCACACCACCCCCATGCCACACAGGCACAGGCGCCATGTTGCCGCCGAAGTGAGCAGTCCACGTATGCTGACCACCCACTGGAGGCCGGAGCCGTTACGCAGTGGCCAGGTTGCAGCTGGGTGCTACCACACGACTCACCATGCCGAATGCCTGGTGTGTCATGCGGATGATCTGGGCACGACTGCATATTACACTCCCCCCCTCCCCCCCCCCCCCACCTTCACCAAGACGCCATGGCCAAGTGGTCCAGATTCTATCTACACTATGCTAGCACCATGTCATCAGTTAGGAATGCAGACAGATACTCGCATGTTTTCCATCAAGGCAGTGTGCTCACACCACACTTTGTGTGCTTTCTGGCATATGCCAAGACTACATGCTTTTACAATTAAACGTAGTCTAATTTTAGAACAGGATGGCACCCTGTTATGTTTCAGGAAGGCAATGGAACAGTTCTGACATTACATAGCTGGAGTAGCATAGCAGCCTGCTTGGAGCTCTGCATGAAGTCATGTGGTTCCATGTATGCAACAAACCGCACCGTATTATGACTCGACAGGCCCGCTGGCATTGTACTTAACACTACAGGTGTCTGACATGAAGTGCACTCTGTCTCCAGTTGTGACTACCTGCATTCTCCTATACAGTTTGAATGCAAGCAAATGCTCGCCTGTTGTCCAATACAGGCTATGTATCCCTGCCACAATCTGCGTGCTCTATAGTAGGAGATCTAGTTCCAAGTCCTGACATACATTCACCTAGGAAGTTTCTCTTGTACAGAGATCCAACCACAATGGTTGCAAACTTTAAGGCAGTAAAACTACTACCCAACACATAAAAAAAAAATCGATTCAGCCTGGCGCAAATCATTTACAGGTTTCTGGAGGAATGTAACACCACCCACTTGCAAAATCCACGTTGGATTGTGGTTCAGAAATTACGGTATGACCACATAATTCCTACACCACTTGTATACTGTTTGTGAGGCTGCTGCAGCCACAGCCTGATGTGATCTAAGTTAAAATGGCAGGGACATTTGTCAATAGAAGCATCACACATATGCTTTGAACTTTACTGAAAACAATGGCAAGTTCAAAATGATGTGTAGGTCACACACATTTTCTGCTGGAGAAATTTAAAAATCTGAGAGGTGATGCGCACTTGTCTTCTTGGTGTGACTTGGGCAATGTCGTGCACTGTATGTTCAGATAAAATGCTTTCAAAATTCACCACAAAAAAGATTGTGTGGGATAGGTGCTAGCTATTGAAACAAGCAGTAATTGGTCTATGCACCGTTTGTAGCAAACACCCAGTACTGCTATGAACTCATTGTTATTATATACAACCAGATATCAAACCAACATTTGACAATGAAATGCACTTATACTTATTTACAAGTCGAATAGTAATCATAAAAAATGTGACAAATACATGTGATGAGAAATACGTGAGTTGTGGGAAATACTCTAATTGTACACCCCATTTTAAGAAGAAAGAACTGAACTGCCATCAGCAACGAAGCCCACCACCATCTGTTGTTGTTGTTGTTGTGGTCTTCAGTCCGGAGACTGGTTTGATGCAGCTCTCCATACTGCTCTATCCTGTGCAAGCTTCTTCATCTCCAAGCAACTACTGCAACCTACATCCTTCTGAATCTGCTTAGTGCATTCATCTCTTGGTCTCCCTCTACGATTTTTACCCTACACGCTGCCCTCCAATGCTGAATCGGTGATACCTTGATGCCTCAGAACATGTACTACCAACCTTCTTCTAGTCAAGTTGTGCCACAAATTCCTCTTCTCCACAATTTTATTACGTGCGCCCTCATTATTTATGTGATCTACCCATCTAATCTTCAGCATTCTTCTCTAGCACCACATTTCAAAAGCTTCTATTCTCTTCTTGTCTAAACTGTTATCGTCCATGTTACACTTCCATACATCGCTACACTCCATACAAATACATTCAGAAATGACTTCCTGACACTTAAATCTATACTCGATGTTAACAAATTTCTCTTCTTCAGAAACTCTTCCCTTGCCATTGCCAGTCTACATTTTATATCCTCCCTACGTCGACCATCATCAGTTATTTTGCTTTCCAAATAGCAAAACTCATTTACCACTGTAAGTGTCTCATTTCCTTATCTAATTCCCTCAGAACCACCTGATTTAATTTGACTACATCCCATTATCTTCGTTTTGCTTTTGTTGATGTTCATCTTATATCCTCCTTTCAAGACATGTCCGTTCCATTCAACTGCTCTTCCAAATCCTTTGCTGTCTCTGACAGAATTACAATGTCATCGGCGAACCTCAAAGTTTTAATTTCTTCTCCATGGATTTTAATTCCTACTCCGAATTTTTCTTTTGTTTCCTTTACTGCTTGCTCAATATACAAATTGAATAACATCGGGGAGAGGCTACAACCCCGTCTCACTCCCTTCCCAACCACTGCTTCCCTATCATGTCCCTCGACTCTTACAACTGCCGTCTGATATCTGTACGAATTGTAAATAGCCTTTCGCTGCCTGTATTTTATCCCTGCCACCTTCAGAATTTGAAAGAGAGTATTCCAGTCAATATTCTCAAAAGCTTTCTCTAAGTCTACAAACGCTAGAAACGTAGGTTTGCCTTTCCTTAATCTATTTGCTAATATAATTCGTAGGGTCTGTATTGCCTCATGTGTTCCAACATTTCTCCAGAATCCAAACTGATCTTCCCCAAAGTCGGCTTCTACCAGTTTTTCCATTTGTCTGTAAAAAATTCGTGCTAGTATTTGCAGCCGTGACATATTAAACAGATAGTTCGGTAATTTTCACACCTGTCAACACTTGCTTTCTTTGGGATTGGAATTATTATATTCTTCTTGAATTCTGAGGGTATTTCACCTGTCTCATATATCTTGCTCACCAGATGATGGACTTTTGTCAGGGCTGGCTCTCCCCAGGCTCTTAGTAGTTCTAACGTAATGCTGTCTACTCCTGGGGCCTTGTTTCGACTTAGGTCTTTCAGTGCTCTGTCAAATTCTTCACGCAGTATCATATCTCCCATTTCATCTTCATCTACATCCTCTTCCCTTTCCATAACATTGCCCTCAAGTACATCGCCCTTGTATAGACCCTCCATATACTCCTTCCACCTTTCTGCTTTCCCTTCTTTCCTTAGAACTGGGTTTCCATCTGAGCTCTTGATATTCATACAAGTGGTTCTCTTTTCTCCAAATGTCTCTTAATTTTCCTGTAGGTAGTATCTATCTTACCCCTAGTGCTATATGCCTCTACATCCTTACATTTGTCCTCTAGCCATCCCTGCTTAGCCATTTTCACTTCCTGTCGACCTCATTTTTGAGACGTTTGTATTCCTTTTTGCCTGCTTCATTTACTGCATTTTTATATTTTCTCCTTTCATCAATTAAATTCATTATTTTTTCTGTTGCCCAAGGATTTCTAATAGCCCTCATCTTTTTACCTACTTGATCCTCTGCTCCTTCACTTTTCATCTCTCCAAGCTACCTATTCATCTTCTACTGTATTTCTTTGCCCATTTCTTGTCAATCGTTCCCTAATGCTCTCTCTAAAACTCCCTACAACCTCTGGTTCTTTCAATTCATCCAGATCCCTTCTCTTTAAATTCCCACCTTTTTGCAGTTTCTTCAGTTTTGGTTCAAAATAGTTCAAATGGCTCAGAGCACTATGGGACTTAACTTCTGAGGTCATCAGTCCCCTAGAACTTAGAACTACTTAAAGCTAACTAACCTAAGGACATCACACACATCCATGCCCGAGGTAGGATTCGAACCTGCGGCCGCAGCGGTAGCGAGGTTGCAGACTGTAGCGTGTAGAACCGCTCGGCCACCCCAGCCGGCTCTTCAGTTGTAATCTGCAGTTCATAACCAATAGATTGTGGTCAGAGCCTACATCTACCCCTGTAAATGTGTTACAATTTAAAACCTGGTTCCAAAATCTCTGTCTTACCATTATATAATCTATCTGAAACCTTCCAATGTCTCCAGGCCACTTCCACGTTCACAACCTTCTGTCATTATTCTTAAACTAAGTGTTAGCTATGATTAAGTTATTCTCTGGGCAAAATTCCTCCAGGGGGCTTCCTCTTTCATTCCTTACCCCCATTCCATATTCAGTTACTACTTTTCCTTCTCTTCCTTTTCCTGCTATCGAATTCCAGTCCCCCATGATTATTAAATTTTCGTCTCCCTTCACTATCTGAATAATTCCTTTTATGTCATCCTACATTTCTTCAATCTCTTCCTCATCTGCGGAGTTAATTGGCATATAAACGTGTACTACTGTGGTAGGCGTGGGCTTCGTGTCTATCTTGGCTACAATAATGCGTTCAGTATGCTGTTCATAATAGCTTACCCATGCTCCTATTTTTTATTCATTATTAAACCTACTCCAGCATTACCCCAATTTGATTTTGTATTTATAACCCTGCGTTCATCTGACCAGAAGTCTTGTTCATCCTGCCACCGAACTTCACTAATTCCCACTATATCTAACTTTAACCTATCCATTTCCCTTTTTAAATTTTATAACCTACCTACCCAATTAAGGGATCTGATGTTCCACGCTCCGATCCGTAGAACGCCAGTTTTCTTTCTCCTGATAACGACGTCCTCCTAAGTAGTCCCGGCTCAGAGATCCGAATGGGGGACTATTTTACCCAAGAGGACGCCATCCTCGTTTAACCATACAGTAAAGCTGCATGCCCTCGGGAAAAATTACGGCTGTAGTTTCCCCTCGCTTTCAGCCATTCACAGTACCACCACAGCAAGACCGTTTTCGTTAATGTCACAAGGCCAGACCAGTCAATCATCCAGGCTGTTGCCCCTGCAGCTACTGAAAAGGCTGCTGCCCCTCTTCAGGAAACACACGTCTGGCCTCGCAACAGATACCCCTTTGTTGTGGTTGCACTTACGGTACGGCTATCTGTATTGCTGAGGTACGCAAGCCTCCCCACCAACGGCAAGGTCCATGGTTCATTGGGGGTCACAATCTACTGGGCATAATATGCAGTCGAGGATGACGCATTCCAGGACAAGTGGATGCTGGGCACCTCTATAAAAATATAACAGTTATGTGATTCACACAACTGGCAACTGCTGACAGCTCACACCCTTCCAGCCATAGTTATGAATTGTGCTCATAAGTGAATGGCCTGGAGTGGGTGCTTCTATTAGCAATGTGGGAGATACACGCAAAATAGTGCGTATGTACAACGAAAACATGTCATAAAATTAGGATGCCTCTGTTTTCGATCGCCCCCGGATATCATGACTGCTTCTCAATCACTCCAAACACACCTTTAGAACGGATTATACTAAGAGTCTTCTGGGCTATTCCCTTTATAGTGCACCACAGCACCTCACTTCATATCAGTTAGGAAGACATCGAAACAATTTGGAATTCTGCAGATGTTCTTTTCACGAGACATTATTGAAAACGATTAGATAGTGAATAGGGACGCAAAAAGGCACAATCGACGGTTGCACACAAGTAATGCTATCTCACATATGTATGGATTACAAGTTGAGCAATAACATAGATGCAGGAAGGGAGAACTAAGCACACAGCTCGCAACACACTCTTTCACTCATCCAGCACACTGCCAAGCCAAATTGCCCAACTTTGTGCTTAAGTCGATGAAAATTGTACATAAAAGTGAATTTTGCTTCATACCGCTACCCATTCGTCTGAACTATGTATATTTGTTATTATCCTAGCAGGATGTCTATGATTACGTTTGATATCTACTGTCATGCTGTCTATAACTGGTCGTAGTAGCATATTCGTTTACAGAATACGTACTTATCAGTGTGTGTGTGTTTGTTGTAGGGTAGAACAGGGATGGAACGTTTATTTCTCTAAACAGGCACCATGTGTCAAGATCGCTACACCATCTACGCTGGCTACTGCAAAGTCCTGCTACACAGCCCAAGTTATTTTGTCATTTGTGTATAAAAGGATTTTTTATATATTTAAACAACTGGAGAGGACGTCAGCTGTCCGCAGCAGCCTTTAATGTACAGACACGAGATCGCCGCGATCGTGCGTCGAATGCTTGCGGCCATAGGAAAGCTAACTTGGAGTGCCTCCACAGACGTCCTCTCCGCTGTTGCACGACAAACCGGCAGACGTCATTCAGTCTACATCACATCGAAGCATGTGGCGTGGGATGCATTATAAATACCGATCCTATGTCTAATAAATACCAAGCAGCTGTAAACATCAGCTTAATACTACGTTGTTTAGTCGAGGTAGTTAATAAATTCGATAAGATGGCTATAGAATCATAATTAGTGTTGGAGTCTTTGTAATCGATTTCCACGTAGTCTGCATACAACTTAACCACTATATCAAACGAATTCTTGTTAAATATAGCTATTCCGCCAGTTATAAAATCTCTGCAATCTGATTCCCAGCTTCTAGATGCACAATGTGGTCTTCTCATAACCCAGTGGACACGCCACAGAACACTGTTACACAGTCTACGCCATACAGAAGCATATTACATAGGAAGAATTACAAATACTGCTTCTTAGTGTGAAAAATACCTAGCAGCACCGTGGAGCTGCAGATGGCACCTTAATAATATGTTCCTTTGGTTATAGTACTTTATAAATTCATCTATAAACCGCGGCGCCTTAGTCTGAAATCAGGTCATAACACAGAAGCAGTATTGGACGACGGTCCTCTATGCTGGAGTGAATACGATGTAGTTGTTGCAGTAGCTATTTCCAGCAATATATATTTAGCTAACGCTATTTATAGTGCACAAACTTTCTATTGCCATGACCGTCTGAACAATTTTCATGTTCGGAATGCTACCCACTATTAATACACTGTTGGCCATTAAAATTACTACACCAAGAAGATGATTTAATCGACAGGAAGAAGATACTGTGATATGCAAATGAATAGCTTTTCAGAGCTTTCACACAAGGTTGGCGCCGGTGGTGACACCTGCAACGTGCTGACATGAGGAAACTTTCCAACCGATTTCTCATACACAAACAGCAGTTGACCGGCGTTACCTGGTGAAACGTTGTTGTGATGCCTCGTGTAAGGAGGAGAAATGCGTACCAACACGTTTCCGACTTCGATAAAGGTCGGATTGTAGCCTATCGCGATTGCGGTTTATCGTATCGCGACAATGCTGCTCGCGTTGGTCGAGATCCAATGACTGTCAGCAGAATATGGAATCGTGGGTTCAGGAGGGTAATACGGAACGCCGTGCTGGATCCCAACGGCCTCATATCACTAGCAGTCGAGTTGACAGGCATCTTCTCCGCATGGCTGTAACGGATCGTGCAGCCACATCTCGATCCCTGAGTCAACAGATGAGGACGTTCGCACTACAACAACCATCTGCACGAACAGTTCGACGGCGTTTGCAGCAGCATGGACTATCAGTTCGAGGACCATGGCTGCGGTTACCCTTGACGCTTCATCACAGACAGGAGCGCCTGCGATGGTATACTCAACGACGAACCTGGGTACACGAATGGCAAAACGTCATTTTTTCGGATGAATCCAGGTTCTGTTTACAGCATCATGATGGTCCCATCCGAGTTTGGCGACATCGCAGTGAACGCACATTGGAAGCGTGTATTCGTCGTCGCCATACTGGCCTATCACCCGGCGTGATGGTATGAGGTGCCATTGGTTACACGTCTCGGTCACCTCTTGTTCGCATTGACGGCACTTTGAACAGTGGACGTTACACTACAAATGTGTTACGACCCGTGGCTCTACCCTTCATTCGATCCCTGCGAAACCCTACGCTTCAGAGGATAATGCACAACCGCATGTTGCAGGTCCTGTACGGGCCTTTCTGGATACAGAAAATGTTCGACTGCCGCCCTGGCCAGCACATTCTCCAGATCTCTCACCAATTGAAAACGTCTGGTCAATGGTGGCCGAGCAACTGGCTCGTCACAATACGCCAGTCACTACTCTTGATGAACTGTGGTATCGTGTTGAAGCTGCATGGCAGCCGTACCTGTACACGCCATCCAAGCTCTGTTTGACTCAATGCCCAGGCGGATCAAGGCCGTTATTACGGCCAGAGGTGGTTGTTCTGGGTACTGATTTCTCAGGATCTATGCACCCAAATTGCGTGAAAATGTAATTGCATGTCAGTTCTAGTATAATATATTTGTCCAATGAATACCCGTTTATCATCTGCATTTCTTCTTGGTGTAGCAATTTTAATGGCAAGTAGTGTACAAAGATTGGTTGTCATACATGTCACCAAAACAGAATCTCGCCGGGTAACCCTTAAGTCAGGTGAAAAAATCTTATGGTGTTATCTGAAACACCTATTCAAATTTCCTTTGGTGTGCAGTGTATGGAATGAGTTTCAGGCATTATAAAACTACCTTATCTGAAGAATTGACGTCTTTAGTCCATTGATGTTTAAATAATAGAACACAATGCACTATACTGAATGGCGAATGCCACACATCTCACTACTCATAAATGATTTAGCATACATGACAAATAGCACTAAAATATGTTCAGTGACAAAGCTGTTGTGTAGAGGGAAGTAGAATCATAGGAAGATCGTAAGGAATTTCAGAAAACAAAGGATAAATTGTATGATATTGGCTATAACACGACCTCATATGAAAGTGTGAGAGATATGTTCCAGGAACTTAAATCGAATTCCATGGAAGAATGACAATTTAGCTCTCAAAAACTATGATGGGTAAGACGATGTGAATATCAGGGTGGAACAAAGACACCACCTGTAGGAGTGACTCCAGTCATACCTCAATGGCCGTACACATTATAGCACATGCAGCGAATTTTACTACACATTTACGAAATTTTATTGTATTTTCTCTGTAGTTTCAGTGGTATGAGCCTCAGGAGATGCGATGCCAAACGATCATATGTGTGGACTTCCTCAACGCTGTGCAAGTATACCTGATGTGATAGAGAAATGGTACATTTTATATCCCCCCATTCGTTTTTTCACTTGGCAGACTCTAACTTCAGCAGGAAATGCAATTTGATTTTCCAATTTTGTGTTGAAACTCAAGGAATTTAACGTTCGAAAAGGTTTTCCAGTTGTTCACTTTAGGTGGGATACAATCACCTATAACAGTCCATACACTCGCTTTTCTAAGGTCATAGGTAGTAGCTTAGCAGAAGCATAAAGCCTCGTACTTATGTGTTGCAAATAGCTGTAGATGTGATAGATTAGGCTTTCTTATTGGTGAAATTCATACCTTGTTTCATACTAGATAAACAGGGATAAGTGTCATAGGTTTACAATAGGAGAAGACATACAGTTCAGAGGCACATCTCCATCGAGATAAAATGTCTGTCGGAAACACGAGAGTGACCAACGATGCACAGAACATAGCCACAATATAAAGTGAAACATGGACGATAACGGTTTAGACGAAAAGAGAATAGAAGCTTTTGAAATGTGGTGCTAGAGAAGAATGCTGAAGATTAGATGGGTAGATCACATAAATAATGAGGAGGCACTGAATAGAACTGTGGAGAAGAGAAATTTGTGGTAAAACCCGTCTAGAAGAAGGGATCAGTTGGTGGATACATTCTGATGCATCGAGGGATCACCAGCTTACAAGGGAACCTCCCCATCGCACCCCCCTCAGATTTAGTTATAAGTTGGCACAGTGGATAGGCCTTGAAAAACTGAACACAGATCAATCGAGAAAACAGGAAGAAGTTGTGTGGAACTATGAAAAAAATAAGCAAAATATACAAACTGAGTAGTCCATGCTCAAGATATGTAACATTACGGATAACATTACCTCAGTAGCGCCGTGGTCCTGTGGTTAGCGTGAACAGCTGTGGAACGAAAGGTCAGTCTGCTTTCGGCCGGTGAGCGGCGAGGACGTCTTGTTTACGTCCCGTCCGCAGAGTCGCGAGCGCGCGTAGTTTGTTTACTTCCTCGCCGCAGCTAATACTCGCGTCCGTTAACACTGAGTCGCCATGGCTCATTCGTACAGAAAAGCTACCATCAAGATCAGCTTCCAGCCCGACTACGCACGACCACGAGCCTTTGAAGTCGAACGATTCATCCGTGACGAAGTTCAAATACCAACACAGCACATCATCGGTATCCACCTATCCATCACAAGCAGCGTCGTTTACGTCAAGATGGTCGATGACGAGTTATGTCACGCAGTTGTGAACAGATGCGCGAACACTCTCAAGTTCAAACACTCCGATGGTCACATCGGAGAGGTTACTGTTGACCATGCTGGACTAGGATTACGCACACTAAGAGTCTTCGAACTCCCTTTCGAAGTACCACCGGACGTCGTTACCTCAGCTTTCCGCCCTTATGGGACGGTAATTAGCCACGTGGCCGAAAAATGGAACACCTTCGAGACGTACCAAGTCCTCAACGGCGTCCGACAAGTGAAAATTGAATTAAAGAAGCATGTGCCGTCCTACTTGGTCATTGGTGGCTGTCGAGCAATAATAATGTACGACGGCCAACCTCGTACTTGTTCTGGTTGCGGCCAGGAGGGTCATGTGCGCTCGGCGTGTATTCAACGTCGGGTTACACAACTTCCATTGCATGACACGACACCACCTCCTACGCTCACTGCCCTCCCCCTCAATTACGCAGAGGTGACACGATCGACCGCCATGACAGACGACAACCCCCCCAGAAGACAGGAAGCGTTAGAATGCGCACCTGTCGCCGGTCCTGGATTGACCAACACCATTACGGTGTCTGCAGAGGTTGAAGAACGCCGCCCATCGACTCCACATGAAGATTCGGACGAGAGAATGGAACTCGACGCTAGGTTGTACCGACCTCTGCCTTTCTCCCTGAGGGGGATGCTATACGGGAACCACAAACTCTTTCGGACACAGAAACCCACGTCCGCAAACAAAGGTCACCGAGAAAACATAAAAAGCGACGTCGCACACCCTCAGACGATTGCCTCCGGCGGACGTCTTCTCCAGTTGACGACCGGAAGGCCGACGAAACGACGAGGAGAATGGATGACACGAGATCACCCTCACCTGTCACTTTGTCTTATTTTGACAAACCCGATTCCGCTCCCTCGGACAAACGGATGGCCAGCACAGCGCCCGCCGTTGGTACACAACCGGAAACAACTGCGGATTCACCCTTAGTCACTCAGCCCACAAGTGTTCTACCGCAGCCACCGTTAACTTACGGACCTTGGGCGGATGACATTGAAGACGATTCTACGGCCGCTGTGGTGGATGAGGAGAGGGGTCTCTCCTCCCACACCTCGGCCCCTCCCGAGTAGCAACAGATGACGGCGCGGACGCGGCCAGCAGAACACAGGCCCCACCTTTTACGGCGACACTGACGGCAGCCCCCACCTGAGGAGACGATCTACAAACCTATCGCTTAACGACCATCAACATTAACACCATTCGGACACGTACGAAGTTGTTGCTGCTCCAAGACATGCTCAATGCAGCAGACGTTGACATTGTCTTTCTCCAAGAAGTCTTCGTCGCCGATTCCCCGGGTATGTATGGTTATACGGCTCATGTGTCCCACGCCTCGCCAACTAACAGTGGAGTCGTCATTCTCCTCAGAGAGGGCCTCGAGGCGGACGAAGTTCGATATCTCCCCGACGCTAGAGGAATGGCCGTAACGGTGCAAGGCGTCCGGTTTATCAATGTGTACGCCCCTTCCGGAACGAATCGCCGTCGTGACCGATCGCTCTTCTTCGCAGAAGGAATAGCACCGCTTTTTCAGGGCAGGCACGATGACTTGATATTAGGGGGCGATTTCAATTGCACCCACGCACCTAAAGATCAGCTGCCACGCCATTCACCGTGCCCCGAACTTGGGACACTCATCGGCGATCTCCAGCTAGTAGATACATGGGAACATGTCCGAGGAAATAGACCGGGGTACACCCATTTCACGAGTCACTCGTCTAGTCGCATCGGTAGGATTTACGTCTCCCGTTCTCTCGCGGCAACGGTGAGTGACGCGGAGGTGTGGCCAGTAGCCTTTTCTGATCACGAGGCCTATATATGTGCCGTCACCCTTCGTCGCCAACGGGTGTGGCGCAGCCGACATCCCTGGAAATTAAACCTTGCTCATCTCGCTTCTCCGGATTCTCGACGCGCCATCGAAGACACGTGGAGTTTGTGCGTCCGCCGCCTCCCAACGTATCCTACGTCGATTAGTTGGTGGTTAACCTGCGCCAAGCCGGCCCTACGGCGAACCTTTATTACGTATGGTCGTGAGACTGCTGCTTGGAGGCGGCAGACCCTTGATTTTTATTTCACCGTCCTTCGCGAATGCGCCTCCTTGCCACCCACACCGGAACGACAGCTGACAGTTCAGCGTGCGAAAGCATAGATCGTAGCCCATAAGCGCCGACACCTCGAAGGGACGATCGTCCGAGCGCGGACACAAGACAGACTCGCAACGGAACGACCCACCATGTACCACGTCATCCGAGAACGTACATTGCGAGGGCGGGCGCTGATACATGCCATCACCACTGAGGACGGCCATCATCACACCACACAACGCGATATTGCTGCAGCCTTCTTCGACCATTACGCACGACTTTATTCTGCTCAATGTTCCGACCCGACGACGGTGACAGCAGTCTCACAACTGGTTTACGGCATTGTCCCACAGGATTTACAAACTGAATTATTGAACGACATTACGGAAGACGAAGTTATCGACGCCATCGGTAAAGGAGCGACGAATAAGTCTCCTGGCCCCGACGGGGTCCCTGTGGAGTTTTATAGAACTTTCCAGTATTTACTGGCTCCCAAGTTAACAGACATCTGTCGGGAGCTTATGTCCCCCCGGTGCCGCTCCCTGCGACCTTCGTAGAAGGAATAAATATACCGGTTCACAAGCCTAAAGGTGGGGCTCGAATACAAGATTACCGCCCGCTAACACTCGTCAACTGCGACATGAAGATATTCACCAGACTATTAGCAAACCGTCTACGACCGACCCTACCTTACGTCATCTCGCCAGATCAGACTTCCCCAGGGGGTATCAACAACATCCACACAGCACTGTGTCGATACCGTGACTTAATAGCCCTAGCCAGGGCACGCCGCATCCTGGGAGCGCTGGCATCACTAGATTTTAGCCAAGCTTTTGATCGAGTGGATCACGCGTACCTAACGTCCGTTCTCCAGCACATGCAGTACCCACAGCAACACAGACGTCGTGATGCGCCTCCTCCGAGGGGCGACTTCCAAAGTGCTCGTCAACGGGCGTCTCTCGCAGTCCCTCCCGATTTTCCGCTCCGTGCGTCAAGGCTGCCCCTTGTCGACGCTACTATATGCTCTGGCACTGGAACCGCTCCTCTGTGCTCTCCGTCAACGCCTCACCGGTCTTACCCTACGTGACGTCACATTTCGCTGTACAGCATATGCAGACGACCTGGTTCTCGTGTTCCGCAATCGCGACGATGTCAACAGAGCACTAGAATGGATTACCACGTACGGTGTAGCTTCCGGCAGCTGTCTCAACGTCGCCAAATCGGTCGCCATGGCCATAGGAGACGGGTTGACCCCAGCGTGTGTCGAACCCCTACAGCTTCGTGGCACTATCAAATGTCTCGGAATAGAGTTTCACGACGACATACGGCGCACCGCGGCTCTTAACTACCGCCGCTTATTATAACAAATTCGGGTCGAGATCTTCAACCTTCGTCTGCGGACCCTCGACATTCTCCAAAGGACACACTTCGTCAATGTTTACCTCGCATCGCGCCTTCCACACATAGCGCGTGTTCTCCCAATACCGTTACTGATGGCTCGACGTCTATTAGCGGCATTCGGAGCCTACGTCAGTACAAGCATGCTCTTCAAAGTCAGTTATGAGTCACTGACCCATCCCCCAGAAAGGGGAGGTCTTGGTCTAGTCCATGTCCACGACAGAGCTGTGGCCCTGTATGTCAGCTCACACATGAAGCTGTGGCGCCACCACCCGGAAAGTTTGACAGGTTTGCTGTTGGAGTCCTTAGCTCCGCCCTCCATTATGCCCCCACTGACGACGCAAGACATACCCCCACCATTCTACTACTTCGGGAACTTTTACATTGAACACAGCTATGTCCGTATCGCAGTACCACCGACGAAACAGGCGTCGGCGCGGGATATATATATCATGTCCTACAGCAGAGGCGCCCACCAAACATCGTGGAGACCAAAAGCCCTCAGGTTAATTGGAAGGTGGTGTGGAAGACGATTCACGCGATTCCACTGGACACAGCCGTCCGATCCACATGGTACATCACAGTCAATGGTAAACAGATCACCCGATCACGCCTCCACAAGATAAACATGGCGGAATCGCCTCTGCGTAGACTGCGGGAGACCAGACACGGACGAACACCGTCTCACATGTGGCGCGGCAGAAGACGTATGGCGCTTGGTGCGACAAATTTTGTCGTATTTTCAACGAGTGACTCCGGAACACATTACATCTCAGTTTCTACTATTTCCGGATCAACAGTATTTCCCGCGCGCCAAGACCAACGCTGTCACGTGGATCCGTGCGCATGCGGTACACTACTTATTTCACGATGGACCTAAAGATGTATTAGACTTTTGGAACTACCTACAAGAACGTCATTGCAAGATCGTACGGAACCCAAAATACAGACAGTATTTTTCTAATTACTTAGGGAGTGTCCTACGCGACCCTCCACGCAGCTGGATCATCAACAGGTAGGAGAAGATACCCATTGAGTGAGCTGACATGACTAAGTTCGATTCTCGGTGGAACAACATGATATACGTGAAGACGTACCTGGATGATGAAGCGTAAGGAGAGTAGCGACACACCCTTCTGCATCCTGTATGAAGCACTTTTTTTTCGTTTTCCCCATATACATTACCTCGGTGTAGGAACGTGCCGAGATATTTTTTTCTTTTTCTCAGAGCACGATGCGGTGCTAGATACATTTATTTTTGTTGTGGTATAAAGTAAAACCACATTAAGAATGTATTAAAAACAGTAAATAAAAATAAATAAATAAATAATAATTCCCACAAAAGATTCCCCTTCCCATCCCTGATTCCTTGACGGACGAGGGGGACACTGTGACCAGGCCTCGGGTTACGACCCCTGATCGCTCTGCCTTCCCCGCCCTCCCCCACCACCTTAAAAAAAAAAAAAAGTTTCCCTCGAGTCAAAAATTTATTTTCTTTATTTTGGAAATAAATAAAAAAAGGTCGTTGGTTCGATTCTTCCCCCGAGTGAAAATTTTAATTTTTTATTTTCAGACAATTATCAAAGAGTGAAAATTTTAATTTTTTATTTTCAGACAATTATCAAAGTTCAGGCACACACTCACACAATCAACTTCGTTCTCCAAAATTCCAGGCCATGTTCATATTTTCTTGGACATATGCAGGATTTGACGGTCTACACACGAAAAAAATTGAAAACGTTAAAAACATATGTTTTGACAGAGCACAGGGAAAACTGTACGACTGTTGCAGTCATTTGTTGCAGTTTATGTGACAAACTCTTATGTTTTCATCACTTTTTTGGGAGTGATTATCACATCCACAAGAAAATCTAAATCGGGCAAGGTAGAAGAATCTTTTTACCTATTCGCCAAGTGTACAAGTTAGGTGGGTCGACAACATATTCCTGTCATGTGACGCACATGCCGTCACCAGTGTCGTATAGAATATATCAGACGTATTTTCCTGTGGAGGAATCGGTTGACTTATGACCTTGCGATCAAATGTTTTCGGTTCCCATTGGAGAGGCACGTCCTTTCGTCTACTAATCGCACGGTTTTGCGGTGCGGCCGCAAAACACAGACACTAAACTTATTACAGTGAACAAAGACGTCAATGAACGAACGGACAGATCATAACTGCGAAAATAAAGAAATTAAATTTTTCACTCGACGGAGGACTAGAACCAAGGATCTCTCGTACCACTGCTGCTCACGCCAACCACGGGACCACGGCGCTCCTGATTA
This sequence comes from Schistocerca piceifrons, assembly GCF_021461385.2. Lineage (NCBI taxonomy): Eukaryota > Metazoa > Arthropoda > Insecta > Orthoptera > Acrididae > Schistocerca > Schistocerca piceifrons. The sequence goes on from NC_060149.1 coordinate 774,075,282, forward strand.
CACATTGTCCTTGATGTTGCATATGTTGCACATAGACTATTCAGTTTGTATATTTTGCTTATTTTTTCATAGTTCCACACAACTTCTTCGTGTTTTCTTGATTGATCTGTGTTCAGTTTTTCAAGGCCTATCCACTGTGCCAACTTATAACTAAATCTGAGGGGGGGGTGCGATGGGGAGGTTCCCTTGTTAGTATTGGAGGGAAGCATGGAGGATAAAAATCGTAGATGGATACCAAGAGATGAATACAGAAGCAGATTCAGAAAGATGTAGTTTGCAGCAGTTACTCGGAGATGAAGAGACTTGCATAGGCTAGAGTAGCATGGAAGGCTGCATCAAACCTATCTTTGGACTGAAGACTACAACAACATTTTAAAAAATCGTAGACAAATAATAACGTTAAAACTGTTGCTTGGTGTTACATTGCAAGCAGCTCCAAAAGACGCTGTTAAAACTAATCCATTAATACCCATGTTGGTGCAACTCTGCAGGGAGACCGGGGAAGTTCTGCAACCCAGGCCGCGTACTACGTGGGCAATGGTGAAGGGTAGCTCCTAGCAGCGAATCGGGAAGAAAAGAAAATCATTAATAATCACATAAAGATAAGCCTTCACAACAACTGAACAAGTGAACACACAATTTAAAATTTCCATATTTTAATTAAAAAACACGCAAAATGTGCAGCACAGTTAAATATTTTCGAAAACATTATGCTTATTCAGAGAACAGGCAAAAGTTCATTTACATGCACTACAAAACCATGCCTAAAACGTAAGAAAAAAAGTAATTAGTAGATATTATCTTGAACAATAGAAAAATATGCATTTACATGAAAATCCGGCCTCTAGTTACAACAGCTGGCTATAGTCGACCTCTTTTCTGCCGTAAAATTTCAGATCACCAGTTAGGCATACACTTGATCCTGCAACTGTTGTTACGAATGTTGCCACCCGTAATATCAGAACTAACAGACTTAAACAAGGGTAAAATAGGAACAAAAGGTCACGGATTTACTAGAAGCGTGTAGAAGTACTGTATCTAGTGTTATGGCAACGTACATAGTTCCTGGGGCTCGTGATATAGGAAGAATAACTAAAAAAGTAAAATAAAACAGCAGATGCAACGTCTGATATATTAGAGTAGCACACAGAACTGGTTGTAGACGAGCCTTAAGATAGAATGGAGCAGGACATATAGATTGTTCTCAGACGTTGTTTTGACGAAACATGCTTTTTCTAGTCTGCATTCCCCTACATCGTTACTCTACAGGTAGTAACCAGCGTGAGCGTGTCTAAACCAGACTCACATTCTACCGCTTATTGGAAGCTGTCTCGTCCAGCGCTAATAGGCCTACCATTTCAAGTCTACAGACACGTTTTTCACTCTCCTGGAGTGTAACACAATAAACCACTAAGCAGGGTAATGGTATTTCTATTATATTACCATACAGGAATAACCTGCACGGACCCGTTCCCTCAAAGTGTCATAGTTCCACTGTAATGACAGCATAAGTCAGTCTCCGCCAAGTGCACTTTAACTACTGAGTTAGATCAGCACTGCCCCCAAGTACACCTTGTAATGCTGCAGAATAAATCTTCAAGTATTCTGATAAATAATACCCAAGACGTCACTGTATATGTGCTGTCATGAAACGAGAGGTCCAAGAGCTAGATTTTCTGGTACAGCATCTCGCCGTTTATCCAACTTATGATCATTACCGGGTATTTTCCTGTCATATTCCTGCAGTGGTGGGAACAGTCTGCAACATTCGACAGTAAGAAGCTAAATTTCCGAAGAGGTAGCGAAAAGATGTTTGAAATTCTAAGAACAATAAGCATAGGCTGTAGGGAAAGTATTATACTAAACAACGTGTAGAAGAACCAATTGAAATGTAAGATCAATTTAACATTAGCAACTCCAATTTATGTGGGAAGATAGTTGGCCTTTTAGACGCTTTCTTGTCAGTTAACCCAGTATTCCTCCTGCTATCGCATTGCCACCCCAAGTAGAAGAAATGGTTTTTCAGTCTTGACAGAAATGAACATAAAGAATCTGCCACACTGATCGCTGTTAAATGTACCACACACATTTCAAAGCGTTCATCAGTTGGAATTATCATCCTACCAAGACGATGAAGGCCGTTACACACTTTAGAGAAGAACAAACATGCATGACGAATCACACTCATATATAACTGGAATTATATGTATCCAACAGATCGGAATTAAAATAGGAACAGATGAACCATGCACACAGCTATTTGTGGCAGGGAGCTCAAACGTGATTCGAGTGAATTTGGCAATTACAATTTAACAAATGCTTGAGTATACTTAAATGCTGAATTTTACCCTTATGACAACTAACAACAAGATTGGTGTAATGATGTATACAGCCTGCTTTATGATATGTATCTAAGGTTTAGTACTGCGTACCTTGAGAGTGAAGAGAACGAGAGATGCCCGCTCAGTTCAAAGGAACTGAAGAAGGTAGTTCCAGTTGTCATTATACACTGATGAGCCAAAGAAACTGATACACCAGTCTAACGTCGTGTAGGGTCCCCGCCAGCACGCTGAAGTGCCGCAACACGACGTGGTATGGACTCTACTAATGTCTGAAAAAGTGCTGAAGGGAATTGACACCACGAATCCTGCAGGGCTGTCCATAAATCCGTAAGAGTACGAGGGGGTCAAGATCTCTTCTGAACAGCACGTTTCAAATCATCCCAGCTATGCTCAATCACGTTAATGTCTGGGGAATTTGGTGGCCAGTGGAGTGTTTAAACTCAGAAGAGTGTTCCTGGAGCCACTCTGTAGCAATTCTGGACGTTTGCGATGTCGCATTGTCCTGCTGGAATTGCCCATGTCCGTCAGAATGTACAATGGACATGAATGGATGCAGGTGATCAGACAGGATGCTTACGTACGTGTGACCTGTCAGAGTTGTTTCTAGACGTATCAGGGATCCCATATCACTCAAACTGCACATGTCCCACACCGTTACAGAGTCTCCACCAGCTTGAACAGTAGCCTGGTGACATGCAGGGTCCACAGATTCATGAAGTTGTCTCCATACTCGTACACGTCCATCTGCTCGATACAATTTGAAACGAGACTCGTGCGACCAACCAACATATTTCCAGTCATCAACAGTCCAATGTCAGTGTTGACGGGCTCAGGCGAGGCGCAAAGGATTGTGTCGTGCAGTCATCAAGGGTACACGAGTGGGCCTTCGGCTCCGAACGCCCATATCGATGATGTTTCGTCGAATGGTTTGCGTGCTGACACTTGTTGATGGTCCAACATTTAAATCTGCAGCAATTTGTGGAAGGGTTGCAGTTCTGTCACGTTGAACGATTCTCTTCAGTCGTCGTTTGTCCCGTTCTTGCAGTATCTTGTTCCGGCCGCAGCGATGTTGGAGATTTGATGTTTTACCGGATTCCTGATATTTACGGTACACTCGTGAAATGGTCGCACGTGAAAATCCCCACTTAATCGCCACCTCGGAGATGCTGTGTCCCATCGCTCGTGCGCCGACTGTAAAACCACGTTCAAGCTCACTTAAATTTTGATAACCTGACATTACAGCAAAAGTAACTGATCTAAAAACTGCACCGGACACTTGTCTTATATAGGCGTTGCCGACCTCAGCGCCGTATTCTGTCTGCTTAGATATCTCTCTATCTGAATACGCTTGGCTATACCTGTTTCTTTGGCACCTCAGTATATTTCTATTAGACCACTGTATACGATGCACAATTGGATTAACCATTTCATTGGCTGATACTGGCTGGCACCATGTACTAACAATTTCTGTAGTACTGCAAAACAGGTCTGGGAGTTAATTAGAGCTGAGCACTGACAGAAAGGGTGAAGTGGGCGATGCGCTCATCAGAAGCTGCTGTCGGCTAAAGAGGGGAAAATACTTGCCATGTTCAGAAGACAGTTGTTTCTTATTGACGTTGTGGGTAATGGATACACTAGTCCCATCACATACAACATTCACACTTATTCGCTAAGGTAAGACACTTTCTGCGTGAAGGACCATTGTTTTAGTTTGGCAGGACATGACACTACAATCAGATAGGTCTTCATACTATCGCGCTGCTGTGGTGCATGCATTCTCCCAACTGAAAGAGGAGCTAATGCACTAATTTAAGTACATACCAATTCTCGAAGACCCTGGTATGGCAGTTGATCAACTGCTGGCGGAGCTGTAGATTCTCGAAGTCATGGTTATCATCAGTTTTGACACCTGGATGACATGTTGATCAGACCCCATGGTACTGTGGCAGAAGGAAGTATGTGACTGCGCCTGAACAGCCTCATATGTAGAGGACTAACCGCTGCTCTTTGTGTACTAAGCGCTTCTTGATTGTGTATGCATTGCACAGACCTCTTCTATTACGTTTATAAGTCGTGGCTGCTTAAGGTTCTGTGACAGAACTCTCCGTGTATGTCAAGTGGTGATATAGAATAGGACCCCTTCTTCACCTTGATGTCTTTCTTTTCTTGATCTCTTGATTCCTTGCGTTTTGGGATTGCGTCCTTGAATTTCTTCTTCTCTCCTGCCTTCAAATCTCCTTACTGGAATCTTATAAATCTTCTTTTCTTGTTTTGGGGACCATATTTGGTTTCAGGGTGGCACTGTCCGATGTGGAGGGTTACTCCCCAAGTACAGATGTTCCTGCCTTTGCATCATTGTGTTTGGCTGCAAGACCTAGGTGAGAAAGAGACCAGCTCTACATCTGCAACAATGTCACGTCGTAAGATTCCCTTGTACCCATCCAAGTAGCCTTTTATTATTATCGATGACTGTAGTCTGACGTAACTGTGTGTGTGAAATCTTATGGGACTTAATTGCTAAGGTCATCAGTCCCTAAGCTTACAACTTCTTAACCTAAATTATCCTAAGGACAAACAAATACACCCATGCCCGAGGGAGGACTCGAACCCCCGCCAGGATCGACGTAACTATGAAAATCCAACAGCGTCTCTCTCCTCCAGCTCAGTCGCATTGAAAGATTGTCAATTCCACTAATTATCTAAGCGATATGATCACGACCAACTTAAATTGCAACCGTCGTATGGAAAATATTATGGGGAAGGGAATCCAAAGACCGCGTTTTATTGGTAGAACACTTATAAGATGCAACAAATCAATTAAAACTGACCACCTGCAGCACACTTGTCCGTCCTCTTCATGAGTACTCTTGCGTGGTATGGGATTCCTATGAGGTAGGACAGATGGAAGCCATCGAAAAAGTTCAAAGAAGGACAGTGTGTTTTGTATTATCACGAAATAAGGGAGATTGTGTCACAGATATGGCAAACGAGACATGATGGAAATATCGAAACGTAGGCGTTTTACATTGCGGCAAGGTTTTTTCGATAAATTCCAATCGCCAACCTCCTCCGCTGAATTCCATAATATTTTGTTTACCGCGACATACAGAGGAGACATGACCATAGCGAATACACAGAAAGAAAGATCCTTTATCATTTAGCTATAGTATAGCAGGTCAGCAACTGGAAGCAATTAATTCCATAAATTATATGGGAGTAGGCATTAGCAGTGATTTAAATGGAATGAGCATATAAAATTAATCGTCGGTAAAGCAGATGCCAGACTAAGATTCATTGGAAGAATCCTAAGGAAATGCAATCCGAAAACAAAGGAAGTAGCCGGCCGGAGTGGCCGTGCGGTTCTAGGCGCTACAGTCTGGAACCCTGCGACCGCTACAGTCGCAGGTTCGAATCCTGCTTCGGGCATGGATGCGTGTGATGTCCTTAGGTTAGTTAGGTTTAAGTAGTTCTAAGTTCTAGGGGACTGACGACCTCGGAAGTTAAGTCCTATAGTGCTCAGAGCCATTTGAACCATTCTGAACCAGTCGGGCACGGCGCTTATGTCCTCTTCACCTAAGGGCCGCTGCTGTAGCGTTGTCGTCCTGGAGAGATGTCGGTCAGCGTGCGATTGGCTGACCTCTTTTCACAGCTGTCTCTTCACTGTCGTTCCTGACTGGCGTGCCGGCGCTGACTTTACGCAGTAACATGTAACGGTAGAGAAATAATGTGTCTGTGGTTCAAAGAACCTACTGAAACGCACTTAATTGTGAATTGCAGAGTATTCATGTAGATGTGGATGAAGATGTCAACGGAGGGGTAGCAGAAAGGAGGGAGGGATCTAGAGTGCAAAAGAGCAAAATAAAAGAGTGAAAAGCTTGCAGAATACTCCTTACTCTGACATATGCTACAGTTTGTTTTATCTTGGGACAGAGAGAAAAAGAAGGAATGTTTTCAGAACGAAGACTGGGTTGTAGGTAAGGGGATATAAAAGAATACAGTTTCATAGGTTTTAGAAGGAATGACAGAGGACAGTAAACTAAGCAGAAACTAAACGAGAACTAGTAGTTTCAATGGAAACCGCTATATTTGTTTGTAACGTTTTGGACAATGGAGTAGAAGGGCGATTGAGATGCTAATGTAAGAGAGGCGTGAGAGAGAGAGAGAGAACGGAGGAGAAATTAACACTGAATGAATGTGAGACGAAATCGTTTCCACCATTTTTGGAGGACGTAGAGTGTATTAATGAATGAAGAGAAGAGAGAGATGTATTTGAAATAACACAAAATACTTTTAAAGTGTCCATCTAAACTGATTAGTGTGTAAGTATCTAGACAGGGAATAAATGAAATAAAAATAGGATATTTAACAAACTGTATACGCAAAATAAACTAACTTCAATTAAGAAGGAATCTCAAAGGAAAACTAACTCAAATTCTATTTTAACTGTTGGCAAGTGATTTTCCACTGGCTCTCAGTGAGGAAAAATAAAGAAGAAGACAACATAAGAAAACGGTTTAAGGACTCCAATGTTTTATTCAGACTCTCACATTATTTTACACTTTTATCATGCGCCTTGGCAGAGAATCTATAAGCCGTCGGACGTAACAGCCGCCGGCCGCGGTGACGGAGCGGTTCTAGGAGCTTCATTCCGGAACCACGCGGCTGCTACGGTCGCAAGTTCGAATCCTGCCAGGGGCATGGATGTGTCTGATGTCCTTCTCTGTACAGCATCACATTTTCGAATATGTGGGTGTACTGCTCGCTGTCGAGAGTTCCATCTATCCCGTGCAGAATTCCTGCTCTCTTTCAGAAATCCATCCCCAGCAGGAAACAGATGGCCACCCACTTATTCTCGCCTTGGTTACATATTTGGGTCGATGGCGAGTCCCTTGTGGCCTGTAAACGACTCTTGGACAGTCGTTACTGGTGGAAAACACCTTCTCGTCAATGAAAGTGACATTTTCCCATGACGCACTCAGGTAGATCTCCGCAAAAGCCAGCCGCTATAGAACCTTCTCCTTCCTGAGCTCTTGTTTCACGACGGATCATCGTGGGTACAGTGCAGCCGTCGGCAAATCATGTCGCTGGAGTCAGTGGAGTTGGTCTGCCGCCGCAACTGCTTCACGTTCAAAAAGTGATTTTCTCTACTCTTACACACTAGCTCCCTGTCCTTTTACTGTGAGCTCACACTCTTCTTGCCTGAGTCAAGAGCTCTGTCGGTATTGCCTCTTTCGAGGCAGTTCCTCCACTATCTCGCTGCAGTGGTAAGTGGCGCGCAATATCTTTGTCAGCGTCTTTGATGTCCACCTTCTTCAATAAGAGCGCCGACTCTGTCTCGAGTTGATCTCTTCCATGAGCCGTTGCAACAGACGGCTTCATGTGTACACTACTGGCAATTAAAATTGCTACACCACGAAGATGACGTGCTACAGACACGAAATTTAACCGACAGGAAGAAGATGCCCTGATATGCAAATGATTAGCTTTTCGGAGCATTCACACAAGGTTGGCGCCGGTGGCGACATCTACAACGTGCTGACATGAGGAAAGTTTCCAACCGATTTCTCATACACAAACAGCAGTTGACCAGCGTTGCCTGCTGAAACGTTGTTGTGATGCCTCGTGTAAGGAGGTGAAATACGTACCATCACGTTTCCGACTTTGATAAAGGTCGGATTGTAGCCTACCACGATTGCGGTTAATCGTATCGCGACATTGCTGCTCGCGTTGGTCGAGATCCAATGACTGTTAGCAGAACATGGAATCGGTGGGTTCAGGAGGGTAATACGGAACGCCGTGCTGGATCCCAACGGCCTCGTGTCACTCACTAGCAGTCGAGATGACAGGCATCTTATCCGCATGGCTGTAACGGATCGTGCAGCCACGTCTTGATCCCTGAGTCAACAGATGGGGACGTTTGCAAGACAACAACCATCTGCACGAACAGTTCGACGACGTTTGCAGCAGCATGGACTATCAGCTCGGAGACCGTGGCTGCGGTTACCCTTGATGCTGTATCACAGACAGGGGCGCCTGCGATGGTGTACTCAAGGACGAATCTGGGTGCACGAATGGCAAAACGTCATTTTTTTCGGATGAATCCAGGTTCTGTTTACAGCATCATGATGGTCGCATCCATGTTTGGCGACATCGCGGTGAACGCACATTGGAAGCATGTATTCGTCATCGCCATACTGGCGTATCACCGGTGTGATGGTATGGGGTGCCATTGGTTACACGTCTCGATCACCTCTTGTTCGCATTGACGGCACTTTGAACAGTGGACGTTACATTTCAGATGTGTTACGACCCGTGGCTCTACCCTTCATTCAGTCCCTGCAAAACCCTACATTTCAGCAGGATAATGCACGACCGCATGTTGCAGGTCCTATACGGGCCTTTCTGGATACAGAAAATGTTCGACTGCCGCCCTGGCCAGCACATTCTCCAGATCTCTCTCTCACCAATTGAAAACATCTGGCAATGGTGGCCGAGCAACTGGCTCGTCACAATACGTCAGTCACTACTCTTGATGAACTGTGGTATTGTGCTGAAGATGCATGGGCAGCTGTACCTGTACACGCCATCCAAGCTCTGTTTGGCTCAATGCCCAGGCGTATCAAGGCCGTTATTATGGCCAGAGGTGGTTGTTCTGGGTACTGATTTCTCAGGATCTATGCATCCAAATTGCGTGAAAATGTAATCACATGTTAGTTCTAGTATAATATATTTGTCCAATGAATACCCGTTTATCATCTGCATTTCTTCTTGGTGTAGCAATTTTAATGGCCAGTAGTGTATGTGTTTACAGACGCGGGAGATTACTTTCACGCAACAACTACAATTAATCTCGTTGTCTACGCTGCGAATTATCTGTATCAGCCATCGCAAGGGCAATGAGGGGGCGATAAACGTTGCAGTTGGTCGCTTTCTCCATGAAAATGTCGACGCACTGTAAAGAGTAAGAGGCAGTAGCTCTCAGTTCCAAACTAGCGTGACAGTAACATTTTACCTCCTCTGAGAGAGAGCTGAAAACAACAATATCGAACTCCAAACGACCTCCTTAGAAATTTTGGCGTCATAAGATGTCTCGCTACGTTCAGTAACATGTAGATATAGGGGTAAGAAACATAAAATACTGCAGAACTGGTACTGAAAATACACAAATCTGTTAAATCGTATCGCTGAATACTCTGTGTTAACCGTGTTCCACTCAGCAACTACTCTCACAGCCACATTGTCGTATTTACGTCGTAGTCCGATAAAGCTACCTGAGTATGACAAAAGACGTCACATTTAGTTATGATAGCCGTTCGTTGTTTGATGTTACGATGGGACACCAGTTGTATTAGTGTAGCGCTTATTAATAGCGTTTCCTGTTAGGTTATTAAACAAAATAGACACAAATATCAAAAATGTTGTCAACAATGTATTCCTCCTCGTTATCGAAAACCGTCTGATGATGTGCAGGTAGTTTTTCGATCCCACGCATGTAGCGACTTACTGATTCCGAGTTAAGCCATGTTTAACACGCAGTCGTCAAAACAAAACAAACAAAAACAAACAGAAGAAAACAAAAACTAACTTTCGCGGTGGTTGATCTATAGGGGGCGAGAAAGGTAAACACATGCGGGTGGCATTTTAGAAGACGTTTGACAACCAAGCTCCTTGGTGCCGTCTTCCAGGTCACATTTGTTACTCTGCGACTGCAGGGCATCTCATTTTTTGGCAACAAGTGTCAACTGAGTAGGACACATCCCATGCCATGCTCGGTTGATGAATTTTGTCTGAATTCCCAACGTTTCGTCCCCGTCTACGGGAGATATCTTCAAGGGGGTCTGTAGCTCGATGGAAGGTCCAACAAACCCGCTGGCTCGCTACTGACTGCCTCTGAATTCCGTTCCGCGTGCTCCCGCGCCGCGGCGTGACGTCACGTGTTTTGAAAACGTCAGTGCAATTGGCCGCTGTCCGCTGCCGTCGAATGCCGTTGTACACATCTTCTTTAACACCGGCATCCATATACCGTTTAATTTCACGCCCTCCTCATTTCGGTTGAAATTATTAGGGTGTTTAGCGATTTCGATTGCCTTCCTGTAGAGACTTTCGTAATATCCGCTTGTGGCAGCTAGCACTTGCGTCTCCTCGAAACGAATATGGTGGTTCCCCGGCTGGAAAGCATGCTCCGCAACAGCTGATCGTTCCGTTTCTCCTCTTCTACAATTGACCTTGTGCTCTTCCAAACGCTTTGAAACAGTTCTTTTAGTGGTACCCACATAAACATCTCCACAGCTGCACGGGATCCTATACACTCCAGCTTTTTCCAATGGTTTGCGAGAGTCCTTGGCAGGCTTAAGGTATTCCTGTATCTTCCTGGTGGGCTTGTAAATTACGGTAATATTCCGCTTCGTCAAGATCTTCCCTATTCTTTCCGTTACATTTTTAACAAACGGCAGGAAAACATTAGATTTTGCAGTAGCCTGTATGTCACTATGATTTCTGAGTGGCTGTCTCAACGCACGTTTTATTTCGGCGGACGAATATCCGTTCTTCGTTAGTGCATTGTGGAGATGTTCCATCCCCGCGTCGAGCAACTCAGGTTCACAAATATTTCTAGCTCTGTCCGCTAACGTCTTGATAACACCCCGCTTCTGTTGTGGGTGGTGGTTCGAATCCCGGTGCAAATAATGGTCCGTATGCGTGGGTTTGCGGTATACTGAGTGACCCAAACTACCATTTTCGTTTCTAAAAACCAGCACATCGAGGAAATGTAATTTGCCGTCTACCTCCTCCTCCATTGTAAACTGAATTCTCGAGTTTATACTATTCCGATGTTCGTGGAACCGGCTTAGTTCCTCCCTGCCATGTCTCCACAGCACAAACGTGTCATCCACGTATCGGAACCATACATTTGGTTTTTTGCTGGCAGTACCTAAGGCCTGTTCTTCGAATTTCTCCATTAAGAAGTTTGCAATTACGTGACTTAGGGGGCTTCCCATAGCCACGCCATCCGTTTGCTCATAAAACTGTTCATTCCACTTGAAGTATGTGATCGTCAAACAACACTTAAACAGTTCTGAAATAGCGGCAGGAAAAATTCGATCCAGCTGTTCCAATACATCATTAAGTGGAACCATGGTAAACAGCGATACCACATCGAAGCCGACCAATATGTCCTCCGGCTGGACCACTATGCCATTCAATCTGCTGATGAAATGTGTCGAATTCTTTATATAAGAGCCCGAACGGCCCACATGTGGTTTTAACAGCGTAGTCAAAAACTTGGCTAACGAGTAGGTGGGCGAACCAATGGCACTTAGTATCGGTCTTAACGATACATTTTCTTTATGAATTTTGGGCAATCCTTAAAACCTCGGTGGTAGCGTAACCGAATTTCAGAGACCTTTCTGTACACTCTCCTCAATGGAGGACTTTTATATCAACCGCGACACATTTCTAAGAACGTTGCTAGTGGGGTCCTTATTCAGCTTCCTATATGCTTGCGGATCCAGTAATTTTACTCTGATAGTCGGCCACATCCATAACCACCGTTGCGATTCCTTTGTCAGCTGGGAGAATCGAAATATTATCGTCGTCATTCAGGAGTTTTAAAGCTCTTCTCTCACCCACAGTTATATTACTCTTCGGCGGTTTTGCATTGGCTAATATTCTCACTGTTTCAAAACTGCTCACGGAGCATAGTATTATATCATACGCAACGCTAAGTAATGTTATACTTGCTAATTTGAGCGCAGAAAAGTCGGCTGGAGATCTATGTCCAGTGCGCCGCAGTCATTTGGGCGGACGCCAGTCTGTATCAAGCGGCCGCTGGCTGATGGCTCTGAAATTGATCTTACCATGGCAGCCACCCACAAGGTTTTTCACAAATATGTTTCTGCAAGACACTTCTATTACTGGATGGTTAGAAAATGAACGAAATTGTCTCTGGCCTTCTCTCAGACTGATGCTCTTAACAGACAGATGGAATACCGCTCAAAAAATGAAACGAAAAGGATGGGTTTGATATCACGGCTTTGTGTTCGCTCTGCATGCTGTTGACTACTAGACCACGAATAGCTTATTCACAGTATCAGCTCAAATGGAAGTCAACACTTCTCATACCGTGTGCTGCATACCCCATTATGACAGAAACAGAATGCTAACACATGTGAAATTCTCTGGCTCGTTGCACTGAGGCTAGCTTGTAATGGCTAAGGTGTGGTCTCAAGTCCCGCTCGAGGTACCAATTTTTAACAGCCACAAACATACCCTCTTTACCTCCAGTAACGCCAAGTAAAGAATGCAGGTCTGTGCTGTGGTTCCAAATCAACATTAAACATGTCCATTCGCTACTGACCGGAACAGATTTGGATTACTTTTGGCTGTCAGAGGCGGAAATCGCTGCTTGCAGAAATTGTCTCTAGTAAGCTTTCTTACACTAGCAATTTTTTTTTTTGTTCACGAATCAGTCATCATATGAGGTCATGGGATGTACATTTCTTATTTTAAGTGACCTTGAGATGTTGAAAAGATTGGCACTGGACTGGGATTCGAACTTCGATTCCAATTTTTCTCTGGATTTGAACCCTTCGAGATTACACTGCCCCATCATTTCGTTATCTCCTTACGATGCCAAATTCCTCCAGACCTCTACGAACGGCGTAATCCTACCTACTAGTGAAAGATAATTTGATAGTTGAGACCTCTTTGTGTGGGGTCAACAACAATGATACGCGCGGGGTTGAAATCCCAAGCACCACAGCACTATCCGTTGCGTTACCTCTAGCCGAACATGTGCACATCTCGCTACTAGTGAAGAAACAATAAATATTTTATATTTATTCGTAGCTATTAGACAATACCGGAAGGTACCGGGTTCGAATCCTCGCCAGACAAAAATCATTTGTACGTCGTTTCAGGTTCCAATATAACACTGTTCGTGAACATACACTATTGGCCATTAAAATTGCTACACCAAGAAGAAATGCAGATGATGAACGGGTATTCATTGGACAAATATATTATACTAGAACTGACATGTGATTACATTTTCACGCAATTTGGATGCATAGATCCTGAGAAATCAGTACCCAGAACGACCACCTCTGGCCGTAATAATGGCCTTGATGCGATTGGGCGTTGAGTCAAACAGAGCTTGGATGGCGTGTACAGGTACAGCTGCCCATACAACTTCAACACGATACCACAGTTCATCAAGAGTAGTGACTGGCGTATTGTGATGAGCCAGTTGCTCGGCCACCATTGACCAGACGTTTTCAATTGGTGAGACAGAGATCTGGAGACTGTGCTGGCCAGGGCGGCAGTGCGAACAAGAGGTGACCGAGACGTGTAACCAATGGCACCCCATTCCATCACACCAGGTGATACGCCAGTATGGCGATGACGAATACACGCGTCCAATGTGCGTTCACCGCGATGTCGCCAAACACGGATGCGACCGTCATGATGCTGTAAACAGAACCTGGATTCATCCGAAAAAAATGATGTTTTGCCATTCCTGCACCCAGGTTCGTCCTTGAGTACACCATCGCAGGTGCTTCTGTCTGTGATGCAGCGTCAAGGGTAACCGCAGCCATGGTCTCCGAGCTGATAGTCCATGCTGCTGCAAACGTCGTCGAACTGTTCGTGCAGATGGTTGTTGTCTTGCAAACGTCCCCATCTGTTGACTCAGGGATCGAGACGTGGCTGCACGATCCGTTACAGCCATGCGGTTTAAGATACCTGTCGTCTCGACTGCTAGTGATACGAGGCCGTTGGGATCCAGCACGGCGTTCCGTATTACCATCCTGAACCCACAGATCCCATATACTGCTAACAGTCATTGGATCTCGACCAACGCGAGCAGCAATGTCGCGATACGATAAACCGCAATCGCGATAGGCTACAATCCGACCTTTATCAAAGTCGGAAACGTGATAGTACGCATTTCTCCTCCTTACACGAGGCATCACAACAACGTTTCACCAGGCAACGCCGGTCAACTGCTGTTTGTGTATGAGAAATCGGTTGGAAACTTTCCTCGTTCAGCACGTTGTAGGTGTGCCACCGGCGCCAACCTTGTGTGAATGCTCTGAAAAGCTAATCATTTGCATATCATAGCATCTTCTTCCTGTCGGTTAAATTTCCCGTCTGTAGCACGTCATCTTCGTGGTGTATCAATTTTAATGGCCAGTAGTGTATTTAATGTCTGATATCTGATTGTACTTGGTTAACAATTCATATAGATACTGGGTTCTACTTCCTGTCCATCACCACAACTTTACTTGGGCGTTGCACTTTATTACATACCTTTAGTGGTTACTTCTCACTGCAATATAATCTTTACAGGGTTCCTAGTGTAGTGCTAAACGTATCGTCATTTATTTCTGGAGGCTGACATTCGATCTTGTAAACTGGTACTGGTGAACACTTCGATATTTTACGTCTCTTTATGCCTAGTCGAGTCTTTATCAGACACGCAAGTTCTGTTTGGTTAAGAGTGGGTTCGAATACGGATCACGAACAACTTGTCATGTCATTTAATGCGTGTCGTAAAACTTCTGCAGTGTCACTTATTGTAGCGAAGTTTAATTTACAAGCGTTAAAAACTGTCTCATATCTAATAACTGGTTTTCTGATATTTGTTGTACCGCGGTATTAGTTTACATCTAGAGCAGTATTCTCTAGTGGTCTCTTGTGCTAACCATAGTGTGTAATCAAGCGACTGTACACTACGGGGTTTCGGCGTTTAGAGGACCTGCGACACAGCTATGTTATGTTGTTGCATTCAGCAGTGGCCCACTTTTTTGCTGTTAATTGTACATAGGTTTTATCCTATATTTTCTCAGTATGTCCTGCCACTCCTGTGACCTATATTGTGGTCCGTTACCTAAAAATATTCGATCAACTCAACTCACTTGTGTGAAAAAATCTCTGCACAGAGACGACACTAGTACCTTATGTAGTAGCGAGAAGGTAGAGTATTTAGAGGTTAACTCAATCACTACCATTATGTAGTTAAAACCTCTTGATGTTTTTTGTAATGGGCCGATCAGGTCAGATGCCGCTTTTTGCCTCAGTTGGCACAGTAGGGTATGTGGGTGCATGTTTTCCAACTGTGGTCGGTTGTGCCCTCTAAGAGTCCTTACAGGTAGTCAGTACGTTTCGGATACGATTCTCCATATCTCCGAAGTGACATAGGCTCGTTAACTTAAAGAAACACTTCTTCACACCGAAATGTGCTTGGCTAAGATGTGTCTACTATATCACATTGTTTATTAGTACTTCTGACACAAACACACTACCCACAAGGAGCCGCCCACATTTCTTCTGGAAAATAGGACGCCCATCCACAAAACGTAGTGATCTCGGATATGTGCCTAGGTTTTGTCTTTGCAGTTCATTTTGATTGAGAGAATATGTGGATCCTTATCTTGCTCCGTTCTTATGTCCTTCATTGAGGTCGTAATGAAGTTCTCAAATGCCACCTTCTTTATATAGTATATTGAGAAATGTTCCTCTTCGAACTCTTTCCCACTATAGTCTGTCCCTGCTAAAGGTGAGTGGGACAACACGTCGACGATCACATTTGTGTATTCTGGTACATAGACAGTTGTGAAATTGCATTCTTGAACCAATGAAACTCATTGCCCGAGTCACCCGCGCGTGAGTTTAGCTGTCGAGAAACTTTACGGTCCATGTTTGCCCTCTTTTTGCGCCCATAGAGGAAATAACGAAAACTCTGGAAGCCTCAGACAACTACCAGAGAGAATGCGACTCCCAAATGCTATTGTTTTATGAGTCATTTGCCCATTTTCTTCATATTCCTGAAATACCAACACGCCAAGACCCGTTTGGCGTTATTCGTTGAAGTCTTCAGAGAGGTTTGACTGTGATAGAATCGGTGCCGCGAGCAGTGCGGCCTTTAAACTGTGAAACTCCCGATCTGATACCTCATCCCTAACACATGGAGTATTCTTCCCCATCACTGTGCAGAGCCTTGGTGTGGCCAGGTTGTCAATGTAAATGAATCGCTTACAGAAATTCCTAAGAACCCACGCAGTGGCTTACATGTGTGCGGCATATCAAATTGCAATGTGGCATATAGTTTTTCTGGGTTGGAAGTTATTCCCTCTGCAGAAATAACATGCCCAAAGAAGTGAACCTCCTTCGTCCTGACATAAGATTTATTGATATTTGCTGTGATGCTGTGCTGTCTCAGTTTGTCTAACAGCTATCCTAACACATCATTGTGTTGTGCATACGAAATCTCCCCCATTAGAGTGTCACCCTCGAAACATGTGCTTCTTTCTTTCTGTTTATCGTCCAGTATTGTGCCTAAACCTCCAGTTAATGCCGCTAGGTAGATACAGGCCCGAAGGGTAGCCTTTTCAACTGAAAACACCTGCTGAAAGCTATGAAGGCAGTGTACTGACAGCATTCCGGCAACAATTCTATTTGTCAGAAACTTGATCTCAGATCGATCGAAGAAAATATTAATAGGCCATGAAAATTTTGTGGGTTCCTCAAGCTCTTCTAGTCTGTCGATTTCCTCAACAACTACTGTATTAATCTGTCGTGAGTCACGGACTAACCGGATACTATAGTCCTTTTTGGCCACTACTAGGAATGGACTGTGGTACGCAGATGTGGCTTGCTCGGTTACTCCATCATCTATCATCTTGTGCAGCTCCAGAAAAACCTTCTTTCTGTAAGCTAGTGGAAATGCGTATGCGGCACTCGGATAGGTCTGTGGGGTTTTATCTTAAACCAGTACCAGACATACTTAACAGAGCCAGGTTTTGGCCAGAATATTCGGCGTTGCGCCACAGTATAACCTCCAGTTCCGCCTTCTTTGTCTCTGCGATCCTGGCAAGCCAGGCTAATTTCATATCTATTGTCCCCGTCACTCGTTCCGTTATATCTCAGATGTTAGTCGACTGAGGCTTTAACTGTGTTCTCGATCTACAATTTGATACAGCTCGAGCTCTCCTTTCGTAGCTTGCTCCTCAAATCAAATATTGATATTGCCCTTCTCCCCTAATGTGTCCTGGCCACATCCAATGTTCATTATTGCTTTTTTTAACTCAAGAAGTCCATTCCTATAATAATCCCTGTGGCTAATTTACGTTCCACGAAGAAGATTGCTTCTAGTCTGTGCCCTTTATAAATTCCAATCTAATATGCCTACTGATCTCAATATATTATCCTAATATTATGCCAGACATTTTGGTTCTCTGAACCTTTAATGTGGGCATGTTCATATTCTTTGAATATGCGTTATACACACATCAAAAAAAGTTTCGCATCACCTCGGTTCCGAGAATTCCGGAACTTGTACATGAAAACCACACATTGCATGTTGTACCACCATACAGCGAAACCTTCAGAGGTGGTGGTCCAGATTGCTGTACACACCGGTATCTCAGATACCCAGTAGCACGTCCTCTTAGATTGATGCATGCCTGTATTCGTCGTGGGATACTGTCCACAAACTCATCAAGGCACTGTTGGTCCAGATTGTCCCACCCTTCAACGGCGATTCGGCGTAGATCCCTCAGAGTGGTTGGTGGGTACGTCGCCCACAAACAGCACTTTCCAATCTATCCCAGGCATGTTCGGTAGGGTTCATGTCTGGAGAACATGCTAGCCACTCTAATCGAGCGATGTCGTAATCCTGAAGGAAGTCATTCACAAGATGTGCACACTGGGGGCGCGAATTGTCGCCCATGAAGACGAATGCCTTACCAATATGCTGCCGATATGGTTGCACTATCGGTCGGAGGATGGCACTCACGTGTCGCACAGCCGTTACGCCGCCTTTCATGACCACCAGCGGCGTACGTCGGCCCCACATAATGCGACACCAAAACAGCAGGAAACCTCCAGTTTGCTGCGCTCGCTGGACAGTGTGTCTAAGGCGTTCGGCCTGACCGGGTTGCCTCCAAACACGTTTCCGGCGGTTGTCTGGTTGAAGGCATATGCGACACTCATCGGTGGAGAGAATGTGATGCCAATCCTGAGCGGTCCATGTTGTTGGGCCCATCTGTACCGCGCTGCATGCTGTCTGGTTGCAAAGATGGACCTCGCAGTGGACGTCGGAAGACGTCCTGCGGCTGCACGAAAAGCATTATTGAACATGGTGGCATTGCTGTCAGGGTTCCTCCGAACCATAATCTGTAGGTAGCGGTCATCCACTGCAGTAGTAGCCCTTGGACGGCCTGAGCGAGGCATGTCATCGACAGTTCCTGTCTCTCTGTATCTCCTCCATGTCCGAACAACATCGTTTTGGTTCACTCCGAGAAGCCTGGACACTTCTCTTGTTGAGAGCCCTTCCCGGCACAAAGTAACAATGCGGACGCGATCGAACCGTGGTATTGACCGTCTAGGCATGGTTGAACTACAGACAACACGAGCCGTGTACCTCCTTCCTGTTGGAATGACTGGAACTGATCGGCTGTCAGACCCCCTCCGTCTAATATGCGCTGCTCATGGAAGATTGTTTATGTCTTTGGGCAGGTTTACTGACATCTCTGAACAGTCAAAGGGACTGTCTGTGATACAATATCCACAGTCAACGTCTGTCTGACTTCTTGAAATTGCCCTGGTTATTGTAATTTCGCGGGTACGCAAAGGTTGCCTCGCGCTACGTCTATTGATGCCTGCCTGCTCCTCATTTAGCACAAATTCTAGCTGACATTAAATTCCTCTGAATCCCTCGACATCTTCCCCACATCTGCCTATCAATACTTGTTGATATGGAAGCGGCAACTTTGTGAAGAACAAGACAGATTTTTTACAACTTATGAATAACGCAATTTTCGGCCAAAGTATGCAAAATATCAGAGCATCACGAAATCACTTACTTGGAAGGGGCGTTCACGTGCATCAGATTATATCACCAGGCGAAGTTTTAAATGAGCCACAATCTTCAACAAAGATTTCGTTGCCTTGGAGGTGGCTGAGGTTTCCATAGAGTTCATGAAATCTCTATAAACACATAGTAGTTAAACCATCAAAACACAAAGTAGGCATGTGTACATTAGACCTATCCCAACTGCACAAGTATCACTTCCATTATGAGTTTGCAAAAACTCATTTTGCAAATCAAAAGTTACTTTATATGGATACCGAGTGCTTCATCTACTGGGTGAAGGGCTGCAATCCATATGAAGTAATAAGGTGCCACCCCAACACACCTGAAATGTCTGCCGACAATGAGGTTATTGGCCTGGTGAAATACGAGGCGAATGGGTCACTGATTGTGGAATTTGTTGGTCTCCACACCAAAATGTATGCCTACCATACAGACACAGCTGCCACCCTTAGACGTGCTAGAGGTGTGTGGTATTTGGCATCAATGGCTCTCATGGTTTAAGACTACTTGAAGTGTCTGTGCAGTTGTGTTGGCAGTGCTCTGTCTCCCACTTTACATATACTATAGCAGTTTAGTATTCAGTTGTGAAGATATGAGGAGCACAGCGTATTGCAGCTGAGAATCAGCCTGTCATGACATGATTATAAGTGAGTCATTTGTGCTGATGGGACCGAAAACTACATTATTCAGACTATTAACTTGTGTGACTGTGTGTGTGTGTCTGTGTGTGTGTGTGTGTCTGTGTGTGTGTGTGTGTGTGTGTGTGTGTGTATTTTGCATACAGAGGAGGCCAAATTATTATGGTAAAACTGCTTTAAACTCATTTTTATTGAAAATTTAGGTAACTACATGACAGTGTAAGATTACAAATGTTTTAATACTTTGTTTGCATTCCCTTAGCTTTTATTAACATCTCTGTTCTTTTAGGCATAGTTTCTAATAGTTTTCTACTGTTGTTGTGGTATTCAGTCCTGAGACTGCTTTGTTGCAGCTCTCCATGCTACCCTGTCCTGTGCAAGCTTCTTCATCTCCCAGTATTTACTGCAACCTATATCCTTCTGAATCTGCTTAGTGTATTCATCTCTTGGTCTCCCTCTACGATTTTTTACCCTCCACGCTACCCTCCAATGCTAAATTTGTGATCCCTTGATGCCTCAGAACATGTCCTACCAACTGATCACTTCTTCTTGTCAAGTTGTGCCACAAACTCCTCTTCTCCCCAATTCTATTCAATACCTCCTCATTAGTTATGTGATCTACCCATCTAATCTTCAGCATTCTTCTGTAGCACCACATTTCGAAAGCTTCTATTCTCTTCTTGACCAAACTATTTATCGTCCATGTTTCACTTCCATACATGGCTACACTCCATGCAAATACTTTCAGAAACGACTTACTGACACTTAAATCTATACTCGATGTTAACAAATTTCCCTTCTTCAGAAACGCTTTCCTTGCCATTGCCAGTCCACGTTTTATATCCTCTCTACTTCGACCATCATCAGTTATTTTGCTCCCCAAATAGCAAAACTCCCTTACTACTTTAAGTGTCTCATTTCCTAATCTAATTCCCTCAGCATCACCCGACTTAATTCGACTACATTCCATTATCCTCGTTTTGCTTTTGTTGATGTTCATCTTATATCCTCCTTTCAAGACGCTATCCATTCCATTCAACTGCTCTTCCAAGTCCTTTGCTGTCTCTGACAGAATTACAACGTCATCGGCGAACCTCAAAGTTTTTATTTCTTCTCCATGGATTTTAATTCCTACTTCGAATTTTTCTTTTGTTTCCTTTACCGCTTGCTTAATATGCAGATTGAACAACATCGGGGATAGGCAACAACCCTGTCTCACTCCCTTCCCAACCACTGCTTCTCTTTCGTGTCCCTCGACTCTTATAACTGCCATCTGGTTTCTGTACAAATTGTAAATAGCACTTCGCTCCCTGTATTTTACCCCTGCCACCTTTATAATTTGAAAGAGAGTATTCCTGTCAACATTGTCAAAAGTCTTCTCTAAGTGTACAAATGCTAGAAACGTAAGTTTGCCTTTCCTTAATCTTTCTTTTAAGGTAAGTCGTAAGGTCAGTATTGCCTCACGTGTTCCAATATTTCTACGGAATCCAAACTGATCTTCCCCCAGGTCAGCTTCTACTAGTTTTTCCATTTGTCTGTAAGGAATTCGCGTTAGTATCTTGCAGCTGTGGCTTATTAAACTGATTGTTCGGTAATTTTCACATCTGTCAACACCTGCTTTCTTTGGGATTGGAATTATTATATTCTTCTTGAAGTCTGAGGGTATTTTCACCCGTCTCATACATCTCGCTCACCAGATGGTAGAGTTTTGTCAGGACTGGCTCTCCCAAGGCCGTCAGTAGTTCTAATGGAATGTTGTCTACTCCCGGGCCTTGTTTCGACTCAGGTCTTTCAGTGCTCTGTCAAACTCTTCACGCAGTATAGTATCTCCCATTTCGTCTTCATCTACATTGTCTTCCATTTCCAGAATATTGTCCTCAAGTACGTCGCTCTTGTATAGACCCTCTATATACTCCTTCCACCTTTATGCTTTCCCTTCTTTGCTTAGAACTGGGTTTCCATCTGAGCTCTTGATATTCATACAAGCGGTTCTCTTTTCTCCAAAGGTCTCTTTAATTTTCCTGTAGGCAGTATCTATCTTACCCCTAGTGAGATAAGCCTCTACATCCTTACATTTGTCCTCTAGCCATCCCTGCTTAGCCATTTTGCACTTCCTGTCGATCTCATTTTTGAGACGTTTGTATTCCTTTTTGCCTGCTTCATTTACCGCATTTTTATATTCTCTCCTTTCATCAATTAAATTCAATATTTCTTCTGTTACCCAAGGATTTCTACTAGCCCTCGTCTTTTTATCTACTTGATCCTCTGCTGCCTTCACTACTTCATCCCTCAGAGCTACCAATTCTTCTTCTACTGTATTTCTTTCCCCCATTTGTGACAACTGTTCCCTTATGCTCTCCATGAAACTCTGTACAACGTCTGGTTTAATCAGTTTGTCCAGGTCCCATCTCCTTAAATTCCCACCTTTTTGCAGTTTCTTCAATTTTAATCTACAGTTCATAACCAATAGATTGTGGTCAGAGTCCACATCTGCCCCTGGAAATGTCTTACAATTTAATACCTAGTTCCTAAATCTCTGTTTTACCATTATATAATCTATCTGATACCTTCTAGTATTTCCAGGATTCTTCCATGTGTACAACCTTCTTTTATGGTTCTTGAACCAAGTCTTAGCTATGATTAAGTTATGCTCTGTGCAAAATTCTGCCAGACGGCTTCCTCTTTCATTTCTTTCCCCCTACTATGTTTCCTTCTCTTCCTTTTCCTACTCTCGAATTCCAGTTACCCATGACTATTAAATTTTCGTCTCCCTTCACTATCTCAATAATTTCTTATATTTCATCATACATTTCTTCAATATCTTCGTCATTTGCAGAGCTAGTTGGCGTATAAACTTGTACTACTGTGGTCGGCGTGGGCTTCGTATCTATCTTGGCCACAATAATGCGTTCACTATGCTGTTTGTAGTAGCTTACCCGCATTCCTATTTTCCTATTCATTATTAAACCTACTCCTGCATTACCCCTATTTGATTTTGTGTTTATAACCCTGTATTCACCTGACCAAAAGTCTTGTTCCTCCTGCCACCGAACATCACTAATTCCCACTATATCTAACTTCAACCTATCCATTTCCCTTGTTAAATTTTCTAACCTACCTGCCCGATTAAGGGATCTGACATTCCACACTCCGATCCGCAGAACGCCAGTTTTCTTTCTCCTTATAACGACGTCCTCTTGAGTAGTCCCCGCCCGGAGATCCGAATGGGGGACTATTTTACCTCCGGAATATTTTACCCAAGAGGACGCCATCATCATTTAACCATACAGTAAAGCTGCATGCCCTCGGGAAAAACTACGGCTGTAGTTTCCCCTTGCTTCCAGCCGTTCGCAGTACCAGCACAGCAAGGCTGTTTTGGTTAGTGTTCAAGACCAGATCAGTCAATCATCCACTCTGTTACCCCTACAACTACTGAAAAGGCTGCTGCCCCTCTTCAGGAACGACACGTTTGTCTGGCCTCTCAACAGATACCCCTCCGTTGTGGTTGCACCTGCGGTACGACCATCTGTATCGCTGAGGCACGCAAGCTTCCCCACCAACGGCAAGGTCCATGGTTCATGGGGTGGAGTTTTCTACTACTGTTTTGAATATCTGGGTCATAGAGCCATGTTTGTGTCAGCAAGTCTATCAAACCATTCTTTGTTGTGGCCTTACGTGTTTTAATTTTTTTCTTAATTCTTGCTCACAGATTCATGACTGGCCAGGCCATCGAAGCACAGTAACACGATTTTCATCCAAAAACTTTCCCACACTCTTAGCCATATCACAGGATGCTCCATCATGATTGAAAACATAATCTTCACCTTTAAAACATCGCCTGGTCTGAGGCAGAAGTATCTCTTTTAGCACTTTGAAATATTGGCCTTGATTCATAGAACCATCAATAATGTACAGATTTCCTGTACTCTTACAGGAAAAAACGCTCCAGTCCATAACTGAAGTGGGATGCTTCACAGTATGGCGTACACAATCGTGATGAAACTCCTCCGATTCCCTCTTCCACGCATACTGGCTACTTTCTTCTGTGACATAGAACATTGATATATCACTGAAACACACCTGGAAGTAAATATTAAGCCACCACACATAGTATTTGTTGTGTCTAGACAAGACAGCCTAGACACAATGAGAGGAAGCCGAAAGGCACACGCTTAAACTCACACAGGCTGGCGTGAGGTCTGAAACAGGATACGTAATGAATGCTATAAAGAAAAGTACGTAGCTTCTGGAATACTTAACTTTAATCCATAATTGTAGAACATCGCTCTTGATGATACATGCTTCATATAATAAATATCAATTGAATACGGCGCCTTGCTAGGTCGTAGCAATTGACTTAGCTGAAGGCTATGCTAGTATTACTAAAAAATTTAGTGATATTCATGGGCAAATTTTGCTTGCCATTTTGACCATATCCACAAATTTTTCAAGAGCAACGTTTGGGCATGAGTTCATTTAATGAAATTTGTACTGATGCACATTCTTTTTGCAAATACCTTTCTCCAGTCCTCAACAGTCCACTGCTGTAGGGATTTTCCCCAGTTTAACCTTTTTAAGGCAATTCCTGGGGTGATCTTGGGCTTAGGATGGGGTCAACGAGTTGGAGGATCTGTGTTACGCAGGACTCTCCTTACAGTTCTAGCTGACACTGTCATTCCATAATCTTCCAATTGTGCAGAGTTGCATACTTGTAGCTTTACGATTGGAAATGGCCATATTGTGTACTAAATACATACACATATGCACACACACTATCGCTCAAGTTAGTCTACCTCTACATCTGCATGGATACTCTGCAAATCACATTTAAGTTCCTGGCAGAGGGTTCATCGAACCACCTTCACAATTCTCCATTATTCCAATCTCGTATAGCGCGCGGGAAGAATGAACACCTATATCTTTCCGTACGAGCTCTGATTTCCCTTATTTTATCATGGTGATCGTTCCTCCCTATGTAGGTCGGTGTCAACAAAATATTTTCGCATTCGGAGGAGAAAGCTGGTGATTGGAATTTCGTGATAAGATTCCGTCGCAACGAAAAACGCCTTTCTTTTAATGATTTCCATTCCAAATCATGTATCATTTCTGTGACACCCTCTCCCATATTTCGCGATAATACAAAACGTGCTGCCTTTCTTTGAACTTTTTCGATGTACTCCGTCAGTCCTATTTGATAAGGATCCCACACCGCGCAGTAGTATTCTAAAAGAGGACGGACAAGCGTAGTGTAGGCAGTCTCCTTAGTAGGTCTGTTACATTTTCTAAGTGTCGTGCCAATAGAACGCAGTCTTTGGTTAGCCTTCCCCACAACATTTTCTGTGTGTTCCTTCCAATTTAAGTTGTTCGTGATTGTAATACCTATGTATTTAGTTGAATTTACGGCTTTTATATTAGACTGATTTATCGTGTAATCGAAGTTTAACGAGTTCCTTTAAGCACTCATGTGGATGACCTCACACTTTTCGTTATTTAGGGTCAACTGCCACTTTTCGCACCATTCAGATATCGTTTCTAAATCGTTTTGCAGTTTGTTTTGATCTTCTGATGACTGCATTAGTCGATAAACGACAGCGTCATCTGCAAAAAACCGAAGACGACTGCTCAGATTGTCTCCCAAATCGTTTATATAGATAAGGAACAGCAAAGGGCCTGTAACACTACCTAGGGGAACGCCAGAAATCATTTCCGTTTTACTCGATGACTTTCCGTCAATTACTGCGAACTGTGACCTATCTGACAGGAAATCACAAATCCAGTCACATAACTGAGACGATATTCCATAAGCACCCAATTTCACTACGAGCCGCTTGTGTGCTACAGTGTCAAAAGCCTTCTGGAAATCCAGAAATACGGAATTGACCTGAAATCCCTTATCAATAGCACTCAACACTTCATGTGAATAAAGAGCTAGTTGTGTTTCACAGGAACGATATTTTCTAAACCCATGTTGACTGTGTGTCAATAGACCGTTTTCTTCGAGGTAATTCATAATGTTCGAACACAATATATGTTCCAAAATCCTGCTGCATATCGACGTTAACGATATGGGCCTGTAATTTAGTGGATTAATCCTACTACGTTTCTTGAATATTGGTGTGTCCTGTGCAACTTTCCAGTCTTTGGGTACGGATCTTTCGTCGAGCGAACGGTTGTATATGATTGTTAAGTGTGGAGCTAATGCATCAGCATACTCCGAAAGGAACCTAATTGGTATACAGTCTGGACCAGAAGACTTGCTTTTATTAAGTGATTTAAGTTGTTTCACTACTCCGAGGATACTTACTTCTAGGTTACTCATGTTGGCAGCTGTTCTGGATTCGAATTTTGGAATATTTACTTCGTCTTCTTTTGTGGAGGCATTTCGGAAGGCTGTGTTTATTAGTAACTCTGCTTTGGCAGCACTGTCTTCGGTAGTATCTCCATTGCTATCGCGCAGAGAAGGCGTTGATTGTTTCTTGCCGCTAACATACTTCACATACGACCAGAATCTATTTGGATTTTCTGCCAGGTTTCGAGACAAAGTTTCGTTGTCGAAACTGTCATAAGCATCTCTCATTGAAGTCCGCGCTAAATTTCTAGCTTCTGTAAAAGAACGCCAATTCTGGAGATTTTGCGTCTGTTTAAATTTGGCATCTTTGTTTCGTTGTTTCTGCAACAGTGTTCTAACCCGTTTTGTGTACCAAGGAGGATCAGCTCGGTCGTTTGTTAATTTATTTGGTATAAATCTCTCAATCGCTGGCGAACTATTTCTTTGAATTTAAGCCACATCTGGTCTACACTTGTATTATTAATTTGGAATGAGTGGAGATTATCTCTTTAGAAGGCGTCAAGTGAATTTTATCTGCTTTTCTGAATAGGTATATTTTCGCTTATTTTTCGAGTATTTGGGAATTACCATATTCAATATCGCTACGACAGCCCTGTGTTCACTAATCCCTGAATCGGTTTTGATGCTCGTTATTAACTCAGGATTATTTCTTGTTAAGAAGTCAAGTGTGTTTTCACAACCGTTTACTATTCGCGTGGGCTCATGAACTAACTGCTCGAAATAATTTTCAGATAATGCGTTTAGCACAATTTTGGATGATATTTTGTGCGTACCTCCGGAATTAAACATGTATTTTCGCCAACATATCAAGGGTAAATTAAAGTCACCACCAACTATTAGCGTATGAGTCGGGTACGAGTTTGAAATCAAACTCAAGTTTTCTTTGAACCTTTCAGCAACTGTATCATCTGAATTGGGAGGTCGGTAAAAGGATCCAATTATTGTTTTATTCCGGTTGCCAACAATGACCTCTGCCCATACTAACTCACAGGAAGTATCTACTTCAATTTCGCGACAAGTCAAACTACTTCTGGCAGCAACAAACAAGCCTCCGCCAACCGTGTTTAGCCTAGTGTGCATTCAGTAGCATTTCGATCCTATCAGTACAAATGGCACACTTATCATCATGTCATGACACCCTGATTCTCAGTTATGATACAGTGTGCACCTCATGGCTTCGCAGCTGAATACTGAATGCTATACCATATGTGGGGCGGGAGACAGAGCATCACCAATACCGCTGCACATGGGCTTCAAGTAGTCTTCAGCAATCAGATCCACCAATGCTGCACACCACACACCATTAGCATGCCTAAGGGTGGCGCCAGTGTCTGTACAATACGCATATATCTGCATGTGTACATGATAGGATAGCATATTTCGATGAAGCAACGATTGTGAAATACCGGAGCTGTGTTTACAGATCTCTCAGCAGGCTACGACACTGTCAACCATAGACTCTCGTTGCTGAAGTTATACAACGTCACCAAGGACTACTAACTAACCTGTACGATTAGAAATCTACTGCAGAATCGAACATATTTTGTGAAAAACGGGTTGCCAGAGAGCAGTGTGTTGGCACCCACTCTGTTTAATATATACACTAACGACCAGCCGTTACTAGAAGGAACACAAAGCTTCATATATGCAGATGACTGTGCAATCGCAGCTCAAGGATATAGCGTTGAGAGTGTGGAGCAGAAGCTCACCGATGCTTTGAAAAAATTGTATGTCTATTACAGGGACAATCAGCTGAAACCAAATCCATCTAAAACCCATACCTGCGCTTTCCATCTTAGAAACAAACAGGTTAGCAGAACCTTACAGATAGATTGGGAAGGAACATCTCTAGAACATTGCAAGACACCAAAATATCTCAGGGTCACTCTGGACCGTGCTCTCCATTACAAGGAGCACTGCTTCAAAACAAAGCAAAAAGTGGCTGCCAGGAACAATGTTGTTAGGATGTTGACAGGAACAACATGGGGAACACAGCCAAATATAGTGCAGACATCCGCATTAGCCCTATGCTACTCTGCAGTTGAGTACGCTTGCCCAGTATGGTGCAGATCCACACATACCAAGAAAGTTGATGTTGCTCTGAGTAAGACATGTCGTATCATCACGGATTGTCTGAGAGCCACACTCGTGGAAAAACAGCACTGCTTATCTGGCATAGTCCCCCTGGATATCCGATGGGATACACCAGGACAAAATGAAATGAAAAAGGCATTAACATCCAAAGCCTACCCACTACCTGGCCATCAACCGGCACAGCTAAGACTTCTGTCTAGAAAGATAATTCTTCACAGCACAGAAGCACTCGCTGACACTCCACACCAACACCGGGAGAAGAGATGGCAACCAGATGCCAACATCTGGAGGAGTGGCTGATTCCACAAGAAGTTCTTCTACAAGGCCACACAGAGAAATGGTCCACACGGAAATCACGCAATTACCTACTGTCCTGTGTCACAATATCGAATAGCAACCTGCAGAGGTGGGTGGGGCTTCCAGGTGGAATCTCTCAAGTGCTACTGTGGTGCTCACATGCAGACATCATTACATCTGCTACAATGTACATTACCTCCAACTGTGTGCACTATGGAAGATCTTGTAAATGCTACACAAAGTGCACTGGACATTGCTAATTTTTGGGCATCCATTGTATAGTTAAATTAACCAATGTTTGTTAATATAATCTATCTATCTATCTATATATATATATATATATATATATATATATATATATATATATATATATATATAATTCTTTGACTGGTTTAATTTATAAACCATACTGTATGTAGTAATGTAATGCAGTAATGCATGCCACAATGTTTTAGTTTGCTTCTGACACGAATTTAAAAAAACTGAAAAGCAAAAACAGCACAAGAGAGGGATTTAAGATTGGAACTATACCGTGATGCAAAGCAAAAATATAAAAACAAATTATACAAGACCAAACAGGGTCACTGGAACAATTTTATCAAAATTCAGCAAAAACAGACGCAGACAGTACTGTCAACTCTTACACACGCAGACAGCACCACTACAAGGGGCTGGAGATGTTCAGCAGAGTGCCTGCTGAACAAGCTTCTCCCTGATGACGAAAAGGCGAATGACCAGCAACATCACACAGACTTACAAAGACAAATGGATGACACCTACACAAATGGCTTAATTACTGTCCCATTTGCCCAAGAAGTAGCGATAGCAATAAAACAATTAAAGAATAAGAAGACTCCCAGTCCAGATGGCATTCACTCAGAAACACTAAAAAATACTGTTGTACAGGTCACCCCTTTTGTAACAGAGTTACTGACTGAAGCAGTGCTGCAAGGTAGGGTCCCTGCCATGTGGAAAACAATGAACGTAGTATTCATCAAAAAATCAGAGTATCAGGATCCAGCAGACCCAAAGACTTATAGGCCCATCTGCCTATTGAACACTTTGGCTAAGGTGCAAGAAAGGTAATCGACTGCAGTCACACAGGACGCTCTTCGGCCCCAGTGCACATCAGTATGGTTTTAGACCGAAAAGCTCAATAGACGAAGCAATTAACTGCGAGCTGGAAATGATACAGGGCAAACAAGAAAAATATGCAGTGGCAATAGCAGTAGATATAACAGGCATCTTCGATAATCTCTGGTGGCCTGCCTTGTTCTCAAGGCTACGAGAGATGCAGACACCATCGGTCTTATACAATAGCTTACTCAACTACTGCAAAGATAGGGCGCTGCAATGGATAGCTGGAACACAAAAGGTTATCAAGAAAATAACAAAAGGCTGCCTACAAGGCTCAATATGTGGGCCATTGCCATAGAACTGTTCCTAAACAATCTGGACGAAGATGATAAGGTGATGGGTGTAGTATCCTATGTTGGCGACTTGCTAGTAATAATAACTGCAAACTCGAGCGTGCTACTCGAAAGGAAGGCTACACATCTCCTTATAAAAATAAGTGACTGGTGCAGCCACAAAAGACAGTATATTTACTGATCAAAGGGGCCTTGAAGAGAAACCCCACCATTAGACTGAACAACACTAGCAAACAGAGGAAAATAACAGCAAGATACCTAGGGATACACCTCGATGAACGACTGACATTCAACGAGCACATAAGGCTTACAGCTGAAAAAGAGGCAAGTGTAATGAACAAACTCGCCATGCTAAACTCAACTCACTACAGCCTACCATTGCAGACACTGTGAATGTATCATACAGCACTCTTTGAATCTATAATGTGTTTCACAGCAAGTGCCCAGGCACATCGACTGTCACTCATGACCCAAAAAACGATTGTGAGGTGTGGACAAAGAGGTATGTTGCTCAGAATATCAGGGGCATTTGGCACCACGTCCACGGAAGTCCTATGCATTGCACTTGCAACAAACCCAATTGGCATAACCATTAGACACAGACCAGCAGCATACTGAATCAAAACGGGGAGACTGGATAAGGTATATGAGATAACAGGGGAAAATATTAAAG
This sequence comes from Schistocerca piceifrons, assembly GCF_021461385.2. Taxonomy (NCBI): domain Eukaryota; kingdom Metazoa; phylum Arthropoda; class Insecta; order Orthoptera; family Acrididae; genus Schistocerca; species Schistocerca piceifrons. Next base: position 774,105,978 of record NC_060149.1, read on the forward strand.
AAAAACGCCAATTAAATCTTTGGAAGGCGAGACATGACAAAGAGAATGGGAAACATCTGACAAGGGCCGTCGGGTTTTTTCCTTATTCCCAAACATCCAGGAACGTTTGAGGCTCAGACACATTGACCCAAGTCTCAGTGTGGTACATTACCTGCCAGGCCATGGTCCTTATTCTACGCACATGCACTACTTTGGCCTTAGCCAAAGTGATATGTGTGAATGTGGTCAACATGGATACCCCAAACACATAAGACTAAAATGTGGCACACACATACACACACACACGTAAGGTCGACATCGAGCAAGCATTAAGAGACCATCCATAACCACATCTCTGATGAAATATCAAAAGCACTACGCAAGACTTATAAGTAGCAACGACCATATACAAGATCACGACCCGAATCACACCCTGTACCACAGTAGGGTGCACGAGACAACAGAGATTCAAACACTGATATGGAAACAGATAGTGGAACAGGAGGGGAAAATTGCTGCCCTTCAGGCTGAGCTAAATCAGGCTAGGGAAGATCTGGACAGGTTAAGGAGGGAGAAGGGCAAAGAGAGGTGGGAAGTGGCAACAGGTAGCAGAAGGAACAGGCCTAGAACTAAGTCTGACAGTTTTGTGGTGAATGTCAAAAATAAGTTTGACCTGTTGCTTCAGTTAGAAACTGATGAGCCTCAAGCAGAGGTAGGTGTAGACAGGACACAACAAACTTTCAATAGGAAATTGAAAAAGAATGTAGGAAAGTCATCGAAAAGGAAGAAAGTTTTGTTGTTAGGCAGTTCTCATGCCAGAGGTGTAGGCCAACTTCTGCAGGAGGAATTAGGACCAGAATACCAGGTCACAAATTTTTTCAAACCAAGTGCTAGTCTGGATCAGGTGACAGAGGATTTAGGTTCACTCTGTAAAGGATTTACCAGGGAAGAGACCGTGGTTATTGTGGGAGGGCCAGGGAACAGCATCGACAGAGATCCTGGGTACAGTATAGAGTGTGACCTGGTAAAGATTGCGTCGGCATCGAGACACACCAATGTTGAATTTGTATCTGTCCTGAGACGCCATGACCGGCCTCATTAGAACTCTTCTGTTGGGAGAGTTAATTTGGAGTTGGAACGGATGCTTGGGTCGGGTGCGGGGGCTCATATTGGTGTGGTTCCTGTTGATTATCTCAGTAGGTGGGACTATACCAGGCACGGCCTACATCTCAACAGGAAAGGGAAGGGGAAACTGGCTGGGGTAATAGCAGGAAATTTAAGGGGGGGAGGCACTGCCATGAATGGCAAAATACCAGTGGTTACAGGTGTTGGAGCAGCACCTTTTTTAGGGTAGGTAAGACAGAAAGATGTCAAGTTCTACGAGAGGTCAGGATTGAAACAAATCTTCAGTTTAGGAAAGAAATTAAACAGCACAATTCTAGCACATTGGATCACCAATCACAGCTACCAATTATAAATTTTCACCAATCACCAGAAATTTTATCTCCACCAAGTTGTATCTCAGTCCTAGGTAATTGCATTGATGAATTAAAGTCACCCAACCCAGTTGACATAATCTGCCTCTCTGAACACCATGTGACCACTGGTATAGGAACTAGGCCTAAGCACAATGAGAAACTCAGACAGGAGAGTACTGCAAATGTTAAAATAAGGAAAGGTTCTCATAAAAGTATAATTAAAAATAATGTAAGTATATTTCATCAAAATATTGGGAGTTTAAAGAATAAAGTAGATGAGCTTCTGGTTTGTTTAGAAGATTTAGAAGCTGAGAATGAAATAGATATACTATGCCTGTCTGAGCATCACATTGTTACCGATACGGATAAGGTAAATGTAAGTGGTTATAAGCTCTCTGCACATGTAATGAGAGAAAATATGGAGAAAGGAGGAGTTGCTATATATGTCAAAAGTTATCATTGTGCAAAAAGTATAGAAACAAAAAAGTTTTGTGTAGAGAAACATATAGAAGCATGTGCCTGCGAGCTTAAATTAAATAAAGGCACATTTATAATTGTAACTGTATATAGGTCCCCATCAGGAAATTTTCATCTATTTCTGAAAAATTTGGACTCCTTGTTGTGCTATCTGTCAGACAGGGGGAAGCAAATTATTATTTGTGGGGACTTCAATGTAGATTCTCTGAAAGAGGGTAATAGGAAAAATGACCTTGAAGTATTACTCGGTTCTTTCAATTTGACACCCGTTATTGATTTTCCTACTCGGGTGGTAAAGGATAGCAGCTCACTGATAGATAACTTCTTTATAGACCAAGATAAGTTTAACCAGATAAATGCTCAGCCTGTTGAGAATGGTCTTTCTGATGCACATGGTGCACAGCTAGTTACAATATATGATATAGCTCCATTCAGCAATACTAAACAGTCCTCCAAAGTAGTACGTTCGGTCAACGATTTAACAATTGCAAATTTCAGGGAAAGCCTACAGCAGTTAGACTGGGATGAGGTGTACCGTGAACCTGATGCCAATTTAAAATATAATTTATTTCATGACATTTTTGTAAATGCATTTGAAAACTGCTTCCCCAAGAAAATAGTTAAATATACTCGTAAGAAACCTTGTAACAAACCATGGTTTACTAAGGGTATAAAAATATCTTGTAACCGGAAAAGGGAAATGTATCTGACAGCAAGAAAGAGTAGTGACCCAGAAACTATCAAAAATTATAAAAACTACTGTGTTATATTAAGAAAAGTTATTAAAAAATCCAGGAGTATGTGTATCATGTCTGAAATCAGCAACTCTGATAATAAAATTAAAACAATTTGGAATATTATTAAAAGAGAAACAGGTCAACCAAGAGCAGAGGAAGACAGTATTACCATCAAATTGAATGAAAGCTTTACGAACAAAAAGTCAGAAGTTGAAAATATTTTTAATAATCATTTTCTAAATGTTGTGGATATAGTAGGATCCAGGTGTTCATTAGAAGATGCTAGGCTGTTAATGGAAGAGGCCATACCTATGCAATTTGATACAATTGAAATCTCACCCACTTCTCCCTCTGAAATTAGGAAAATAATAAACTTGCTTAAAAGCAAAAACTCACATGGAATTGATGGCATTTCCAGCAAAATACTAAAAGCTTGTTCTCAACAGATAGGTAAGATTCTCAGCCACCTGTGTAATAGCTCTCTGGAACAGGGCATTTTCCCTGATAGACTGAAATATGCTATTGTTATACCTTTGCATAAAAAGGGGGATAGATCTGATGTCAACAATTACTGTCCAATCTCCCTTCTAACAGCTTTATCCAAAATTTTTGAGAAAGTAATGTATTCAAGAGTAGCTTCACATATCTGTAAAAATGAAGTACTAACAAAATGTCAGTTTGGTTTCCAGAAAGGTTTTTCAACAGAAAATGCCATATATGCTTTCACCAGTCAAATTTTGAATGATCTGAATAACCGAACACCACCCATTGGGATTTTTTGTGATCTCTCAAAGGCTTTTGATTGCGTAAATCATGAAATTCTGCTAGACAAGCTCAAGTATTGTGGCATGAGTGGGACAGTGCACAAATGGTATAATTCGTACCTAACTGGAAGAGTGCAGAAAGTTGAAATAAGTAGTTCTCGTAACATGCAAAGATCAGCACATTCCTCAAACTGGGGAACTATCAAGAATGGGGTTCCACAAGGGTCAGTCTTGGGTCCTTTGTTGTTCTTATTATATATTAATGACTTGCCATTCTATATTCATGAAGAGGCAAAGTTAGTTCTCTTTGCTGATGATACAAGTATAGTAATCACACCTGAGAAACAAGAATTAACTGATGAAATTGTCAATACTGTCTTTCAGAAAATTACGAAGTGGTTCCTTGTAAATGGACTCTCACTGAATTTTGATAAGACACAGTACATACAGTTCCGTAAAGTGAATGGTGTGACGCCATTAATAAATATAGACCTGAATCAGAAGTATATAGCTAAGGTAGAATATTCCAAATTTTAGGTATGTCCATTGATGAGAGATTAAATTGGAAGAAACACATTGATGATCTGCTGAAACGTTTGAGTTCAGCTACTTATGCAATAAGGGTCATTGCAAATTTTGGTGATAAACATCTTAGTAAATTAGCTTACTACGCCTATTTTCACTCATTGCTTTCATATGGCATCATATTTTGGGGTAATTCATCACTGAGGAATAAAGTATTTATTGCACAAAAGCGTGTAATCAGAATAATAGCTGGAGTCCACCCAAGATCATCCTGCAGACATATATTTAAGGATCTAGGGATATTCACAGTAGCTTCTCAGTATATATACTCTCTTATGAAATTTGTTATTAACAACCAAACCCAATTCAAAAGTAATAGCAGTGTGCATAACTACAATACTAGGAGAAAGGACGATCTTCACTATTCAAGATTAAATCTAACTTTGGCACAGAAAGGGGTGAATTATACTGGCACTAAAGTCTTTGGTCACTTACCAAATAGTATCAAAAGTCTGACAGATAACCAACAAGTATTTAAGAAGAAATTAAAAGAATTTCTGAATGACAACTCCTTCTACTCCATAGAGGAATTTTTAGATATAAATTAAGAAAAAAAAGAAAAAAAACAAAACAAAAATATAAAAAAAATAAAAAAAAATAAAAAATAAAGAAAAAACACAAAAAAATAAAGTTGTTATATTAACTTAAGTATGTTGTTAAATTAACCTAGTAATGTATTGGAAAATTCGACTCGTTCCACATCATTACGAAATATCGTATTCATGATCCATGGAACTAGTATTAATCTAATCTAATCTAATCTAATCTAATGAACATGTAGACACAGATGATGACATGAACACTCCAATATCACCAGATACATATAGAGTAAAGTTGCAGATCACAAGATTGCGACAATACTACAAGTGATACATACATGGAATTTAGAAATAAATTAGTAATAGAAATAAAACAACGAATTTTACTGTTTGTGTAAGTAAAACAACGGATGATGTAGTTTTCTGGATCATTATTTTCAAACATATGATTCTGTAATTTGTGAAATGTCTAAGATGCAAACTGTAAAACATGTGAAATTTATAAAACTGTGTATATACCTACAATGCATTATAATAAGACGTAAATACACAAACACAAGTGCACAACACATGTAGATAAGAAGCGCCCTCCATGGAGACGAGGCACGATGTCCCCTCTCGAGGCTCCTCTCCCGCTTATAGTGTGGTTAAGTATAGGAAGCAATTGTAACAAATAGTGCTGTCATACTTTATACACAGGTCATGTACAGTTAATACCACACCATACATAAACATAGTATTAGCTATAGTGGAACAGAATATGCTAATTCGGGTGAGACAGGCTAGAAGTGTTTACTGAAGCCCTCCAACTTGAAATACCTGAGTAAAGGGACCCCTTTTGCTATCTAAATCTTTCGTTTCGTGTATTATTTTTTACTTAATAATACAGTAAAATTTGTTTTTCCCTTCCTTTCCCAAATGTACTGTACGTATCATGTGTTCTTTTATAATTTGTTTTTTCTTTTTTAATTAACAATTTAATTATGCAACCAACAAGAAAAATACTAAAATTCTGAAAATTGTCTACTTTGTTGTAGCAAACGATCCACTATAGTTAACAAGATGGTGGATGACTCTGTACTGTTAATTAATAAAACAAAATAAAAAATAAATAGACTCACTAAAGGAGCCATCTATCGATCCATCTATGGACCATCCAGCGTTTTGTAGGGCATTCATATCCAATGATCAGATGTAGATGCAGAGACATACGTCTTGAGAGTCGATGTGAAGAGTCGATGTGATTTCAACATTTCTGATGCTGCCCATTTGAACGCCATTAAGTTTGTATCTTATTTCTTGAAACAGAAAGGAGAATGAATTACAGCTAAGGTGTGATGTTACCATTGTTGCTGGAATCTTCCTAGGTATAAATCTCCCTTTCAAATATAGAAAGCTCATGCTTGGAAGTGTCTAACCATTTTGATGTTGAATAATAATTCGTATCTCATCATTATTATAAAACACTGCTGAGGCAAACAGTTTGTGCGAAAAATACTCCTGTCTAATGATATGCTCGTCATACTGAACTAGTGTTGTTACATCGAGTGATGTTATTGTGAAGTTTCAATCCTAGCAATATAAGAAATTCGTAATTCTCACTTGTTATCACGTTTTGCTTCCGCTGCAAAGTGGTCCTTTGGTGGCTGTGTGAGCAGTATTTATATTTTGTACCCAAAATTCTGCTTCATAGAAGACATATTATAGTTACCTCAGCATGAAAATGGATTATATTCACGTTCTGATCTATGATATTGGGCTTGAAATGGTCTAATGTCTGAACAGTAACTGGGAGGTATACTGGATTGCTGGGAACCTCTGCAGTCTTATAACCTGGATCCACTGCAGGAAAAAATGAGTATACAGTATGGACTAATCTGTCATTAAGGTTCAAATTCATCGTGATATTACACTCAGCATGAATTTTATTGATTGGCAGTATATCCACTGACTGATCTGACTCAAAAATTTTATCAATATTGTGCTCCAGCATTTGGCCCCTTGAGAAACCAAGTAGCGATCCTATTGAACCTTCATGGATAAGGTCCACTGTCTCTTCTACTGTTTTTATCTCTGCTTTAAACGTATTAACATTTGTATATGACTCTAATCGTTTTACAAATAGTTTTATACAAGAATTTAAATTGTCAGTGTAATAGGAGCCAGGAAGTATTACCACAACTTCCCAACTTGCTAGATACAGTTTATTGTTTGCCTCGGTGACATATCCAGACTGTTCAGTTCAATACTTAACTCTCCCTTGCTTAGATCTATTGAAGAAAACTAGTTCGCTTTTAATACAGTCGAATGTTCTTTTAAAGTTAGAGTACAACACATCACATCAAGACCTCAACTGATACATTGAAATGCATACTGCTTGTTGTTATGCAATCTTCAGGAAAACACTAGGTGTAGACGATCACAGAGATATGAATTGTAGTCTTTGTATTACCGAATATTGTAGAACACCTGGTTCTCGTCGGTGAAGTGACGATACGTTTCTCCTGGTGGTCTAAAATCGCCAAATGAATCAAACTAGTAGGTGGTTTTTTTTAGCATACAAAACCCAGTGAGTTCCATTTCCGCCTGCAAGATCTAGATTGACGACCTCACATTCTCTGGTGTTTCTACATCGTCTTTGGCAATGTATCCCAAATAAGCATACCATGAAATCTTGAGATTTTGAGCTTTCTGAAGAGTTTGAGTAGATCTATGAGGGGCATTCAGTAAGTACTGCAATACTTTTTTTTTCTTGAAGCAGGTTTGAGGTTGGTTTTATTCAGGATTCCAATCTACCATATTATTCCCCACTCTTTCAGCTACAAAACTCTGTTTCTCAATATAATCTTTGTTTAATGTGACGGCCTTACACCACCTTACTGGGAGGGCCTGTGTGCCTACATGGTACCACTCTACTAGTCGACATCATAGCCAATGTCTTGCTGGATGAATAAGCTCCATGTACTGCTTCCCGTGAAGTGCATCCTTGATTGGACCAAACAGGTGGAAGACGGAAAAGGAGAGAACTAGGCTGTAGAGTGGCTGAGGAAGAATAGTCCAGTGACTGGTGGACGAGTGTGTCATCACTACCAACAAAGATGTCCAGTTCAGCGACATGTTTGATTGTGATCTGCAAGTCACCTCGAATGAGTGTGTCCTCACGTTCCAACATTGCAGAACTCACAGCTGTGTTGGACTGGCTGGCACGCAGGAGATCAGCCAGGTTTACAAGATCTTGTTGTCAGGATGACAGATGCTTCACCCAATGACTCACCACGATTTTGTTCACTGACAGACCTCCATAGAAGTTCTGCAAGCACCTATGAGTATCTGTAGTGCCTTGGTTTTCCGCCAAAAGAAAATCAATGACAGCTCTCTGCTTGGGACGCATCTCCATTACAGATAAAATTGAGAAGGCTGCATATAGCGCTGTCACCAACAGAAATTTGATGAAATGTTGGAGCTGAAGCGGGAATATTCCACGATGTCCTACAATAAATTCCGATTATTTTAACAGAAATTAGTCGAGAAAAAAATGTTACATTACTTACTGAACGTTCCTCATACACTATGTGATCAAAAGTATCCGGACACCTGGCTAAAAGTGACTTACAAGTTCGTGGCGCCCTCCATCGGTAATGCAGGTATTCAATTTGGTGTTGGCCCACCCTTAGCCTTGATGACAGCTTCCACTCTCGCAGTCATACGTTCAATCAGGTGCTGGAAGGTTTCTTGGAGAATGGCAGCCCATTCTTCACGGAGTGCTGCACGGAGGAGAGGTATCGATGTCAGTCAGTGAGTCCTGGCGAGAAAGTCGGCGTTCCAAAACATCCCAAAGATGTTCTATAGGATTCAGGTCATTGTATTATGAACAGGTGCTTGATCGTGTTGAAAGATGCAATCGCCATCCCCGAATTGCTCTTCAACAGTGGGAAGCAAGAAGGTGCTTAATACATTAATGTAGGCCTGTGATGTGATAGTGCCACGCAAAACAACAAGGGGTGCAAGCCCCCTCAATGAAAAACATGACCACGCCATAACACCACCGCCTCCGAATTTTACTGCTGCTACTACACACGCTGGCAGATGACGTTCACGGGGCATTTGCCATACCCACACTCTGCCATCGGACGTCACATTGCGTACCGTGATTCGTCACTCCACACAACGTTTCTCTGCTGTTTAATAGTTCAATGTTTACACTCCTTACACCAAGCGAGGCGTCATTTGGCATTTTCTAGCATGATGTGTGGCTTATGAGCAGCCACTCAACCATGAAATCCAAGTTTTCTCACCTATCGTCTAACTGTCATAGTACTTGCAGTGGATGCTGATGCAGTTTGGAAGTCCTGTGTGAAGGTCTGGATAGATGTCTGCCTATTACACATTACGACCCTCTTCAACTGTTGGCAGTGTCTATTAGTCAACAGACGAGGTCAGCCTGTATGCTGTTGTGCTGTACGTGTCCCTTCAGGTTTCCTCTTCACTATCACATCGGAAACAATGGACCAAGGGATGTTTAGGATTGTAGAAATCTCGCGTACAGACGTATGACACAAGTGGCACCCAATCACCTGACCATATTCAAAGTCCGTGAGTTCCATGGAGCAGCCCATTCTGCTCTCTCACGATGTCTAATGACTACCAATGTCGCTGATATGGAGTACCTGGTAGTAGGTGGCAGCACAATGCACCTAATATGAAAAACGTATGTTTTTTGGGATGTCCGGATACTTTTTGTCATATAGTGTATACTTGTAACTGGTCTGTCCAGTAGTATCATTACAAGCTTTTATTGTGTACAGTCCAAGACCTTTCCTGTATGGTTTTAAATGTAGTCCTTTAACGATATCGATGGGGTCAATTGACATATTATGTCTTGTAGGCTCCTGTAATTGGTTCCCTGCATTTCCTGCATTTTTTACTGCTTCAGTTAGTGGTAACACCGGTTCCTATCAGATCACCGAAGTTAACCAATGTCGGGCCAGGCTGGCACTTTGATGGATGACCATCCAGTCTGCTGAGCGCTGTTGGCAAGTGGAGTGCACTCAGCCCTTGTGAGGCAAACTGAGGAGCTACTTGATTGAGAAGTATCAACTCTGGTCTCGTAAACTGACATGTGGCTGGGAGTGTGGTGTGCTGAGCACATGCCCCTCCATATCCGCATCCAATGATGTCTGTGGGCTGAGGATGACACCGTGGCCAGTTGGTACCATGGGGCCTTCATGACCTGTTCCGGCAGAGTTTAGTTTAGTTTTACTGCTTCAGTTATGGTAGCAGCTACCACTGCTAATGAGCCAACGGCTGACAGCCCAGCAAATACACAGATCAGATATTGGCAGAATGCTAGGCATTTCAACGCATCTTTTTCTTCTTCCTTTCTGCCTCAAGGCACCTTTCTCCGCTACCACTGCTGATTGGATGCTATTTTTAAACACCCCATAGTATTTTTTTCTCTTTATTTAGTGTACCATTAGCTGTGTGCATAATTTTCTGGAAAGTTATTCCAGTGCCCAATTTAAATTTTACACACAATGGCTTATCAAATGCAGCAGTATGTTGTCCTGTACCAATGTCCTTTCTTTGGCACACCTGTCAAGCTTTATCATATAATATCCAGCTTGCAGTGTGACGAACTTTATTTGTACCACAAGTGATATCATGCTCCTTCCATGTGTCATCGAGGATATTAATTCCCTTATCGCCACAAGCTAAACACTTTTTCAGCTTCGCTCCAGGTCGACAAAGATTATATCCAAGGATATGAAATTTGACTGATATGTTCTCGAGAACACCATCCTCACCTGTGTTATGCACTTCCTAGCACCCATGCTGTGCTACTGTTTGGTTTGAGGTTTCCGTGTCTTATAATATAGAAAACTGCAAGCATTCACCCATCTGTTGTGCCATGATGGGAAGCCGAGCCATTTCACTAATGCCGTGTTCTCTTGACTTTTATGACCCACTCTTTGAGGAACATGTCCATTTCAGAGATTTTCTGTAATTCCTCTGCGTAAGAACTCTCTGCAGTTTCTTGACCATCACTGTCCTTTAAGATGTAAGTTGTTGAGCTTGAAAGCTGCACTTAGTCCCTTGAAAGCTGTAAATATCCCCGTTGACTAGTTTGGTAGGTAGGACTTCTCAAATGCAGTTTTGCATTTAGAAATACTTTTCGAATCCCCTATGTTGAACTTTTGCTTGTGTGAATGCACCACCTTAATATGATTGTATGCTGTAGTTAGAGGCCCATTATCATGAACAGCAATAGGTTTCTTCTTAATTGTATGATGGTTATTGTGATCATACTCGTCGATGACTTGTGGTAGAACGTTTAGCTATCAATATGACCCTTGAAGATTCAGTTGCTTTCACACCCAGTTTTGATCATCCTGTTCAACCGTTCAACAATACTAGCTTTCAAAGCTCCCAGCTTCAGGCAGTGTTGGCTTCGGTCACACAGCTTGAGGCTGTTGCCAATGGGCATCACTGTGGGGGTCCGGATGGGGGTTTGTCGGGGACGGCCAACTCGTCCCACGCATCCCCTGATCGGACTACGACTGTGGTTGCCCGGGATACTGCCCGCATTGAGGCTGATCCCTCACCTGTGGTAGAGTGGGAGGTCGTATCAAGGTGTGGCAGGGGGCGAAAGACATTCCGGAGGGCTGAACGGAAGGCCTCTCCAGTTTGTCTGACGAACCAGTTTCAGGCTCTGTCTCAGGCTGATACTGATCTTCGGCCTGCTTGTCCTGTTCCAGAGGTTGCCCCTCAGCCTGCAAGATCCGGGCGGTTGCAGAGGGTGGGCTTACTGGTAGTTGGAAGCTCCAACGTCAGGTGCGTAATGGGGCCCCTTAGGGATATGGCAGCACGAGAGGGGAAGAAAACCAATGTGCACTCCGTGTGCATACCGGGGGGAGTCATTCCAGATGTGGAAAGGGTCCTTCCGGATGCCATGAAGGGTACAGGGTGCACCCATCTGCAGGTGGTCGCTCATGTCGGCACCAATGATGTGTGTCGCTATGGATCGGAGGAAATCCTCTCTGGCTTCCGGCGGCTATCTGATTTGGTGAAGACTGCCAGTCTCGCTAGCGGGATGAAAGCAGAGCTCACCATCTGCAGCATCGTCGACAGGACTGACTATGGACCTTTGGTACAGAGCCGAGTGGAGGGTCTGAATCAGAGGCTGAGACGGTTCTGCGACCGTGTGGACTGCAGATTCCTCGACTTGCGTCATAGGGTGGTGGGGGTTCGGGTTCCGCTGGATAGGTCAGGAGTCCACTACACACAGCAAGCGGCTACACGGGTAGCAGGGGTTGTGTGGCGTGGACTGGGCGGTTTTTTTGGTTAGATGGCCTTGGGCAAGTACAGAAAGGGCAACAGCCTCAACGGGTGTGGGGCAAAGTCAGGACATGCGGGGACCAAGCAGCAATCGGTATTGTAATTGCAAACTGTCGAAGCTGCGTTGGTAAAGTACCGGAACTTCAAGCACTGATAGAAAGCACCGAAGCTGAAATCTTTATAGGTACAGAAAGCTGGCTGAAGCCAGACATAAATTCTGCCGAAATTTTTACAAAGGTACAGACGGTGTTTAGAAAGGATAGATTGCATGCAACCAGTGGTGGAGTGTTCGTCGCTGTTAGTAGTAGTTTATCCTGTAGTGAAGTAGAAGTGGATAGTTCCTGTGAATTATTATGGGTGGAGGTTACACACAACAACCGAGCTAGGTTAATAATTGGCTCCTTTTACCGACCTCCCGACTCAGCAGCATTAGTGGCAGAACAACTGAGAGAAAATTTGGAATACATTTCACATAAATTTTCTCAGCATGTTATAGTCTTAGGTGGAGATTTCAATTTACCAGATATAGACTGGGACACTCAGATGTTTAGGACGGGTGGTAGGGACAGAGCATCGAGTGACATTATACTGAGTGCACTATCCGAAAATTACCTCGAGCAATTAAACGGAGAACCGACTCGTGGAGATTACATCTTGGACCTACTGATAACAAACAGACCCGAACTTTTCGACTCTGTATGTGCAGAACAGGGAATCAGTGATCATAAGGCCGTTGCAGCATCTCTGAATATGGAAGTTAATAGGAATATAAAAAGAGGGAGGAAGGTTTATCTGTTTAGCAAGAGTAATAGAAGGCAGATTTCAGACTACCTAACAGATCAAAACGAAAATTTCTGTTCTGACACTGACAATGTTGAGTGTTCATGGAAAAAGTTCAAGGCAATCGTAAAATGCGTTTTAGACAGGTACGTGCCGAGTAAAACTGTGAAAGTTAGGAAACTACTGTGGAAGCAAAGAGAGCTTCTCTCCAAGTTTAAACGCAGCCAAAACCTCTCAGACAAACAGAAGCTAAACGATGTCAAAGTTAGCGTAAGAAGGGCTATGCGTGAAGCGTTCAGTGAATTCGAAAGTAAAATTCTATGTACTAACTTGACAGAAAATCCTAGGAAGTTCTGGTCTTACGTTAAATCAGTAAGTGGCTCGAAACAGCATATCCAGACACTCTGGGATGATGATGGCATTGAAACAGAAGATGACACGCGTAAAGCTGAAATACTAAACACCTTTTTCCAAAGCTGTTTCACAGAGGAAGACCGCACTGCAGTTCCTTCTCTAAATCCTAGCACAACTGAAAAAATGGCTAACATCGAAATAAGTGTCCAAGGAATAGAAAAGCAACTGGAATCACTCAACAGAGGAAAGTCCACTGGACTTGACGGGATACCAATTCGATTCTACACAGAGTACACGAAAGAACTTGCCCCCCTTCTAACAGCCGTGTACCGCAAGTCTCTAGAGGAACGGAAGGTTCCAAATGATTGGAAAGGAGCACAGGTAGTCCCAGTCTTCAAGAAGGGTCGTCGAGCAGATGCGCAAAACTATAGACCTATATCTCTGACGTCGATCTGTTGTAGAATTTTAGAACATGTTTTTTGCTCGAGTATCATGTCGTTTTTGGATACCCAGAATCTACTCTGTAGGAATCAACATGGATTCCGGAAACAGCGATCGTGTGAGACCCAACTCGCTTTATTTGTTCATGAGACCCAGAAAATATTAGATACAGGCTCCCAGGTAGATGCTATTTTTCTTGACTTCCGGAAGGCGTTCGATACAGTTCCGCACTGTCGCCTGATAAACAAAGTAAGAGCCTACGGAATATCAGACCAGCTGTGTGGCTGGATTGAAGAGTTTTTAGCAAACAGAACAAAGCATGTTGTTATCAATGGAGAGACGTCTACAGACGTTAAAGTAACTTCTGGCGTGCCACAGGGGAGTGTTATGGGACCATTGCTATTCACAATATATATAAATGACCTAGTAGATAGTGTCGGAAGTTCCATGCGGCTTTCCATGCTGTAGTATACAGAGAAGTTGCAGCATTAGAAAATTGTAGCGAAATGCAGGAAGATCTGCAGCGGATAGGCACTTGGTGCAGGGAGTGGCAACTGACCCTTAACATAGACAAATGTAATGTATTGCGAATACATGGAACGAAGGATCCTTTATTGTATGATTATATGATAGCGGAACAAACACTGGTAGCAGTTACTTCTGTAAAATATCTGGGAGTATGCGTGCGGAAAGATTTGAAGTGGAATGATCATATAAAATTAATTGTTGGTAAGGCGGGTACCAGGTTGAGATTCATTGGGAGAGTCCTTGGAAAATGTAGTCCACCAACAAAGGAGGTGGCTTACAAAACACTCGTTCGACCTACACTTGAGTATTGCTCATCAGTGTGGGATCCGTACCAGATCGGGTTGACGGAGGAGATAGAGAAGATCCAAAGAAGAGCGGCGCGTTTCGTCACAGTGTTATTTGGTAAGCGTGATAGCGTTACGGAGATGTTTAACAAACTCAAGTGGCAGACTCTGCAAGAGAGGCGCTCTGCATCGCGGCGTAGCTTGCTCGCCAGGTTTCGAGAGGGTTCGTTTCTGGACGAGGTATCGAATATATTGCTTCCCACTACTTATACCTCCCGAGGAGATCCCGAATGTAAAATTAGAGAGATTTGACCGCGCACGGAGGCTTTCAGACAGTCGTTCTTCCCGCGAACCATACGCGACTGGAACAGGGAAGGGAGGTAATGACAGTGGCACGTAAAGTGCCCTCCGCCACACACCGTTGGGTGGCTTGCGGAGTATAAATGTAGATGTAGATGTTGACTAGTGGTCTCAAATCGTTCCATTACCACTTTGAAGTGCCTATTCCGAAATTCCTCCATGCCATGGCCAGTTTTTAAGTTGTCAGTTGAATTCTCAGACTGTGCGTTAAAATCCCTTGATCAACATAAATTAGCTGCACTGTCAAAAGCCTTCAACATCCTGAGCCATAACATTCTACTCGAAAAATTAGAAAGACGAGGAGTAAGAGGTGTAGCACACAGTTATTAGTTATTTGGTTATATGTTCCATAGATCATTCTGTATGACAGATTGTAATGATGTGGAATGAGTTAGTTCAAATTCACCTTGCAAATTAATTTGGACATATGGTTTTATTCTGCTCATTTCTTTTTTTCCTTCCTTCCTAAAAAAAACTGCAAGCAGAAGGTATTACATCAGTATGAATTCAATACTAAGGAAAAAACAAGAAATAACTTCTTCCTTTCTATCGAATTACCAGTAAAATGTGGTTTACTGCAGGGATCATGCTCAGGTCAACTACTGTTCTTGAGTTTTGTGTACGAATTTGTTGAATATACGAGTCCCCAAAAAAATATTCTATTTGCCAATAACACCAGCATATTGCTTACTGGATCCAGCCCAGGTCCTTTGAAGTCAACGGCAGTAAGTTCCATGACAAGCGTTTCTGAGTGGTTCGATAAAATCAAGCTCATTGTAAATAATGAAAGAGCTGTGTGCGTGAACTCTCATTTATTTCCTTCAGCTAATCAAATGTCTATTCAAGCACGATTAAAAAAATAATCCCTTACAAAATGTGTCACAAATGTTATGGGTCTGTAGGTTCAGCAAGACTTAAGGTAGGACGCACATATAAATAACTTATCTACGAAATTCTCATCCACGTGCCATGGTCTAAGAATATTAAAGTCTACAACAAGTAAAACGAGAGTACTGCAGGGATACAATGCGCATTTCCACTTACTGGTGCAATATGGGATCATTTTCTGGGGACACTCAATTCACAGCATATATGTTTTTAGAATGCAAAAAATAACTGTAAAAAGAATTCGTGGCCTTAAAAAGATGAAGTCCTGTAGATCTCATTTTACTGAGTTTGGTGTTCTGAATGTTCCAAGTTTATTCATTTACGAAACTTTTTCACTAGAGACTACCTATTGAAAACAAGCAACTACTACAGAACGAAGATCTACACATCTATCGTACCAGAGAGAAATCAAACATACACCGAATCATCACAGAACAATAGCCTATCAGAGAAGCGTAATTGGTATTGGTGTAATACTACACAATAAGATACCAGAGAAAATTAAAATTGTTACATATCCAATATTTAAAATTAAATTAATGGCGTTTCTAATAAAGCGCTGATTTCAGGGCGTAAAATAATTTCTGAATATGTGACAAAAAAGTTGCTAAAAATTAAAATTTAAAAATAGATACCTACTTTTAATTTGCCTACTATGTACGGATGCTATGCATTATTGCAACTTTTCTTTGAATTGTAGAGTATCATTTGTCCACTTTGTGCTATATGATAAGACTGGACCAATAAAAAAATCAATCAATCAATCAAAACAGGAACTGTGACTAGTATTTATTCAGTGCTCGCTTCGGCGGTATACACACTAAAATATGAACAATGTAGAGGTGATTAGCATGACTCTTGCGCAAGGAAGTCCAAAAAAAAAAAAAAATGCTTGCATGCAATGAAACTTGGGAAATTTCTGGATCCACTCATAAAGTTACAGGTACCTCTTGTGAGGGGTTCACGTCGTATTCAAATCTATATTCCTAAGGATAAATTGTTCTCATTTAAATATTGTATTATATACGTTGTAGCATACATACCTACTGATCGTACTTGACCCACAGTTTTTATAATAAAACTATGTGGGAATATCCGATTTTACCAAAACTGCCATAATGCCCCGTCTTACTTAATATATTTTTCATGAAAACCTTTTTAGGCAATGGATTACCATTTTAAAATAAGAATACGAGTATTTGAGATTACATGAAAGAATACTAATTACTTGAAAAGTGCTAAAAATAGTGCTACTTTAATACGCTTCACAGATGTTCACCTCTGACACGGAAGAGCGCATCACATGTCGAAGCTTGAAATTTGTTGAAGGGCAGAGGCCATCTCATCGCAGATACGCTGCTGTTTTTGAAGTAATTGTCTGTGATGTAGTTCTGTTCAGTGATTCCAATTGACATTTTGGAAATTGTAACTATTAAGTTGGGTAGTGGTGAGCAAAAGTAATCAAAATGCCCGATGGCAAAGAAAATAAGGTATGGTGTCAAAAATCATTTGCCTGCGATTGTTTTTCCCGTAGTTTACGTATTTTTCCGTGAGCGCTCACGTTATTCTTTAATTCCGTAAGTTATGTAATTTCAGGTGACAGTGTTAACTGTTTTTAAGTTTTTCCAAACTAATTAATTCTGTTTTTTCTTCGGCGGACAAAAAAATTAGTAGTCGTAAATAATTTCCAAGTGTTCGATTTTAAATGCTATTGTCAGATTATGATGTGCGTATACACACAAATAGTGTGTCCCAGTTGTTTCATATTTCTCTTTACAAATATATGCAGTATTCAAATTCTTGAGGAGGTAGAGTTTCCTGTCAGGTTCCTGTTCTAGTTACGGAAGTGTTTAGCTGTCAACTATGTGAAACCCATATGTACTCCTCGAGGATGAAATTATATGTTAACTTGGGCGAATAACACACGGGAAACGTATGTTAGGTTTGAATTTTTTTCTGCCTTTATTACAGAAAGAGTCATAATGTCATATGGAAAATTGGTATGGTTAACTGATTTAGTTACCATACCTTACATAAACCATTCCGTGTGCTCGAATTCTACAACTGAACATCTTGAGAGATGGTTAGTTATGGTTTCACTTTGCATCAGATCTAGAAAGAATGTGCGCGTTGGTTAGTGTTACCTTGTCGAATGGAAACAGTTATGTCTACTGCACTAAAAATGTGCAACAAGTTTTCAGAGTTGTGTGTGTGTGTGTGTGTGTGTGTGTGTGTGTGTGTGTGTGTGTGTGTGTGTGTGTGTGTGTGTGTGTGTGTGTTTTCGTTATGTGTGTCATACAGTGTCTGTGTTCTGTGTTATTGACTGCACCCTGCTAATTGACTGCACCCTGCTAATACTTGTCAAGTTACTTGGCACCTTTCCACTTACAGCATGAGATGTGTAATAGGGGGTATTTGTACTTGCCCTATCCTCATTAAATAACTATGTGTATGCATATGTCAGTGTAAATGACTCATTGGCGAAAGTATGATAGTGTACACCATCTTCCCCCCACCCGAAATCTTGGGTTTGGTGACATTAATTTTTAATGCAGCCTGAGTAAGTTATGTTGGAAGATGATCGCTTGGATGTGATTTTAATATGGAATAAAGGTTGTGGTAACACTGATCTGTAATGTAGCCTGATGTCTACATTCATGCTGTGTTTAATACTTTCCACCATAGAAACTAAAACTCTGAGGTACATTCCAAGCATGTGTATTACATAATGATCTGAGTATTTTGATGCATGCTAAGTACATATAATGTAAGTAAAGTATGATGCTTCCCATTGGAGCATTGGTGATACCAAGACACTGATACACGATTTATCAAGAAAACTTACAAAACATAAGAAATTTACACAGTACTGTGCTTACAATTATGCATACAGCTGAACACACGGTACTAATGAAATTAAAAATGACTGCTTAATTAAGGAAGAATAAGAAACAAATTGATATTAAATTATGCTCAGCCACGTGCACATACTCGAGGCATGTAATGTAATACATACAGATGTAATAGACAGAAAATAGTGTAATAGTGTGTGCATGCAGTATAGTCATCAAATGACAGTGGCCCAACATACCATCTGTCTTTCTCTCTCTGAAATAGGTTGCTTCTTTGGGGAAAAGTGTCAAAGCATAGTAAAAATGACAGCCATAAGAAGGTTCGGACATCTATATAGACATGTGAAGACAGACATCAGAGAGAGCATTTATTTCTAAGAGTACAGTGGATTTATTTCGAAGGGTACAGTAAATTTTTAGAGTACATAAATACCTTTGGTTAATTTTATCATGCAGCCTACGTAAGGAAGGATGTTAGCCGTCCCCCCCCCCTCCACTCCTAGTGTATATCAGAGCATACATACAACGTATGTGTGATACGCCCAAAAGTATTAGTATGGAAATGTGTCTATGAACTAATACAGGCTTTAAAAAATCAGTTCAAATTTTTATAACTCAGTGTAATCATACTGTGTGAACGTAGACATCGGGCTACACTAAAATCAATATTTTAACAAAAATTTTGCGTTCATATTTGTTGGCTTCATGAACGTACATTGTCATTTCACAACCTAAAGTAGAACTCGGGTTATGCTGCAGGTAACTGTCACTGCAAGCAACATTTCCACAAGGGGGCAGGGGAGGGGGAACCAACTATGACTATTGCATAAATGTGTGTGTTGCCTGAAAAGTTCTTTTGCAGTTTAGTTTTCTGTCTGAGATATAAAGTTCAACAGCTGTTGGTTTGTGTAGGTATCTGGATTATGCTACATTGCTAGAATTACTGGTGTAATTCAAACTGTAGCTTGACGTAGTGGGCAATACGAGCAATTGTGAAGGCTACCATCAGCTGCTTTGCTAAGCGTCAGCTTGGACTACGTGAATAGTAGTACTATGGTTAATTGAACGTTCCAAAATTAGAGCAAATTCACTATAATGTATCAGCTATAGATAAGTCACATACAGTATTGTGTGACCCAAGTTATCAGTGGTAACAGAAAAGTATTCAAAGTACCACCTTAAGGAGTGCAAACAAGAAATAGTGAAACTAAGCTTTGGGAAATGCTTATTGCAGAGATGTCTTGTACATAGAAGAAAATATGTTCCATGGACATTGCTTAAGGATTTGATAGAACAATGTTCTTACTGTAGCAATCATTATTATTCATTGTTACTTTAAGACAGTCTTAAAATATATGGAATATCATGAAAGCTTTTATGCTTACGTTGCCACCTGTTTTTGTTGTAATGATACTTTGACTTGCAATCAGCTAAATATGTTAATACAGTGGTCTTGTGTATAATGACATCGCATTAGGAAGTTTAGTTTTTATTTTACACAGTGTTGTTTCTAAGCACATGCTACCTTTCCTGATTTGTTTTGTGAAATTTGTGGTAACACTCTGTGGGAACAGTGTTTGGTTTTATCAGAAGAAATGCAGTCTCATTGTATCTGTGAATTTCTCATTGCCCTGTAGTCAAAAACACACCTATCATCATGTAGGCCTGCTCTTATTGGTCTCATAATGTGACTGCTTTATGTTTACCCATTTATTCCACAATTGAAACGTTAAGTCTATGACTTAATAATGAACAAAGTAATTGTGGATTGTCTTGCTGAGAGAATTTCATTTAGTCTTTAAAAAAAGTTTCTTTGTTTCATTTTCATGGAAGACCTTTTCATGTTGCACAGTAGACCTTGCCATTGCCTTCAGTTTAAATTTCATTAGGTAATATACTCACAAAGTACCTTAATTATGATTGGTTAGATAAACTAAAGTGTGAACACATTTGTTGTTGATCATACAGTAGTACTGTCTTAGAAACAAAGTGGAGAAATTTCTTTGTACTGCTGATACTTTGCCTGTCTTCAGGGATAATGTACATAGTACAAAAACTACTCCCCACTTTCATATTTTATTTTTACTTGATGAGGCATCTGTCAATGGTATAAAGTTACAGAAAACATATACAGAACTTTTCAAGAGAAAAATCATAAAATTTTTAACTATGAAATTCCAGGATCAGTGTCAGAATATAACAATCCCAATGTTCCAGTTTACTTCATTGTACAAATCTTAGCGATGGCCAAGGAAGAGGTATACTGCCCACGGTCTGTGTGGGAACCATTCAGCCATTTATTGGAGCAGCTTACAAAACCCAAATTTATATGTCTGGACCAGTTATACAACGCTGAATACTATTTAACAAACAATATTCATGATTTTCAATGCCTTGTATTTATTTGTGCATTTATTTCACTAAGTTTAGTTATAACACTGAACTTGAAGCATTTGGGTAGTACACTGTTGTCAGCTATTCTGCTATTCAGTAATTATTTATTCATAAGCAAGTAAGTGGATTTTAAGCATTTTTGCTGGGAATAGGTGTTTGCTGTCAGAATAACTGTCAAATAGGGTTTGAAAACTTGTGTTTTGTCAGTAACATACGTAGCCTTTTGTGGAAGTCTATTGAAAATGTACGCTTTAAAGTTTACGTAGGTAGTTGAAGAGTTGTTAGATGTATTCAGATCTTACTGCTCCAGGCACAGTCTGGTGTTTACAGGATTGACTCTACCTTTCTTTTTGAGGAAGTTCATATTGTCATCCGCAACTATCATTAGCTGGTAGATCCTGTTAGGCCAGTTGAAGAATTAACTTCTTAATTAGGTGTGCATAGGTTTGTGAATTAACATGTACAGCTTTGATGACCAGTCATTTTTGACTAAAAAATATTTTTATACCTTAACTGGTTTGACTCAAAATATTATCCCATTACACATCAAGGAATTGAAGTATGTGGAATTGACAAGTTAGAGTATTTAACTACTGATGACTCAACAATATTCTAATGATAAAGCTAGCTGAAGTTAGCATCCACAGGAGGTTTCGCCTACACTGTCCTGTGAATTCTGCTTCACTAATAGTGCCAACATTCTTGGAGAGTTGATTTTCAGTTCAAACAGAATTGTGATAAACTGGAATTTTTTTACATTAAGGGAACCAATAATTATCTTCAGAATAAAATTTACTTTGTTTTCTGAGGAGACTCTGTAAGCATTACACTTTTATCACGTAGAAATAAACTTGAAACACAGTTAAATTTCAAGTGAGGAACTAGCATACTTGCACAGGGTTATTAACATTGCTCTCGCTAATCACATTGTTAGAAGTATTAAAATGTTAAGTCTGTTGCTTTCAATTCTGCCAATACAGTGTGTGGTGGAAATGTACATATGAAATGAAGTGGGGGCAGAGAGATAGGTACAATATGAGTTATTAGTCAGAGGTCTTTAAATCGCCCCCAGTTGACTTTGGCCTGTAATGACTAGGGGCAGACTTGGCAAACTCAGGCACAGTTCCTGGGCAACGGCTAGTTTGGCAGTGATGCATCATTCTTTTATGAGAGTGAGATTGTTAGCATAACTACTTGGGACACAGAGGTGGTAGAAACCTTGCTTTATTTATGCATCACTGCATAAATTTTCTGTATGAGAGTACCTTTGTGTGCAAACACCAAGCTCACACAATTTTTTAATTAAAGACAACAGGTTTAACCAGTCTTAGCTGTCATCTTCAGGTCTTGAAACATTTTTGTTGTTGTAAAACGTTCATTTTATGCTGAACCTCATGCACAAGATGTCAAGTAGATAAAACTCAGCATATTATAAATGTTTGTCTTTGCTAAAATATTTAAAAAATTTAAAAACACGCAGCACCTTGTCCAAAAGGCTGTGTCCATATACATATTCCTCACATATTAATCTTTACACAGTTTGAGCTAGGAGGGTCATTTTCTAGTGTCTTTGTCAGAATGAGCATGTAAAAAAAATTAATTATAAAAGAACTGAAAATAATTGTGCTGACTGGAAATGACTGGTTGTTTGTAAAGAGTAATAAAGAATGATTTTAATGG
The DNA here is from genome assembly GCF_021461385.2 of Schistocerca piceifrons. Classification (NCBI taxonomy): domain Eukaryota; kingdom Metazoa; phylum Arthropoda; class Insecta; order Orthoptera; family Acrididae; genus Schistocerca; species Schistocerca piceifrons. The sequence continues at coordinate 774,128,433 of NC_060149.1, forward strand.
TTAAAGTGGTTTCTTTTGCCAAGGTCTCGTGCTTTAATTTACAGAAGTGTTAGGCATCTTCAAAAAGTGTAGATTTTTGTAATTATAGAGTTGCAGGAAAGACTATGGATGAAAGGCAACAGGCTAATTCCATATTTCTAGATTTCTGAAAAGCATGAGACATGGTACCCACTGCAGATGGTTAACAGAGGTATGTGAATACAGAGTAGGCTCCCAGATATGTGACTGGCTTGAAGATTTCTTAAGTAATAGAACCAAATATGTTGTCCTCAACAATGAGTGTTCATTGGAGACAGGGATAACATCAGGAGTGCCCAGGGAAGTGTGATAGGACCGTTGCTATTTTCTGTATACATAAGTGATGTGGCAGATAGGGTGGGCAGCAGTCTGGTTGTTAGCTGATGCTGTGGTGTACAGGGAGGTGTTAGAGATAAGTGACTGTAGGTTGATACAAGATGACCTAGAAAAAAATTTCTAGTTTGTGTGATAAATGGCAGCTGACTCTTAATGTAGAAAAATGTAAGTTAATGCAGATGAGTAGGAAAAACACACACATAATGTTCGGATACAGCATTAGTATCGTCCTACTTAACGCATGTTGTTTAAGTATCTGGGTGTAACATTTCAAAGCGATATGAAATGAAACGAGCACTTCAGGATTGTGGTAGGGAAGGTGAATGGCTGACTTCAGTTTATTGGGAGAATTTTAGGAAAGTGTGGTTCTTCTTTAAAGGAGACAGCATAGAGGATGCTAGTGTAACCTATCTTGAGTACTGCTGAAGTGTTTGGGATCTGCACCGGGTTGGACTGATAGAAGACATTGAAGCAATTCATAGGCGAGCTGCTAGATTTGTTAACAGTAGGTTTGATCAGCATGCAGTGTTACGGATATGCTTCAGGAGCTCAAGTGGGAATCCCTGGAGTGAAGATGATGTTCATTTCGAAGAACACTACTGAGAAAGTTTAGAGAACACTGCAGAATGATACTATTGCTGCCAACATACATTTTGCGTAGGGACCATGAAGATCATAGAAATTAGGGCTTGTACAGAGGCATATAGATAGCCATTTTTTTCCCCACTCTATCTGTGAGTGGAACAGAAAACAAAATGACTAGTTGTGGTACAGGGTACACTCCGCCACACACTGTATGATGGCTTGTGGAGTATGGATGCAGATGTAGACCCTTTAGTGTGCTTAGACAGCAAACACATTTCGGATGCTATGATTTGCATGAAGAAGCTAACATTTTTACATAAATGACCACCTCATTGGTTATGTGGGTGGAACAACGGTTAGGGCCTGTTACCACATGTTTGTACTTCTTGTACTGAACTTAGAGCAGTTGTTGTTGTTCCAATCTATGGCCCACATAGTGTTGCTGTTTACCAAGTTTTTTCTGCCAGCTGTCAAGTATTTATCATAAGGGGTACCATGGAAATGATAAAGGTAGGTCCCCACCCATTTCTATGCCAAGGATAGTTCAGTATACATAATGTACTTGGAATTCTTTGCACACCTACCCTAGGAACTGAGTCAGACAACAGACAAATGATTGTGGTCAATTCATTTGTCTCAGCACAGTAACAGTCACCATCTGTGATTGCTCTTTCTGCTCTTTTGCCCTCTTGTGTGTTATTTGATTGGAGGTGGCCGCTACACACTCAAAAAATAATTTGATTGCATGGATCTATCTCACTCTGAGCATTGTAACAAAAAGGCAGCTATTCGAATGCATTCTCTGCAAAGCCGTCTGAACTTGTAAAATATCCCATTTGTTGAAATTTTAGAGTTCTGAGGTGGACAACTGTCCTTAATGTGTGGAGGTGAACAGTGGCCTGGCAAGTAAAAAATTATGCACCATGGCATGATATTTTCCACTGCAGCACGAAGTGACAATGTCACCAGTCTAAGGGATCATCCTTGATTCAAGTAAAATGTAGAACTGTATTTATAGGAAGAAGCAGTAATGGTTGCTCTCCTGAAAATATTCAATTTTGAAACCTCAGTGTAATAATGGTCTAACCCTTTGGAACTTGACCGTGTTGGAAGCATCCATAAAAGAACTTATTATTGCATAAGTGCCAACTGATGGCAGTATTTTTATTCTAAAAAGTTTTAGATTATCACCTCATGATAAATTTAATGCAAACTGCAAACTCCACGAGTGGGTCCTTGGGGGAAGATATCCACGCTGTTGTGATCCTTCCTCACAAAACTCACATTTTTTACTCTAAAATGAGTTATCTAGTTGTTTTTTTCCCTTCCAAGATAAGTGTACCATTAGGAAATAGCCCTCAGGGTATCAGCATTCATTTGCTCAGTACGGGCTTGGTGACTCTGGGGTTCCTGAGCTGGGGACTGGTAAGCGCTGCCCGTCTCCTGTTACCGTAAGCTCGGGGAATGCTTCAGCGACCACTGTATGGTGCGGCAGTGGAATGTTGTGTGTTGCATGGAATGGGGATCTTCATTTGACCTCCCGGATCACACATATGGTAAAGCCCTCCATAAAAAAGCTCTGTCTCAAGGTGTGCTGCAAACTGATGCATGGCTGTTTTGGTGGAACAGTCGTTAGCAGGCAACCTCTGGGAACCAGCTGCACCTCAGTTATATAAGGCTTATTGAGGCACACGGGCCCCCATCTGAGTGGATCGTTCTTTCCCTAGCTGCTCATGGGACTGAGATGGAACCCTTGAAATCATCATTTTCTCCTCCCAGTGGGAAGGGTGTACTGCCTGGGAGTATTCACACTCAATCCTCCAAACAAATGAGGGAGGCTGGACCTCCTGGTAACTTGCATAAGTTGAATTATAGTAACAGGGCTCAAGGAGTCATAAATCAAAATGTGTTTTTGGTCATCAAGAGGAAGGAGGGGATGTTTGAAAAAGTGTCCCCCTTCTATATTCTTAGATGGTTGGAAGGACTTGCCAAAACCTGAAGTCTATGAAGCAGCTGTGGAATGTTTCCCTACTGATCGAGACTAACAGGGGAAAGCAGGTGGAATGACTTACGAAGACCAAAAAATTGGATGAATATGATGTAACTGTTGAACTGCATACTCCCTTAACTCTAACAAGGGTGTGGTCACATGCTGTGGCATTGTGGATATTGACATAGCTGAACTTAAACAGGAATAGGCATTACAGGGGATAGTTGGACATAGATCAAAGGATGCATAGGAATAATGGAGAAATTGAGAAGATTGCCACCTTCATTGTGACCTTTAATTCTCCAGCATTGCCTGACCACGTCATTGCAGGTTTCCTTCGATGTAGAGTTAGGCCTTACGTACCTAACCCAATGCGGTGCTGCAAATGCCAGTGTTTTGGTCTCACAATGATGAGTTTCAGGGATGAAGTGACCTGTGGGAAATGTGGAAAGGCAGCCCATGGATCTGGGATTGACTGTCCATCTCCAGCAGTCTGCGTTAACTGCTCTGGGAGCCACCCAGTCTGGAGCCGAGAGTGCCCTGTTTTTGCAGAGGAACGAAAAATTCAGGAACTAAGTCACCAAGCACATCCCCTATGCTGAAGCCAAAACGGAATATAAGGCGACGAAACCTCCCATCTTTACCATTTTATGCTTCCATGGTCCAGTAACCTGTTCCTAAGGTCAACACCTCGACGCAGATATCATCCAGTGTACAACTATCCACCACCCCCACCAGCTGTACTTCCATGTGTACATGCCAAGGCAAAACAGGTAAGGATAAGCCAATCCAAGCAGCTGCCACAGGAAAGACCAGCAAGAGTTCCGTAGTGACTGTCAAGAAGGCGTACAACAAGCAGAGAGCCTCTAACACCCCTATTTCCCCTCATTCTTGAAGGGACAGGATGCAGGGAAAGATTCACAACATTTGGGTCAAAAGCTGTTCAGAGTGCCATCAGATGTCATTCTTTCACGTCTGACTGATGAGGACATGATCGAGTTAGTGGAGTTAGATGCCTTGGGCCCAGACAGCCCCTCCACTCTCCCTCGCTCTACAAGTGTTTCACTTCCACAGTGCAAAGAAAGGGGTAAATTAAAATTACATCTATGAAATGGCTCCCATCCTACAGTGGAACTTTCAGGGGTTCAGGATGCTTGTGGAGGAACTCTCTCTTCTCAGGGTAGAAAACTGTGTCTGTGTCTCCTGGAGAATCATTTCCATTAATCATACACCCCTGAGCTACGAGGCTATGTACTCCACAAAAAGGATGAGCTGAGTGGAGAGATAGCTAGAGGAGGCATAGGTATTTTCATTAGTACTGACTACCACTAATCGCCTCTTACTTAAGACAGACTTCACAAGCAGTTGCTGTATCAGTGCATGTGCGTCATTCATTGACAGTGTTCCCTTTACTTGCCCCCACATGATGCACTTGATGAAGAGGCCCTAATGGACCTTGTCACACAGCTCCCCTGCTCCTTCATCCTCTGTGGTGATTTTAATGGACAAGTGTGCCTAGGGGCTCCGTAACTACCTGCCCCAGGGGTAGAGCAGTTGAGAGGCTACTCAGGTCATCATGTACATACTTGGTAAATGCAGGACAGAGCACTCACTCCTACACAGCAACTGGGTCGTTCTGCCATTAATTTCTCACTTCGCTGTCCCAATCTTGCTCTCATCGCTCAATGGGAAGTGGTTGATGACTTGCACGGAAGTGATCACTTCTCGGTCTGGATTTACCTGCCAGATGGTGTGGAACCCTAAAGGAAACTGCTGCGATGGGTGCTCGGAAGAGTCAACGGGAGACGTTGTAGCCAGTTGGCCCAGTTTGAACATTGTGCAAATGTCGAGGCATGGGTGGGTCATACTACCAAGTGACCCACCATGCCACTGCAGCATCTATTCCACAGTCCATGGGACAACAGAAGAGGCAACTTGTCCCTTGGTGGAGTGCCGAATGCCACTCTGCATTCAGGACCAGGCATGCGGCTCTGTGTAGGTTCATGTGTTGGTCAACTACAGAGAATCTTGCAGCCTTTTGGGTGTCGAGGGCAAAGTGTTGCAGAATTATTCAAGAGAGCAAGAAGAGGTCATGACAACAGTTTATGAAAACCATTAATCGTTCCACCAAAAGTTCCATTGTGTGGGAGAGCATCAGGATAATTTCTGAGAGAGGAGGTGGGTCACCCATGGCTGCTTTAATGGGGAACAGCACTCTCCAAACCAATCCCTGAGACATTGTCCATAACCCCCTGCGAGTCCCTGGATTAGAATAGGCCCAGGTATTCCTGCCTGTCATAAGAGGCGACTAAAAGGAGTCTCACTTGGCCTTTGTGATGGTCCCCTGTTGGTTTTGACCTCCATTTTTCAATTTTTTCCCCGAAGAGTGAGCAAATTGGGGAAGGGCGCCTTGTATAGTGCATCATGTCCACGGTGCCTTGATCTTTCGCCCACTTTCTCGTCGTCGCACTCCAGTCCAGCTCATTCTCCATCTCTTGGATGAGGACGCATTCCTCGGTGCATTTTCCACTGTGCACTATGCGGTGTCACTTTTTGCACTGACGATGACCATGGACTTTTTTGCACCTCATATCCAGCATGGTAGCCAGTTCGTTATGGTGGCACCACCATGTACCCTGTTGGTTGTAACCCCCTGACAAAACAGGGATTACTCTGTTGATGCCTGCGCCGTTAATTCCCCATGTATGCCAAGGAGTAGATGCCTGTCACCCTGGGGCATCGGGACTCCCGGCAATGGCCATCCTGCCAGGTGGCCTTTGCTGCGGCTGGGTGGCACCCGTGGGAAGGACCCCTGGTCAGAGTGGGTAGCATCAGGGCGGATGACACGCGATGAAGTGTACCATGTCATCACTTGCTGGTGACACCAGAAGTCTCTAAGCGTTCAGTCTCAGTACAATGCAAGGAAGTGTGATCCTAAATCGTTACCCTCCCTGGCCACACACCATGGGAGGAACGCCAGGCTAAGGATGGCAGTGAAACGTATTCGCCCCGATACCTCACATGTACAAGAACTGATGGGGACTCCTTTGTTTTGATGGAGCGACAGTTTTTTGTTGAGCATTTAGAGGACAAGTATGGGGAGGTGGAGGGCTGGTCCAAAATGTGATCTGGGTCAGTCTTGATAAAAACAGCATCCTCGGCCCAGTCACTGACTTCACTCGCTTGTAGCAAGTTGGGAGATGTTTCTGTTACCATCATGCCACATAAGAGCTTAAATATCGTCCAGGGTATTATATTCCACAGGGACCTTCTTTTGCAGTCTGATAACGCGCTGCATGCCAATTTAGAGCAGTGAGGTGATCATTTCATGCGGTGCGTTCGTCAGGATCCAAGGGATAATCGGGTTGCCACTGGTGCCTTCATCTTGGCCTTAAAGGTGAAACCTTACCTGAGAATGTCAAGGTGATGGTCTACTACTGTGATTTAAAGCCCTATATCCCTCGCCCAATGCAGTGCTTAAAGTGCTGTAAGTTCGGCCATATGTCTTCCTGCTGTACTTAGAGCGTCACATGTCGAGATTGTGGACATCTATCACATCCCAATATTCCATGTGCCCCACCTCTCATCTGTGTCAACTGTGGAGAGCATCATTCACCTTGCTCGGCAGACTGCAGGATTTTACAGAAAGAGAGGAAAAGTGTGGAATACAAGACCCTGGACCGTCTGACCTACACTGAGGTTAAGAGAAAATGTGAGTGCCTACATCCTGTGGCTGTGACCTCACGATATGCCACTGCTACGAGAACAGTTGTAGCCCCATCAGTTCGTTGAAGTCCAGTCAGCTCTCAGAGCCAGAAGGCTACACCTGCCCCCTTCATGGTGGGGGCCATCCCCCCCCCCCCCCCCCCTGCTGTTGCTCCTGCACGACCTACCTCTGGAGCACTGCACCCCCCCCCCCCCAACCATTGGGGACACTCGTCCCCACTCCTCAGCCAGAGAAGTGTAAGGCTTCTTCAGCTTCTCTCACCAAAAAGGGGTCCCTTTGGTCACTCCCCAGATTTCTGCTAATGGGAAAGATGACGCCTGCCAGTGGCTCAAGTGCCCAAAAGCGGCTGGTCGTAGGGCTTCACAATCATCCTCAGTTCCAGAGACTGATTCAATGATGTCCACCCAGCCAGGGAAACCCAAGGAACAGTGCGAGAAAGCGAAAAAGAAGACCCCCAAGAACAAGGAACTTGCAGGGCACCCACATCACTGCTACCTACAAGCTCTGCATCTGAGGATGGGGTGGAAATTCTGGCGTCCGCTGAGGACCTGTATCTCGGTGGACCCTCAAACACAATGGATATAGGTTGCTTAGGCAAAAAGTTGGTGGCAGCAGGTGAACCAGAGGTGTAAACTGCCTCATTGAATGTTCCATGCCTTCCCAGTTTCACAATGATGTCATCCTCCAGTGGAATTGCGGTGTTTTTTTACACCACCTGGTTGAGTTACGGCAGCTGTTAAGCTTCACACCTGCTTTCTGCATTGCCCTCCAGGAAACCTGGTTCCCGGCAATGCGGACACCTGTCTTCTGCAGCTATAAGGGGTATTACAGGAACTGTAGCAACTATAATAGTGTCAGGTGGAGTTTGCGTTTATGTCCTAACACAGTCTGTAGTGAACCGTGCCCCTTCGAACCCCTCTTGAAGCTGTGGCTGTCAGAATAGACGACACGGGAAATAACGGTCTGCAGTGTATATCTTCCTCCAGATGGTGCAGTATCCCTCAATATATTAGCTGCACGGATTGATCAACTCCCTAAACTTTTCCTACTTTTGGGAGATTTTAATGCCCATAACCCCCTTGTGGGGTGGTACCGTGCTTACTGGCTGAGGAAGAGATGTCGAAAATTTACTGTCACATCTCAATCTCTGTCTCTTAAATACTGGGGCCACCACATATTTCAGTGTGGCTTAAGGTAGTTACTCATCCATTGATCTATCAATTTGCGGCCCAGGACTTCTCCCATCTAGCCACTGGAGAGCTCATGACGACCTGTGTGGTAGTGACCACTTCCACGTCTTCCTGTCATGGCCCCGGCGTCAGGCCCATGGGCACCTGCCCAGATGGGCTTTAAACAAGGCGGACTGGGAAACTTTCACCTCTGATGTCACCATTGATTCTCCCCCACATGGTAACATCAATGTGACAGTTGAGCAGGTGACTACCACAATCATTTCTGCAGCAGGAAACACGTTCCCTCACTCTTTAGGGTGCACCCGGCAAAAGACAGTCCTTTGGTGGTTGCTGGAAGTCACTGTGGCAATTAGTGTCGGTGAACTCTGCAGTGACAGAAGCAGCACCCTTCCCTAGAGCATCTGATAGCCTTTAAGCGGCTCCGTGCCCGTGTACGCCAGCTTATAAAGTGATGGAAGCAGGAGTGTTGGGAGAGGTACGTGTCAACCATTGGGTACCATATGTCACTTTCCCAAGTCTGAACAAAGATCAATGTCTTTTTGGGTACCAGACCCCAACAGGTGTCCCTCGCGTTACCATAAATGGTGAGTTATGTACTGACGCAAACGTGATTGCTGAGCACTATGCTGAAGCCTATGCATCGGAGAACTACCCCCCTCCCAGGCATTCACACCCACAAACGGTGGATGGAACGGAAATTCCTCTCGTGCACTACACGCCACAGTGGACCCTGTAACGCTCCATTTACAGAGTGGGAGCTCCTCAGCGCACTTGCACATTGCCCAGACACAGCTCCTGGGCTGAATCGGATCCACAGTCAGACGATTAAACATGTCTCGTCTGACTACAAGCACCATCTCCTCGTCGTCCTCAACCAGATCTGGTGTTGCGGCGTCTTTCTATTGCAATGGCAGGAGAGCAACATTGTCCTGGTAAAAACCCGCTTGAAGTGGATAGCTATTGGCCCATCAGCCTCAACAACATTCTTTGTAAGGTGCTGGAATGTATGGTGTGTCAGTGGTTGGGTTGGGTCCTGAAGTCATGTGGCCTACTGGCTCCATGTCAGGCCGACTTCCGCCAGGGTCGCTCTACCACTGATAACCTTGTGTCCCTAGAGTCTGCCATCCAAACAGCCTTTTCCAGATGCCAACACCTTGTTGTGGTCTTTTTTGATCTATGCAAAGCGTATGACACCACCTTGCAACATCATATCCTTGCCACATTATACTGGTGGGGTCTCAGAGGCCCGCTCCCAATTTTTATCCAGAATTTCCTGGCACTCCATACTTTCATGTCCAAGTTGGTGCCTGCCATATTTCCCTCCATATCCAGGAGAATGGGGTCCTGCAGGGCTCTGTATTGAGTATATTACTATGTTTAGTGGCCATTAACAGTCTAGCAGCAGGTGTAGGCCCATCCATCTTACCCTCTTTGTATGCAGACAACTTCTGCATTTTGTACTGCTCCACCAGTACTGGCATTGCTGAGCAGCATCTACAGGGAGTCATCCACAAGGTGCAGTCATGGGCTCCCGCCTACGGTTTCCAGTTTTCGGCCGCTAAGTCAGAAGTCATGCACTTCTGTTGCCATTGTACCATTCATCCGGAACCAGAACTTTACCTTTATGATGGTCCACTCACTGTAGTGGAGACATATCGATTCTTAGGACTGGTTTTCGCCACCCAATTGACTTGGCTATCTCACCTTTGTCAGCTTACGTGGAAGTGCTTCTTGCAGAACCTCAATGCCCTCTGCTGCCGGAGCAACACCAACTGGGGTGCAGATCGCTCTACTCTGCTGCAGCTCTACAAAGCCCTTGTTCCATCCCACCTTCACTATGGGAGTCTGATTTATGGTTCAGCAGCACCCTCAGTGTTGCATGTACTCAACCCAGTGCACAACTGTAGCGTTCACCTAGCAACGGATCTTTTAGAGTGTCTGGTGACGAGTGTCCTGGTGGAGGCTGGAGTCTCTCCATTGCGGATCTGACGTACACAACTGCTTGCCAGTTACGTTGTACACATTTGTAGTTCTCCTGAGCATCCGAATTACCGTCTCCTTTTTCCACCCACGGCAGTTCATCTCCCGTATCGGCGGCCCAGGTCAGGGCTAACGACGATTCGCGTGCGATCCCTTCTGTCTGAACTGGAGTACTTCCCTTTGCCATCACCCATCCAGATCCCTCCAGATACACCTCCATGGTGTACATCCAGGCTGCAGATTTGTCTGGACCTTTCGCATGACCCTAATGACTCAGTTAATCCTGCTGCTCTCAGCTGTCACTTCCTCTCCTTTCTTGACGTGTTCCAGGGCTCTGAAGTGGTTTACACTGACGGCTTAATGACTGATGGCCAAGATGGCTTTGCCTACATCCACAGAGGCCATTTTGAACAACATCCAGTGCCCAATGGCTGCAGTGTATTCAATGCAGAACTGGTGGCCATCTCTTCTGCACTTCAGTATGTCCATTCATGCCCTGGGGAATCGTTTCTTCTGTGTACTGACTCCTTGAGCAGCCTAAAAGCTATCGACCATTGCTGCCGTCGCCATCCTTTGGTAGTGTCCATCCGGGGGTCCATCTACACCTTGGACTGGTCCCATCGTTGAGTGTTTGTGTGGACCCCAGGACACGTCAGCATCCCAGTCAACGTACTTGCTGACAGGCTGGCCAAACAGGCTACACGGAAACCGCTTCTGGAGATGGGCATCTCTGAATCTGACCTGCGTTCTGATTTACGCCATAGGGTTTTTTTGACTTTGGGAGACGTAATGGCATAATAGTACACACAACAAACTGTGTGTCATTAAGGAGACCACGAATGTGTGGAAGACTTCCATGCAGGCCTTTTGCAGGGAATCAGTTGTCCTCTGCCGGCTCCACATTGGCCACACTTGGGTGATCCATGGTTACCTCCTGCGCCATGAAGACCCGTCTGTCAGTGTGGCACCCGGTTGACAGTGGCCTATATTCTGGTGCACTGTCCCAGTTTGACTGCCCAGCGACGAACTCGTTGCTGCTAATTTTATCTGACAACTTCTCATCGGCTGATTTAGTTTTAAGTTTTATTCATGGGGCAGGTTCTATCATTTGATCTAAGTTTTAGCGCATGTCCTTCATGCCTGTGTCCTCCACATGTTTGTTGCCCTTTAATCGTTCTTGTGATTTTTCCTTTAATTCCGGTTTGAGTTGTCAGTCTCGTTTGTTTCATTCTCACACTTGTGGCATTGTTTTATTTAGAACAAGGGACTGATGACCTCGTACTTTGCTCCCTTTCCCTCTCTTTTAATCCAACCAACCAACAATTGCAGTTTGTGTCTGATCTCTTCTCTCTGAACTAGAGTCCTTGTCTTTACCACCTATACATGAAGTTCATTCACGAACACCTCCATGGTGTACACCTAAACCGCGGCTTCGCCTGGACCTTTAACATGGCCCTAAGGACTCTGTTAACGCTGCAACCCTCTGCTGTCACTTCCTCTGGATTCTTGACGTATACCAGTTCCATGAAGTGGTTTACATTGGTGGCTGCTGGTCACATTGGCTTTGCCTATGTTCATGGAGGACATACAGAACAGCACTCCTTGACAGATGGCTGCAGTGTTTTCCCTGCAGAGCTGGCAGCCATATCTCGTGCTCTTGAGTGTGTCCCCTCCTGCCCAGGAGGGCGACCATCCAGGAGTCAATCTATGCTCTGGAACAGTCCAGTCATTCAGTAGTGTTTGTCTGGACCCCAGGTCACGTTGGAATCCCAGGCAACAAACTTGCCGACAGGCTGGCCAAACAGGCTACGCAGTAACCGCTTATGGAAATCAGCTTCTCTGACACTGACCTGTGTTCAGTATTAGGCTGCAATGTTTTTCGGCTTTGGGTGACAGAATGGCATAACCTCAGTACGCACAAGAAGCTGCGTGCCATTAAGGAAACTATGACTGTGTGGTTCACCTCCCTGCGTGCCTCTCGCGGGGAGTCTGTGGTTCTCTGTCGGCTCGGCATTGGCCATACGTGGCTGACACATGGTTACCTCCTCCGTCGTGAGGTCCCACCTTGATGTCACTGTGGCTCACAAATGATGGTCGTCCATCTATTGCTGGACTGCTCACATTTAGTCGCTCTGCGATGGACTTTTAACTTTTCCAGCACCCTACCTTCAGTGTTGGGTGAGAGTGCCTCAACAGCATCTTTAGTTTCACGTTTTATTCGTGAAAGTGAGTTTTATCGTTTGCTCTAAGTTGTAGCACATGCCATTTGTCTCTGTGTGTTCTCCACCCTAGTGCTTTCAGGGTGGAGGTTTTAATATGTTGCAGAATGGCTGGCTTTTCCTTTTTATCCTCATGGTCAGCCAGCCATGGTAACCTGCTTTCTTGTTTTAACCGCTTTACCTGTTTCTTGCATCTTCGTGGTTTTCTTGTCCCGTTTTGTCTATTTAAGTGTTTGTTGCCCTTCAGTCGTTGTTGTGGTTTTTCCTTTCATTCTGTTTTGTGTTGTAAGTCTCATTCTCACCCTTGTGGCATTGTTTCCATCAGAACAAGGGACCAATGACCTTGTAGTTTGTTCCCTCCGCCCCCACCACCCCCCACCACTTTTAAACCAACGAACCAACCAATCATTGCCCATACTATGGCGGTGTATTTTGCTACAGTTACTGCAACAGCCAGTCAGGATCCAGGTTTCCAGCACCATAGAGTAGTTGCCGAGATGGGGTTGTTGGACGTCCGGTCCACCTCTGATAAAGGTTAGAACTGCCCATTTTCCGTGTGGAAGCTGGATTCTTCAGTGTCTGTGGCTCGTGATGCAGCCCCTGGTCATGACAGGATCCATTAGTGTGCTGTGGTGCCTCATAAAGCGAAACAAAGATATCCTCCTCGCACTTTTTGATCCCATTTGGGCATCAGGTCACTTTCCTGACTCGTGGTGTGAATTTCTCTTTTAACACCTGGGAAAGGCCGTACATGCCCAAGTAGTTCCCATAGTGTTGCCCTCACTAGCAGCATGTGGAAGACCTTGAAGTGGATGGTCAGCTACCACCTTGTCTGGATCTTAATATCCAGACAACTCCATAGCTTTCAATGTGGGCTCAGGAGATATCGCTCCATCTTTGATAACCTTGCCGTCCCAGAGGCGGCTACACGACAGGCTGTCCTATGCCAGCATCAACTTCTAGGTATATTTTTTGACATCGAGAAGGCCTACGATACTACGTGGCGGCATTTTATGCTGGAGCAGCTTCACGAATTTGGTTTTTGCAGTTTTTTTTCCCATTTTTATTCAGTCTTTCCTTTCGCCACTATATTTTAGATACCAAGTCGGTGGTGTCCCTCAAAGTAGCGTTTTAACTGTCTTTGCCATAGCTATTAATAGAATTACGTCTGTAGTGAAAAGTCCTGTCCTGTGTTGTTTGTTTGTGGATATTTCTCTCTGTTTTGCTCTTCTTCAAGCCTTGCAATGACAACATGTCAGTTGCAACTCTCTCTGCGACGTTTGCATGAATGAATGAGTGCAGAAGAGTGGTTTTAAATTTTCCACCGAGAAGTCTGTTTGTTCTTTTTAACTGTTCTCGTTCCATTGTAAACTTTCCTGAGTTAAGGATGAGGGACACTGTCCTTACTTGGAAAGACACAGTGAGGCTTCTGGGTCTCATATTTGACTCTAAGCTTATGTGGTTACCACATCTTGGAGATGGAAAAAAAATCACTTAAGGCTTTAAGTATTTTAAAATGTCTTAGTTACAGTACATGGGGAGCAGACAGGACTTGTCTGTTCCAGTTTACAGGTCATTTGTACGATCTTGGCTCAATTATGGGTGCACGGTATGTGGATCTGCGAGACCCTCTTATTTAAAGATGTTGGTCTTGGTGCAGCATGAAGGGATTCGATTGGCCACTAGGGCATTCAGAACAAGCCACATACCCAGCCTCTGTGCAGAAGCTGGTGAACCGTCTTTTAACATCAGGCGACAGGCGTATAAAACACTGTCCACACCATACACACCTACCTACCATACTGTTGCTCAGCCCCACTGGAAAAGCTTTCTCGTAACAGGCAACGAAGCCCTTTGGGATTCGTGCACAGGATTACTTCTAGAGATGGGTGTGGCCGGTCTTCATGTTTTACATTGCGGTGGGAGCAGATTTCGAACTTGGCTTCTCCAAAGGGCTAGACTTGTTTTAGACTAGATGAATTCAATAGTGTGCACTGATGGCTCCAAGCAAGGGATTTCCCTTGGCTGCTCTGACATGTTCCCAGACCATGTCACCAGGATTCGCCTTCCTGACAAGTATACTGTTTTCTCAGCAGAGCTCCGCACTATCCTGAAGGCACTGGAGCCGATGAGCCGTATTCGGGGAAACGGTTTGTCGTTTGTTCAGATTCCCTTTGTGCCTTACAAGAGTTACAGAACTTGTACCCAGCTGAGGAGTTGGTCTAGCTGAGATATGACCAACTGTACTTGCTCCAACAGCAGGGTAAGCAGGTGTCATTCTGCTTGGTGCCAGGTCATGTAGGGATATGGGGAAATGAACAGGCTGATCGGACTGCTGAGAAGGCTTGCAGAGGACAGGATGTGGCACAGTGCCCTATTCCCTTGCAGGCTGCCATTTCTGCACTACACAGGAAGTGCATGCAGCTGTGGGATGAGGAATGGGTGGTGGTGACAGCCAATAAGCTGTAGTTGGTGAAGTCAACAACCAGGCCGTGGCGTTCCTTCTGCCAGTTGCTCAGGCGGGATGAAGTGACCCTCACACGTCTTAGAATTGGGCACTGCCCTCTAATACATAGATAGGTTTTTACTATGGCGAGAGGCTATGTTTTGTGATGCTTGTGGCATGCACATCTCTATTCGCCATATTTTAACAGAGTGCACTTTATATCATGATGCAAAGGCAGAAGTAAATATTGGTGGGGATTGGCCCTCTAATTTAGCTGATGATCAGACGAGTGTAAGATTTTAAAGTTTTGTGATGTGCCTGGACTCTGGCCTAAACTTTTAGGCTAGAGGTTTTAGTGTGTTGCAGAGTGGCTGGCTTCTCCATTTTATATTATTGTGGTCAGCCAGCCACATCCATCTGCTATATTGTTTTAGCTCCTTATACCACTTTTATTACTGACGCAATACTTTGTTCCGTGGTTCTGTGCGGGTACACTCACAGTTGTCCAACTTTTGTTTCCTGTGTTTTGCGTGCTGTTTTATCTCCCTGTTTTGTGTATTTTACTGATACTTGTCTCAATCCGTTTTTGGGTGGGGGCATGGGTGCTAAAGACCTTGCTGTCGTGTGCCCATACCAACATGTCACAGGGCAGGTGTTTTTTGTTCCACCCCCTCCCCCCCCCCCCCCCTCTCTCTCTCTCTCTCTCTCTCTCTCTCTCTCTCTCTCTCTCTCTCTCTCTCTCTCTGAGGCACTTGTTAGAGCTGAAACTGACTTGCTATACAGTTTGAGCTTCATCAAGACATCCTATTTGAAAATACTGAAAGTTCATCATGAGGGAGCTAAAACAATATAGCGGATGGATGTGGCTGGCTGACCACAATAATATAAAAAGGCAGCCACTCTGCAACACACAGCAGAGTAAACTGATGAAGCTGGTGAGGTGTCATGTCATGCCTGTTAGTGTCAAATGCTGTTTATGTAGCAAGCTTGAAAGTTTCTTTCCCTAATACACTGGCTCACTTGCAGGGACATTTTAGAAGTTTCTTAAGGTTGCTAACTGTCTTACATCCACAAAACTGAATTTGAGAAAAATAGTAAATTTTCTAACTGATTATGGTAAATATACAGTACAATCACAATGTGACTACTGCTTGTGTTAGATGTCAGTGTGCAATAATCACTCGGACAGCAGGTGGCGGTACCAGTGAAGTGCGTAGAGAGAGAGAGAGAGAGAGAGAGAGAGAGAGAGAGAGAGAGAGAGAGAGCGTGCGTGCGTGCATGCGCAGTGCAAAAAAAAGAGTGCAATCGTAGACATAATGTGGAAACAGAGCATTTATCTGACGTCCGAAAGAGCATTATCATTCGCTTTCGAACCGATTGTGGGAGCATTTCCAAAAAGGCTAAGTTTGTAAACTGTTTGCATGTTGCCGTGGTTAAAAAATGCCGTGCATGGCAAAATGGCGCTATCCAAAACCGGCGTCGAGGCATCTGTGGTGCACCATGAGCCATAGATAACAGGGGTAACGACGAGTGCAGAAAGGTGTATGGGTGAATGGACCTGCAGCTGTTGTGAAACTGACTGCCCAGATCAAACAAGGGCTACTAACAGTGTCTTCTCAATGACTGTTCAGCAAACGTTGATGTGCATGGGCTTCTGCAGCACTCAGCTGGCTCATGTACTCATGCTGACTGCTGTTCTTCTGCGATAATGGCTGGAATTTGCATTCCAGTACTGCAGCTGGACATCCACTGTGTGGCAGCAGGTGCCTTTTCAGATGATTCGCATTTTATGCTCTATTGAACAGATGGACATTGTTGTGTACAGCATGAAACGTCTGATAGCAAACACTGTAAAGCAATGGGTGGAAGCATTATGGACTGAGGAATGTTTTTGTGCCATTCAGTCTTTGATATCGTCATCCTGAAAGGTACAATGTATCAATAAGTATCCATCTATCCTTGAAGTTCATTCTACCTCTACGTACAGTTTGTTCAGTTTGTTTTTCTCAGCACGATGGCATCTGCTAGCAGGATAATACAACATTTCACACAGCTCACAGTGTACATGATGGTTCAAAGAGTACTAGGATGAGTTGATTGTACTCGCTTGATCACTAAAACTATCCAGGTTTAAATCCAGTCAAGAAACCGTGGGACCACATCAGTTGGGCTGTTTATGCCATTGACCTCCAATTCAGAAACTTAGAGCAGCTGTCCTCAGCACTGGAGTTGGCATGGCTCTACATCCCTGTCAGTATCTGCCACAACCATAATCGCTCTCTTCCTGCTCATCTGCACTGCGAAAGGTGGTATGCAAGCTCTTGACAGGTGGTCACATTGTGACTGGAAAGTGTATAAATATTATTATGTAGGTCTGGAGTAGATAATCACTGTGGCCACTTTAGAAGGCTCAGTATGGGAGTTTGTAGAATAAATATCACACTTAACTTGTTTTGAATGTGTGTGCAATAATATTTCAGAACATTAACATAACTATTTTTCAAAATGTATACAGATTTTTAAGGGGTTCTACAAAATTTGATGTTCTGAAGACACTTACAGTTACATGCAGCATATATAATTGAGAGCTGAATACCATTGAGAGTACTCTGGAGCAGTTGAGAAAGTATTCCAGGAAAGTTTCTCATCTGCTGATCACTGTCAAAGAGCTGTAGATTGCGTTTTGCATTGCGGTGTTGCGTTTTGTGTTGCGTTTTGCGGTGTTGCGTTTTGTGTTGCGTTTTGCGGTGTTGCGTTGCGGTGTTGCGTTGCGGTGTTGCGTTGCGGTGTTGCGTTGCGGTGTTGCGTTGCGGTGTTGCGTTGCGGTGTTGCGTTGCGGTGTTGCGTTTTGCGTTGCGGTGCGGTGTTGCGGTGTGGTCTAGTAGAATGTAGAAATAAGCCTGGAGAGACAGAATAATTAACTAAAGTTGATGAAGCTAATGGTTAGGCTACAGTAGACCTCTTTCCACACATAGATTAAAAAACCTTACTATTACTATGCATCACACAGGACATCGATTGTGGCAGAAAAATGCAGTATCATATGTTAATTACGGTGGGGAATTATTGGCACAACTCGTTGTATTCAACTGTCCTTTTTTGATAGGACAGCATTTCTAGAATTTTGTAATGCCTTTCCTTCCATTTTCGGTAACAGATAATGATTTTTTTTTTTTTTTTGGGGGGGGGGGGGTCGAGGGTTAGGGTGTTACAAAGCAATAGCCCAAATTTTTGGAAGATCTTGTGTGACAAAGCATTATTTAAAAAATTCGTCAAACTACAGTTTGCTGCCAACATTTTTTGTTTTATGGAAAGCTGTACAAGAAAGCTCTCAAATCCAATGATAACATTATGACCAATTTGTTTAGAACTAAATAACAGATAAACTGTAACCTAAAAAAAAGTCACCAGTGGAAGCTCCTTCAAAGTGCAACCTCACTTGGTGACAGCTATTAAACAATTTCATCATGAAAGGCATTGCTATACTTTGATTTCTTGTATGCCTCAGGCCTAACCTCATGCCACTGCTTCTGCAGTACCCAAAAGAGGACTCCAAAGGGCAAAGACTGTACTCTGAAAATCATGCAATGAAAGGTTCAGCAGCAATTTTGAAGCACACACAAAATAGGGAGGTTGTGTTCTTTTAGTGGATGAGAAAGTGGGGAAAACTGCCATCTCTCACACTGGTGATTCACAATATTGGTGGGGAAGGAAACTTCAGATTTTTAATTTGGCTGCTGCTGGCAAGGAGGTCCATTTGTACAAACAAAATACCTGTATTTGAAAGTTTATTAGTAACAATATTTACTAATTGTTGAATGGTAAGCAGGAAACCTTGCTATAATAACAATATCATCTTCACTAGTTTCTCATAGGTCTTTTGTTCTAAGACAGCCATCAAAATTTGCTTGTTTGGAGTGTTCAGATTTTATTTAGTAAATAGCCGGTGGTTTTTGTCCACTAGCCACTCACTGTCACGTTTTTGGGGGGGAGGGGGGTTGGAGGGTTTGCCATTTTCAAGGAATAAATTGTGAGCTTTCATTTATTCTTTTGACTATTAAGATAATTGCTTGTCACATACATATTACACATGACTCTCCCGCAGTAAGGGTGTTCTTAATATTTCATAGAATGTTTAAAGTATGGTAAAAAAGGAGGGGGAATACTTTGGTGTATGGTTTATATTACCTTTATCTAAAGAGAATTTCTTTTTATTTCTGTATGAGAGAAAGGTGGTGATATAATTCACGAATGACATTTTCAAACTGCCAAAGCCTGTTATATCTTTTATTTTGGAGTAATTTGTCATAGAGTATCATCAAGTTCACAAGTACTGGAAATAAGGCATTGAAGGACAATTGCTTAACATCGGATAAAAGTGAGCCATGA
The DNA here is from genome assembly GCF_021461385.2 of Schistocerca piceifrons. NCBI lineage: Eukaryota > Metazoa > Arthropoda > Insecta > Orthoptera > Acrididae > Schistocerca > Schistocerca piceifrons. The sequence continues at coordinate 774,147,316 of NC_060149.1, forward strand.
GCCCACTATTTTGAGTGTTATGGCTCAACAAATAAGCCTACTTCATACTCAGCACAGGAGACTCATAACTCACTTAAATGTCTAATGTCAACAAACTGCCCTATACATACCCCACAAGTCACCATACACCCAGCATTGCGAAACTGCTGTAAATAGTGGAGGAGAATATATTATTGATGATGACCAAAGTCTCTGTTAATTGAATCCGTTGTGTTTATTAAACTTACAGGAAAACACTATGAACTTATACACCAACCCAATCAGTACTAAATAAATCCTTTCATGGCAGGCGGGACGTGTGTCCCACATATAAATTTCTTGCGCTGAGTCGACAGATTTGAAAGTCACAAATCTATGTGATGGTGCGATCTAGTGTTGCATGTATTACCTATTTGGAGCCGGCAGGCTGATTGTTTCATATATAATGCTAGGGTTGGCGATTTTTGTGTGGTTTTGGCTATATTCTTTTTAGAATAGTAATCACTGCAACTTTCTGGTGACTTGTGATTATATTTGGTTAGTAAAAGAATTACTTGGTGGCTGATGATTATTTTCTTTTACTTGAATATAAATAAGGCAAATGTAAAACATTCCCTCTTGGGACATCATTGTTAACAGTACTGATTGAACATATGTCGTCGTCATGGGTGATGTTGCCTTATTTCATGACTGAAAAAAACTGACACTCTGCTACCAAAATAACAGTACTCCCTTCTTACTTGCACTGGTCTTGTATTATTTCTTGGCACAGCAAAAGTTAACTCCAGATCTCACTGTCGTCACCTGTTGTTACTGGACTGACATACTAATTAAAAATTGTATGTGCTGATAAAGAGAAGCAAAGAAATTGTGGACTGAGGGTTATGATTAGTGCACTTTCAAATTCATGCAACAATGGTCCTCAGAAAATATTGCCAAGGATGGGAAGCAGAAGATTGCATATTTCATCAATTCTTCAATTGCGGTTCTTCCTTACATAATTATAGTTAAAGTAAACAACTTTACTACTAAGTATCAATTTCATCTATAATATATAGTATTGTATCATTTGGCTGGCTCACAGATAGTTCAAAAGATGCCAACAGCTTCAAAGAAGCCTATCGCAGAGTTTGTAGGAAACATCCATGCTCCCTCAAGACGGATCTGCAGAAGCATGCAACCAGGAAATCTTAAGTCTCAAAAATGAAAGCCCAGTACCCTCAAAAGGAACAGCAGAAATTAAATAATTTTGTATAAGTCATTAATGAAGCTGGGAAGAAAAAGTGTTACTAGTAGCTGTTCATATACCAGTGCACTCATCGATAAAAACAGTTTATCGTCTAGGAGTCTTAATCAAGTGACTAAAGAAAACACCAAGAATTCAAACCCAAATGCTGTGCTCTCATCAAACGTTATTGCACCATATTTGCTTCATGTTTTATTGCATGACATTGGTAATGAGCCCCACTCATTAATTACAGATGAGAGCACCACTGTGGAGGACACAGATTATCTATGTATTTGTGAGAGATAGTCCAGCATGGGAAAAGAGACAATAAATGTAGACTTTTTTGGGTTACTAGAGGTCGAGAAATCAATGGCTGTGATTTTGTATGAAGCACTTAAGTTGTAATCGCAAAAGTTGTCAACAGATGTAAATAAAATGCTGGTGATGGGAACGAACAGTGGTAGCAATTTATGTGGGATATGGAATTCAGTTTCTGCTGTATGCAGAAAAGACAATAATAAAATCCAACTAACTTGGTGCATTTGTCTTTTAGCTTACAATGCTGCATCACAGGCAGCTGAAGTGCTTCCTGTAAAACCTAGATTTCGGGTTCAGGGAAATTTACAATTGGTTTCATTCCAGCCCATTACAGAAACTAGAACACCAAATTTTATTTACATTTCTCAATAATAATAATAATAATAATAATAATAATAATAATAATAATAATAATAATAATAAACCCCGTGGAGGCCCAGGAAAAGAATAGGCCTCCGGTACGTTCTGCCAGTCATAAAAGGCAATGAAAAGAACAAACTACTAATAGGGCTAACCCCCCTTTTAGTGTGATTAGTTGGTTCAGGACAGAACTAATGAAGTCTCGGACAAGCGCTGTCATGGTTGGGGACGATGCTTGAACCGTATGCCTGTCCACAATGGTAATGACAGTGCTAGCCACACGGAAAATGATTTAAATCCAAATAGAGGTGTTTTGCAGGATATGCTTCCTGCAACCACTCTAGAAGAAAAACAGAGACAGAGGATGAGATGGTCAGATGAAGTTAACAGACACCTCATGTTCTGTGATTTCCAAGCAACAAACTTAGGAACCAACACAACTGGATACAGATCACAAGTATACACAACATTTATTACCAGATACCCAGAATTAAAATTTTTAACAGAACAACGACTAGCTGATCAGATTCGTGTAATAATCAAAAATAACAGGATACCCCAGTCAGAATTAGAAAACATGAAACAACAAGTCCAACAAATACTGGAACAAAATAATGTGCAAGAAGAAGAAGAAGAAGAAGAGAATACAGTAATGGACTCAAACATCCCAGAGTGAACGAACAAAGAACAACACACATCAATTAAACAATCAGAGGAAAACGATATCTTAAGACAGCCACCAGAACAAGCGCAAATAGAACACGAAGTGACAAACGTTAGATATAGAAGAAAAATTTCAGCTGACATATATAGAATATAAAGACACACAGACAGACATTAGACCATTCTTGCATAGACCACCAAATAACCACAAGTCGAAACAACAACAACAACAACAACAACAGCAATCAACAGAATCATACACAACAAAATAAATGAAAATACAACTATGGAAGGGTTACAACTACTGGTTTATATAGGAGCACTCACTACACTAAATATACACACTAGGCAGAGATCAGAACCGACCAACACACAGAAGAAACCCACAAAACCAGCATGGCAACACAGGCTACAGATCAGAATAGAAAAACTGAGAAAAGACATCGGACAGCTAACACAATTTATAAGAAATGAAATGTCAGAAAAAAAACGAAAAAGGTTAGGTAAAATCTCACAACAAGAAGTGATAGAGCAATTAGATGAAAAGAAGCAGAAATTACAAGCATTGGCCAAACGACTTAGAAGATACAAAAAAAGTGAAAATAGAAGGAAACAAAACCAAACATTCAACACAAACCAAAAGAAATTTTACCAGACAATAGATAACACACACATTAAAATAGACAATCCACCAAACATAACAGGCATGCACGGTGGATACAAGCAGAAACAGATACATACAAGATGATACCACAAATGCCTGAAGTGATAATTTTGCAACATGAAGTCACCCAAGCAATTAATTCTACTCACAATTGGAAAGCCCCTGGAAAAGATAAAATAGCAAATTTCCGGCTAAAGAAATTCACCTCAACACATTCACATCCAACTAAATTATTTAACAGTTACATTGCAGACCCATACACATTCCCTGATACACTTACATATGGAAAGACTTATCTGAAACCTAAAGATCAAGCAGACACAGCAAACCCAGCTAAATATCGCCCCATAACGTGCCTACCAACAATATACAAAATATTAACTTCAGTCATTCCACAGAAATTAACAACACATACAACACAGAACAAAATTATAAATGAAGAACAAAAAGGCTGTTGCAAAGGAGCACGAGGATGTAAAGAGCAACTGATAATAGATGCAGAAGTGACATATCAAGCTAAAACTAAACAAAGGTCGCTACACTATGCATACATTGATTACCAAAAAGCTTTTGATAGTGCACCCCACTCATGGTTACTACAAATATTGGAAATATACAAAGTAGATCCTAAATTGATACAGTTCCTAAACATAGTAATGAAAAATTGGAAAACCACACTTAATATCCAAACAAATTCAAATATCACACCACAGCCAATACAGATTAAGCGTGGAATATACCAAGGAGACTCATTAAGTCCTTTCTGGTTCTGCCTTGCTCTGAACCCACTATCCAACATGCTAAATAATACAAATTATGGATACAATATTACTGGAACATACCCACACAAAATCACACATTTGCTATACATGGATGATCTAAAACTACTGGCAGCAACAAATCAACAACTCAACCAATTACTAAAGATAACAGAAGTATTCAGCAATGATATAAATATGGCTTTTGGAACAGACAAATGTAAGAAAAAGAGCATAGTCAAGGGAAAACACACTAAACAAGAAGATTACACATTGGATAACCACAGCGACTGCATAGAAGCGATGGAAAAAACAGATGCCTATAAATATCTAGGATACAGACAAAAAATAGGAATAGATAATACAAATATTGAAGAAGAACTAAAAGAAAAATATAGACGAAGATTAACAAAAATACTGAAAACAGAATTGACAGCAAGAAACAAGACAAAAGCTATAAATACTTATGCTATACCAATACTGACCTACTCATTTGGAGTAGTGAAATGGAGTAACACAGACCTAGAAGCACTCAATACACTTACACGATCACAATGCCACAAATATAGAATACATCACATACATTCAGCAACTGAAGGATTCACATTAAGCAGAAAGGAAGGAGGAAGGGGATTTATCGACATAAAAAACCTACATTATGGACAGGTAGACAATTTAAGAAAATTCTGTATAGAACTAGCAGAAACTAGCAAAATACACAAAGCAATCACTCATATAAATACATCGGCTATGCCACTGCAATTTCATAACCACTTGTACAACCCTTTAGATCACGTAACATCAACAGATACGAAGAAAGTAAATTGGAAAAAGAAAACACTACATGGCAAGCACCCGTATCATCTAACACAGCCACACATCGATCAAGATGCATCCAACACGTGGCTAAGAAAAGGCAATATATACAGTGAGACGGAAGGATTCATGATTGCAATACAGGATCAAACAATAAACACCAGATATTACAGCAAGCATATTATTAAAGATCCCAATACCACAACAGATAAATGCAGACTTTGCAAACAACAAATAGGAACAGTAGATCACATCACAAGCGGATGTACAATACTAGCAAATACAGAATACCCCAGAAGACATGACAATGTAGCAAAAATAATATATCAACAGCTTGCCTTACAACATAAACTTATAAAACAACATGTTCCCACATACAAGTATGCACCACAAAATGTACTGGAGAACCATGAATACAAATTATACTAGAACAGAACCATTATAACAGATAAAACACCACCACATAACAAACCTGACATCATACTCACCAATAAAAAGAAGAAATTAACACAACTAATCGAAATATCCATACCCAATACAACAAATATACAAAAGAAAACAGGAGAAAAAATTGAAAAATACATCCAACTGGCTGAGGAAGTCAGACATGTGGCATCAGGATAAAGTTGACATTATACCAATTATACTATCAACTACAGGAGTCACACCACACAATATCCACCAGTACATCAATGCAATACAGCTACATCCAAATGTATATATACAAATACAGAAATCTGTAATTGTTGATACATGTTCAATTATCCGAAAGCTCCTAAATGCAATGTAACATATACCATACAGTTAAAAGGAAGTCACGCTTGATCAAGGTCCGCGTCACCTTCCATTTTTAATCAGACATAACGTCTGAGACAAGAAAGAAATAATAATAATATGAAAACATTTCAGATTTTAGCTCTAAACGCAGCCAGGTGGCTAAGTAGGTATAACATAGTAAACAAAATATTAGAGCTCTATGAAGAATTAAAATCACATTTACATACTGTGGTAGACAAAGAAAAATGCGTTATGGCAAGGACACTAAATGAGATGTTGCAAGATGGTGTCAGATATGTATATTTAACATTTCTGAAACACATTTTTTTGAAGTAACTAAAATGAATAATTTGTCAGCACACAAATATCAAAATTGTACATGTCTATGATGGTAATGAATGTCACTTGTGTTGATAACTAGAATGGTTTACAAAGCAGTGCAAAATTGTTAGCAAGAAATAATTGTTTCTGTTGAAAATGATTTATTGTATCTAGATAATAAAGGTACTGACCTACATTCAGAATGTTATAATGCGTTGTCAAAAATTTAGTTCAAAGTGAGTAAGTTGCTTCAATTGCAGATCAGAGCAAAGCAGCTTAGATATTAATTCAACAACTTCTAAAAAGGTTGCCCACAAACTTGACTACCTTTAAGTCCAGTATTTCAGTCCTAAGATATGCTTGTCACAAGCATCAAAAGTGAATGTCAAAGATCTGCCATTAATAGATATTTACATAACAAATCCTCCCTGCAGTGTGGGGGGGCTAGAATAGACTTGCGGTCCTTCCTTGCCTGTCATAAGAGGCAACTAGTAGGAGTCTTTATTGGTTCAAGTTTATCTTAGTCTTGTGACTGTTCTTTAGATTTCTTAAGGTTTTCCTCTTTTCACTTCTTAACACTTTCCCCCCTCACATTTTTTGACTTTTTACATTCTGGTCCCTTTTTTTGGGTTTTGACCTAGACTTTTCAAATTTTACTTAGGATTGTGTAGCATCGGGGCAGATGATCTGCAATGAAAGGGATCAAACTTAATGGTGGCCATGCCAACACAGCTGTCTCATCACTCAGGAATAGTGATTTTAATGCAGGAGTTTATAATTGTAAGGCATTTATGTCATTGACCATGCCTCAGGATGAGAGCCCGGCAAGGAGAAATGGAAGTAGCCAGTTTGCTTTGTTCTGGGTGTGTTCCTGCACTGACAGTGGCTCTTGCTTCAATGAAGCCAATGTTTTTCATTGAATATACTGAAGATCAGAGAAACTGAGAAATGGACCTTTGCTGATCAGAACATCACATGCTTAACCAATCGTGAACACTTCCGGCTTGTGTTAAGTTCTGAAGTATACCATTCACCATGTCTCCTCCTAATGAGCTCGGTAGAATTCAAGGTGTTATGTTCCATCAGGACCTAAAGTTACAAACTGATGAGTTTGTACTACCTGGTGCAGTGTGGAGTCGATTTTGCTTGCTGCGTCCAGAAGGTACCCAAGGATAATAGTGGACACTGGAGCTTTTATCCTAGCCTTTGATGGCAACATTTTGCCTGGGAAGGTTAAGGTCATAGTTTATAAGTGTGATGTCAGGCCTTACCTTCCTCCTCTGGTGAGATGTTTTAAGTTCCAAAGGTTTGGACACATGTCCTCCTGCTGTTCCAATGAGGCTGTCTGTGGTGCATGTGGACGGGTGTCCCAAGAGGGCAGCCCTTGTGACCAACCCCCTCCATTTGTCAACTGTCCAGAACCGCACCATCTTTGTTACCGTAATGTTCATTGTTTAAGAGGGAGAATTCTGCCTATCTTATCAAGATACATGGAAAAGGTTTGAAGCACTTCATCACACACACACACACACACACACACACACACACACACACACACACACACACACACACCTATAGCACCAGTGGTTCCCCCACTATCGGTGTGGCCAGAGATGCCTAGCCATTCTATGGCATCAGGGATGAGCACACCTGTCAAGGTTCCCCCTCTTAAGACAAGGACCAGCAGCCACAGGCTGAGGGCTGAAGAAAAGTACAATTCTCATCACTCCCAGAAGATAAAATGGGGAAATCTTCACAGAAGTTGAAGTCTTAGGAGGACAAGAAGGAAGGTAAATTACTTTCTGAGGCTTCAGGTGTTCTGCTCCCAAGCCCTACAGCAGTCGAGCCTATGCACATGGATGACAGATCACAGAATCAGGTGGACCACAACCTGGTAAGAAAGTAATCTTATCCATATTTTGTATTCTCAGCTTTCTCAGACCTGACACCAACACTCCTTCAATGGAACCGTAACAGCTACGGTTGTCATTTGACCGAACTCAGCAATTTAATGGCTACTTACTCCATAATAGGCATAGCACTTCAGGAAACACTGTTTACGACAACATAACTATCTGTTCTGAAAAACTACCAACCGTACTGTACAAATCGTGTTAATGCCGAGAGAGCGTACATTGGGGTCTGTACCCTCATATGTACTGTTACTTCCAGAGAGCAGGTGCCCCTTACCATTGCTCTAGAGGCCATGGCCATTAGTGTCTACATATCAATTCAGTTGACAATATGTAATGTTTATGTACCCCCAAATGGACCTTTACAATTACACGATCTGTTAGTCAGTGGAACCTCTATCTACCTTCCCTTCATCTTATAGGGGGACTTAAATGCCCGTAATACCCTGTGGGGTAGTGACACTGTCTCATTGATGCCAAGATACTAGAACACCTTTCAGAAATGGATGTCTGCTTACTCGACACTGGAGCTGCAACCCATTTCCGTGTGGCCCACGGAACATTATCAGCTATTGATCTCACAGCTTGTAGCCTGAGTATCTTCCCCCAGATTCAGTGGCGCATCCATAGTGATCTTTGCGACAGCGACCATTTTCCTATTATTCTCTCGCTCTCCGCTCCCAGACATCTGGAACATGCTCAACGTTTGTTGCTTTGGAAAGCTGATTGGTGGGATTTCTCCTCTGCAGCCGCTTTTCCAGCCAGTTGTGTGACTGATATCAACAAATTGATACAGGATACTATTGATACTATTAATCATACTACAACAGCAGTGATAACCTACTCCACAGACTCATCGTGATGACCACTGGTGCAGTGGTGGTCTGAAGGTAAAGACGCAGCTATCAGGAACACCACATGGCACTTCAAAAGCACAAGTGCCACCCGTCTATGGATAATCTGATAGCATTCAAGATACTCTGGGCAAAAGCACGGCTTTTAATAAAGAAAAGGATGCAGGAGTGTTGGGAGCAATATGTCATTTATGTGATCCCACACCCCATTGCCCCAGATATGGACTAAACTCTGCTGCATTTGTGGCCGTACACCATCCATGGCGGTTCGTGGCATCCTTGTCAGTGGTAACATCTGCACTGATCCCGTGGTACTTGCCAAATATTTTGTGACACACTTTACTGAGGTGTCCACTTGCAGTCATTCCCAGCCTCATTTCATGACCTGGAAACACCTTATAGAACACTGCCCGCTATCTTTCCATGCACACGGCTCTCTATGATACAGTGTCACTTTTTGTGAATGGGAGCTTTGCAGCACTTTGGCAGTGTTTTGTGATACGGCTCCTGGACCCAACAAAATCCCCAACCAAATGCTCGAACATCTTCGTGCCTACAGCATGAAACACACCCTCGGGCTTTTTAATAGCATTGGCGGGAGGGAGTATTTCCATCTCAATGGTGGGAAGGTATTATTATTCCTGTCCTCAAACTGGTAAAGGACCCACATATTTTAACTAACTACTGACAAATCTTTCTAATGAATGGGCTGTGAAAGCTATTTGAACAAATGGTCGACCACTGCCTTTGTGGGCCCTTGAAGCCGGAGGGCATATATAAAGATTCCAAAGTGGCTTTTGGGCCCACCACAAATCGCCTGGTTCTTTTGGAATCTGCAGTGTGCAATGCTTTTGTGCATCACCATCTGATTGCTGTGTTATTTGACCTACTGAAGGGATACGATACCACCTGGCAACATCACATCCTGTCTTCACTGCATAAGTGGGGTTTACGGGCAGTTTACCCACATTTGTCCAGAAATACCTAGGTCTCCTTTTTCTTTTTCCTTTGGGTTCGGATAGATTAGACTCTCAGCAACCAATATGTACAGGAAACTGGAATTCCTCATGGGTTGGTTCTGAGTATAATGCTCTTTGCTATTGCCATCAATGATATTGTAAATGCAGTGGGCCCCAAAATCTTTGCGTCACTGTGTGTGGATAGTCTTTGCCTGTACCGTGCCTCTGCATCACTGTGCACCACTGAGCACCACCTTCAGTGAGCTGTCTGGAGAGTTCATGACTGGGCCTTGAATCATGGCTATCAATTTTCCCTGGAAAAAAAGAATTATGCATTTATGTCGACTCCAGACTGTACACCTGCACCCAGAAATTGATCTTGCTGACCAGTTACTTGAACTTGTTGAAACTTTCAAATTCATCCTGTAGATCATGTGCTGACTCAAAATGCTGCTCCATAGATTGTGATCTTGTGCACTTTGGATCCAGTTGTCATGGACTCCTAGCTGGCAAAAGTCTTTCTGTAGCTCGTCCTCCAATCGCTTTCTGAGTTTTCCCATAATTACGGCTTTTGCCCAAGCTAGTCACTCTTAACACTATGTTGAAGAGTAGTATGATAATACATCACCTTGTCATAACCCTTGGCTGACCTCAAATTCTTTAGAGTTTTCTTCCCACTTTTACTTGGCATTTTGTGCTGGTGATTAGTTTATATGGGAATTCCACCTCCATTAGGCCTGATAACATCTTTTTCCTTTTAACACTATTATAGGCCTGTTCGAAGTCTATAAAAAGCCGATGTTTATCCACAGTACATTCATAACACTTTTCCATTATTTGCCTTACAGTGAAGATCTGGTTATCTGTTCATCTGCTCCATCAAATCACACAGTGGTAGTCTCAAAGTACTTCTTCTGTAAGTGAAGAAAGTCTCACACAAATGACTTTGGCTAATGCATTGTATGCAGCACTGAATAAAGGGATACCATGGTAATTTTCACAGTTTGCTTTATCCTTTTCAATCAGGTAAAAAATGGTCAGGATCCACTGGTTTGGCATCACTTCCTTTTCCCAAGTTTCATCTATCAGTTGGTCATATCTTGTCATATATTCACCTCCACCCCTGATGACCTCTGCTGAAATGTTGTAGTGGTAGGCGAATTCAATGCAAAAATGGGAAAAGGAGCCTTTAGAGAAACAGTAGGAAATGAATCTGCATGAGATGACGAATGAAAATGGACAGGGACTTCCAGACTTTGCGATGGGCAATACGCAGTGATAGTGAAGAGTATGTTACTACAAAGAAGGAACATAAGGAAAGCCACATGGTGCTCACCAGATGGCACTACTTTTAATTAAATTGACAATTTAGTAATTGAAATGAGACATGCGTCTGACATTGTTGAAGTTGATAGCTGCAGGAGGCTGCCTGCAACTCGAATCATTATATGGTAAGAGTGAAACACAGTATAGCTATCTTTAGAGCCAGAGCGAAGAGAGAAGCTCCACGAAGATACAATGTATCCAAATTAAAAGAGAAGGGAGTATGTGAAAAGTATGAAACAGAACTGCAGAAGAAGTTTGAAGCCAAACAAAGCTGGTCTGTGGAAAGCATTGAAGGGGAATATGATGAAAGATGTTCTACAAGGAACTGCAGAAGTAAATTGAGGTAGAGAAGAAACGGTGGAAAGGGCAGGATGGTTTGTTGAAGGTTGTAAAAAGGCGATGGCAGAGAGAATGATGCAAGAAAGAAAATGATAAACAGGGCAACAAGAGCTCATACGGCAGAATTCATGAAGAAAACGAAAGACAAGAATTAGAGAAGAAATGGGTTGTAGAGCTAGAAGAAGAATATAACGACCAAGAAGAGAGTTCAGGAATTGAAGAAAGGCTTCTAACCATGTACTGTATTCTGTAGAGAGAAAGAAGGAAATTTTATTAGTGGAGAGCAGATTTTAACCAGTGGTCTGAATATTTCAGTGAGCTGTTGAGCTTTGAAACGTTTGAACCACTCAAAAACTCGCATACTTAATAAACAGTCTTCGCAATGCACATCTTTTAGCAGGAGACAATTTGCGGTAGCAGTTTTTTCCAAATCCCATGTGAAACTTAACAATTTGTTGCACATTTCTTTCCGGCGAAACGCAATAAGTCACATCCAACTGAGAATACATCCATCGGTCGTTCATCTTTGGCGCACGCGTAGTTGCTCTGTGACAGTATCAGTCCAGTTATTTTATACACACACCTCGTATGTGGTTTCAAACAGGCTACGTGTAAGGGAAAGAGTACCAGAAATTTTTGCAATCAATAACGTGTGATTTTATACACGAAATTAAGACTTGTAAGTAATTCAAAAGGGGAAGCAGGTTCAAAGCAGTGTCGAACTGAATACTGAATAATTTGAATTTAAATTTCCCTTTTTTTTTTTTTTTTTTTTTTTTTTTTTTTTTTTTTTTTTGGGAGCTTATGGTAAATTCCCAGTATCATCTCTGCAAAATTTCAGACTTCTTCCTCCACAGTGCTGAAACTTCCATCTGCATACATCACTGTTATCAGCTGACAGAGAGGAAGGAACAACTGTTTATTTTTGCTCTCCTGATAGCAATATTATTTTTCTTGCTCCACTCCGTAAAGTACTACCGCATGCCCTACTCAAAGAGTGTAAAGTGTACGTGACGCTGCCCGTGATAGTCCAGGAACCGCATCGTCATTCGTCAATAGATGTACGAGGGGAAGTCAAAAAGTAAAGGGACTTTCGCAGTTTCTCGCCGTATGGCTTGTTAACACTGCTAGTATACAGTGCTGAAGTATTGTTGCCTGTAACAGTTCTCTTGTAACCGCATTAGTTGTCGTATTGAAGCAGACTGTGAAACATGGCAGCTCTATTGTCGTTATGCACTAAGGAGGAAATGAGGGCAGTGATTCGCAGTTTGTTTGCAGAAATTATTCGTCGAATACAAGCGCATTATAGTGACAGCTGCTTATGGCGCAGCAAGATCTACGAATGGATAGAGCGCTTCAAACAAGGAAGAACTTCTCCATGCGACGAGGAAAGATCGGGCAGGCCCTCGACGTCAGCAACTCAGGACAATTTGGAAGTCGTTGAGGATATGTCGTAAACATTTGGCCCGTTATCGTGGCGGGGAGATGGATTTTTACAGCAAATCGTTGTTGTTGACGAAACGTGGGTGCATCACCACGAACCGGAAAGTAATACTGCGAGCATTGTTCCGAAGCATCAATCAATCACCAGAAGTTAGGAGTATCTAAACGTCAACCATCAGCTGGTAAGGTTATGTTAACGCTGTTCTGGGACACGGAAGGTGTGGTAGCCGTTAATTTTACCGCAAGAGGCGAACTGTGAACAGTGAGAACTATTGTGATGTGTTGCGAAGAAAACTGAAACCTGCAATCAGATCCAAACATCGAGGAAAACTGCGAGAAAGTGTTATCATACAGCAAGATGGCCGAAACAGAGAATTGAAGTGCTGGAAACACCCGCCATGCAGTCCAGACCTGGTTCCAAGCGATTTCCATACATTTGGACCATTGAAGGAAACTCAGGGGAAGACGATTTGCAGCCGATGCAGAAGTCATTAATGCCGTGCCGTGCTACCGAATCAGATAATTATGAAACGCTGGACAAAGTACGTTGAAGCGCAGAGAAGTAAAAAAATGTATGTTTCAGTTTTCCATCATTGGAATAAATATTTCTTTCCTCGAGAGGCCCTTTACTCTTTGACTTCCCCTCGTATTAATGTGCACCACAATGCGGCACGAAAGTCTCTTTGCAGTGCCTGGGTACTCAAGGTTTTGGATTAGATCGCTGAGGTTGGTCCGTTAAAGTACCGCTAATAGGGTGTACCACTTCGGAAATCTGCGTTTGAAAAAAAAAAGAAAAAAAAATTCGCGGTCGCTATTGGAATTAATATGACGGAAAGGGATATTTAAAGTGTAAAACAAAATACTGATACTTGCAAGTTAGTTGTGGGCTGAGATTATTTTTCTTACTGCCGTTTTTATCGCGATCGTTTTGCAACGCCTCGAAATAATTGGCAGGCGCGTCCAAACAGTTAAAAGTTGCGCAGATCCGGATGTTCCCTGTGTACGGCAAGCTGGTCATAGTTCAGTAGGATGACGTGCACGTGTCCGTCAACAGAAACATTCAGAGAGCTTATCATGTCACGTCAGTTTCACATGTGCATATTGCAAGGCATTAGTAGCTCGGTGCATTCACTTCCTGACTTTGAAAGCGGTTGGATAATAGCTTCACATCAGAACAGTCTCACCTGCAGTATACTCTATAACCGGAGCACATGAATACAGTTGAGTTCTTTCAAGGATTCGAATTTGAGTGGCAGGAGCTAAGGCACAATAACCTATCTGGCCCCTACTTCTCCTAGTTTTATACAGTCGTTAGACTTTAAATATTGATATCTATAAATGTTCTGCAATTTCTAATTGCTAAGTTTTCCAGTGGTTATTCACCGACAGTGTAATTAAACAATAATTGGTTTTTCCACGTATTTAGTGAAATAAATTACCTTTATGAATTTTTAGGGTCAGTTGGCTGTCACTGCATAGTGTTGATCCTCTGTAGGTCTCCCTGCATTTTAGTAAAATTTTGTGCCGAGGTCCTTATACAGAACAGTGTAATCTACAGACAACTTCTTGGAGTTGCTAGCATTAACCACCATAATAAATTATTTCATTATCCAGCCAGTTTCAAAGTCAGGTGATGTACAACATATTCAGTTCTGTACATACGTGGGTACTATATAAATAGTATGTGTAACACATGGTGAGAAAATAATAAATAGGGTGAAAATTTCAAAACTTTTTTTCTCTATATATTGATGAGAATTTAGACTGGAAAAAGCACATTTTGGAACTCTGAAAACTACTACTTAATTAAGCCACATTTGCTTATGGTGTCATCGCAAATCTTGGGCCGAGAGAAATCAGTATGTTGACATATTCTGCGCATTTTCAGTCAACAGTGTCATATGGAATAATTTTGTGGGGTAATTCATCTTTAAAGAATTCTCCGTAGTTAAAGGACCTCCTGTAAGAATGTGTGGTGCTCACCCATGACCACCTTGTTGACATCTGTTTGAGTTGGGCATTCTACCTACTGCTTCACTTTACATTTATTCCTTCATTAAGTTTGTTATTAATGAATCCTCTGTAGTTCAAAAGGGACAATAATGTACGTAATTACAATACCAGAAGGAAAAGTGACATTCATTACTCCAATTGAAGGTTGTCTTTGGCACAAAAGAGTACAAAATGCTGCAACTAAAGTTTTTGATCACTTACCCAATGATATAAAATGTTTGACAGCAAAGTAAAATTTGAAAATAAACTGAAAAAGTTTCTTCTTGACAACTCCTCCTATTCCATAGAATTTCTGTTATTGTAATATTTAAAAGGCGGTGTGTAGGAAGTACTCGTGTCTGTGTAGTAGTAGTAGTAGTAGTAGTAGTAGTACAAAAAAGCTTATAAATGTTCTGCATGTGGCCATATTTATGAATTTATTTTCTATGTAAATGTAAAATGACTCACTCCACATCATTAAGATTTATTGTGCAAAATGATCTCTGGTACATGAAACAAACTAAGCCTATGACTCACTCTTGGGGTACAACTGCAGCAACTTCACGTCTGATTATTTCGCCTTATTAAGAATGATGTACTGAGTTGACTACGCAAAGAAAATTCTTATTGCAGTGCTGGTACTGATAAGAAAAAGCCAAGTTTTGTTCTGTGTGTGTTGAATGATATTCTTTACCATGTTTCTGCACTTTCCAAGCTTCAGCTCATGTCACATTACTATATGTATGCACATTGTTCATTAATATTTATAGTTTGTTATATACATTTTTAAATCATGATTATCCTCAGTGGGAAGGAAGTACAGATCAAGATACCAGTGTAAGAGCATTTCATTCAAACAAAAACCCACTGGATGATTGAATACGTGCAGACTAATTTTGCAGTAGTAGTTAGTTGTCCTCCACACATTGGGCAATAAACGCTCCACATCTACTGTAAGTGAAACTGCAGCAAAAGTCTGTAGATGGCTATTTTTCAGTGAAATTACATTGTACATTCTAGAGAGATCAATATAATCTGAATGTTCACCTTATGAGCAGAAGTTTGCATAGCATGGTAAGATGCTAAACAATGTAATAAAATGCACATGGCATAAAACATCTAATAGGCACTGGCATTTTAAGGAATATAAAAATTATTTAGGCTTTCCAATGGCCTGAAAATGAAATGGGTATCTATGAAATATCATTGCTTATAAAGAGAAAAGATTGTGAAATTGTCCTCACCCCAAAGGTTTTACTAACTGCAGGAAATTTTACACTGTTGCCATTTTCTTAGCTTGGAAATGACTTATGCAGCCATTTGCAGTGGGACCTACAGTTTAACATGGATTACGAGCCTCAATGTAGCTTGTCAATTTCTCATTAACAAACATTGCCAGAAGTGAAAAGTGACACAGGAATCTTAGGACTGACTGGGGATTGAACCTGAGACCCTTTTCATTGAGCCGTTGTGCCAGCTTATTTAGGAATTGTCACTTCTAAAATATTTTGGCGAAGGTATTACAACAATGTATGTGTCATAAAAGGAAATAATATTTAAAATAGGTGGAGGTGCGAGCAGCTTCAGGGTAGTTGAAATTTTGTGTGTGTGTGTGTGTGTGTGTGTGTGTGTGTGTGTGTGTGTTTTGCTTGCAGGTGTAGATTGATGTTGTTATAGTTAAGCCTTCCTGTTTTGTGATTATTATTATTTTATTTTATTTATTTATTTTTTATTTATTTATTTTTTTTTACTACGTTTAATATTACTATGCTTTGTTATGGCAGTATGGTTATGAAAGAATTTGTTTAAACAGGACGGCAGCAAAATGTACGAGAACTTCAAAGGTGGAAATGGAAAGTGTTTCCCGGAAATAAGAGCTGGTGGTGACTGTCCTGTTTCACCTCTGGAACTGCTTCAAACTTCTGTTGCCCAATCAGAAATTTCATTTGGTTGTCCACCTGTTTTGAGAGACATCTCCAATAATTCACCAGTTACATCGCAAAGTACATCTCCAGGTGATGTGAGCAGGGTAGTTGCTGATCCGTGCAGTAGCTCGGATACAGAAGGTGAAGTAAGCCTCTCTGATGGCTTAAGATTGAGAAGACTGTGGGTGACTGAGAAAGATTGGTTGAACAAAGAGATCCCTGAATTAAGAGAGGTCAGAGATTTGTTGGAGGATGATGCAAGTGTTCTGGCAGAAGAGGATGATGGTGCTGGTTGCCCTTTGCCAAGCACGCCAGAAGATGAACATCTTTTGGACTGTGAGGTAAGTTGTTAAGCTTCAAATAATTATGTGGGTAAGTTTAGGTAGTTCCACTATAAATTATAAGAAGATATCTTGTTCCTTCTCTTGGGGTCTACCTGCATATATTTTCATAGCTACAAGAGCATGCTGAAAGTTTCTCAGGTTGACACAAATGTGATACTGATAAGAATGACTTAATTTTTGTGTTATGGTGCAAGTAAATGGTCAATACGCAGAATATATTTGCTTATATGGCTTTCTAGTGTAGTTGCGGTGTGTACGTTTAGCTCAGTTGGATGAACTAGAATAGTGTATGTTCACAAAAATAATTTTCTTGGAGGGCAGTGGTGTTCTTGCAAATGGCAGTTTGTTCAAAAGTTGGGGAAGTTTTTAATGACTTGACTCTTTGCAGTAGTTCTGAGTGACGGAATTAAACAGGACTGTATTTACAGGGTGTTTCAAAAATTACCGGTATATTTGAAACGGCAATAAAAACTAAACGAGCAGCGATAGAAATACACCGTTTGTTGCAATATGCTTGGGACAACAGTACATTTTCAGGTGGACAAACTTTCGAAATTACAGTAGTTACAATTTTCAACAACAGATGGCGCTGCAAGTGATGTGAAAGATATAGAAGACAACGCAGACTGTGGGTGCGCCATTCTGTACGTCGTCTTTCTGCTGTAAGCATGTGCTGTTCACAACGTGCAAGTGTGCTGTAGACAACATGGTTTATTCCTTAGAACAGAGGATTTTTCTGGTGTTGGAATTCCACCGCCTAGAACACAGTGTTGTTGCAACAAGACGAAGTTTTCAACGGAGGTTTAATGTAACCAAAGGACTGAAAAGCGATACAATAAAGGATCTGTTTGAAAAATTTCAACGGACTGGGAACGTGACGGATGAACGTGCTGGAAAGGTAGGGCGACCGCGTACGGCAACCACAGAGGGCAACGCGCAGCTAGTGCAGCAGATGATCCAACAGCGGCCTCGGGTTTCCGTTCACCGTGTTGCAACTGCGGTCCAAATGATGCCAACGTCCACGTATCATCTCATGCGCCAGAGTTTACACCTCTACCCATACAAAATTCAAACGCGGCAACCCCTCAGCGCCGCTACCATTGCTGCACGAGAGACATTCGCTAACGATATAGTGCACAGGATTGATGACGGCGATATGCATGTGGGCAGCATTTGGTTTACTGACGAAGCTTATTTTTACCTGGACGGCTTCGTCAATAACCAGAACTGGCGCATATGGGGAACCGAAAAGCCCCATGTTGCAGTCCCATCGTCCCTGCATCCTCGAAAAGTACTGGTCTGGGCCGCCATTTCTTCCAAAGGAATCATTGGCCCATTTTTCAGATCCGAAACGATTACTGCATCACGCTATCTGGACATTCTTCGTGAATTTGTGGCGGTACAAACTGCCTTAGACGACACTGCGAACACCTCGTGGTTTATGCAAGATGGTGCCCGGCCACATCGCACGGCCGACGTCTTTAATTTCCTGAATGAATATTTCGATGATCGTGCGATTGCTTTGGGCTATCCGAAACATACAGGAGGCGGCGTGGATTGGCCTCCCTATTCGCCAGACATGAACCCCTGTGACTTCTTTCTGTGGGGACACTTGAAAGACCAGGTGTACCGCCAGAATCCAGAAACAATTGAACAGCTGAAGCAGTACATCTCATCTGCATGTGAAGCCATTCCGCCAGACACGTTGTCAAAGGTTTCGGGTAATTTCATTCAGAGACTACGCCATATTATTGCTACGCATGGTGGATATGTGGAAAATATCGTACTATAGAGTTTCCCAGACCGCAGCGCCATCTGTTGTTGAAAATTGTAACTACTGTAATTTCGAAAGTTTGTCTGCCTGAAAATGTACTGTTGTCCCAAGCATATTGCAACAAACGGTGTATTTCTATCGCTGCTCGTTTAGTTTTTATTGCAGTTTCAAATATACCGGTCATTTTTGAAACACCCTGTATCATGAAGGTGATAAATGTGAGGTAATTCAAAACTGCAATGATACATGAAAAAAAATAGTTCACAACATGGGAAAGAAAATTTGCAATATATTTTTGAATGTTCAGTATTTTAAGGTGTAAGACATAGCTGATGATATAAGCATATCAGAGGGAAGAGTACAGTACTTTTTATTTGAATTATGTTACAATTTCATACAAGATGGATGACAGGTTTCTTGAATGTTGACCAAAATGCAAATATGAAACAAATTTCATAGCAATGTTTGAGCTATTCAAAAGAAATTCAAATGATTTGTTACTGTAGCTTAATGATGGTACCACAGAACCATGTCAAAAATAAATGTAAATTAAAACACTGGCTGGAAACCAGTGGCCCTGCACAAAAGCTTTATTTCATATGCCAGAAGGTTATGGTCTTTGATTTCTGGGATACAGAAGTGTCCTGTTGTTACACTGCAAAGGATGAAACAATGACAGAGGTATATTTTGCGAATATGAGAGAAGAGCCCTGGGCTATGAAGATCAAATAATTTGATTAGAATAATAATGTGACTGTTAAGGTAATTTGCCAGTAAGAATATGAAGAGATATGAGGTATAAATTATTGGAATATTCACTGTATTTTCCAGACTCAACTAGTCCTTCACCTAAAGAAATTTGCAGCTGGAAGGATTTTAGATTTCAATAATAATATGGCAGCCAGAGATGGATATTTTTGACTTCCCAAAATTTCACTCCTGTGATGTAGTTCATAGACTGGAAAACATGGAACAAAGTAAATAGACTTAAGAGGACTATGTTGACTAATCAGTGCATTTTTACATAAACGAATTTCACTGCTCAGTAAGGAATTTTTCGTCTTGGCTTTGTACTGTCAAAGTGCTTGATGATTAAACAGGACCAATCTTTCACTACTACAGGAGAAACGTGTAGGCTGTAGTGTTTACAGACATCCCTGTTTGTTGAACTGCTCCATCTTTTTCTTCGTTTCCATTTGATTCAGCATTTGCTTTGGATGTAGGAGTCACATTGGCTTGTAATCCATCACAGTCTGATTTTTTGCAATAATTAAATGAAAACAGGAAAACAAGGGGCTACTTATTATGATCAAAATATTTTAGTTACCATTACAGTGTCCGCAGACAAGTCTCTCAAATTTGTTATTCACATTGTTGGACTGTGAGGCCCATGAGTCAGTATAAAACAAACCTTTCTCAGAAATTTGTCAGGTATTCATGTTACTGAAGTGTTATGTCGCTTGCTCACTCTTGCTGGGGCCACTGTGAAGTTCATGTGGGTTCCTGATCATCTTGGTCTGCCAGGTAATGAGGCTGCTGCCAAGGCTGCGGTCCGCGTTCCTCAGTCCACTAGTTCCAATATTCCCTCCAATGATATCTGCATGCCATCTGTCAGGAGTTGGTGTCACTTTGGCATCGTCATTGGTCCTCCCTTCATGGGAATAAACACCGTATTATTAAGCCTGTCCCAACGCCTTGGACAACCCTCCTCTTCCCGCCAGGAGGAGATCATTTTAACTAGGTTGCATATTGGGCACTGCCTTTTTAGCCATTGTCATTTAAGTGGTACCCACCACAACTTTATACACATTGTGCCCATTTTTTAACTGTCCACCTTATTCTGATGGAATGCTCATTTTTTTAACCATTTACATTCTCACTTGGGTTTGCCGTCTGTTATTGGCCATTTTAGCAAATGACACGTGAGCTGTTCACCGTGTTTTACTTTCTATCCATCATAGCAATATGGCGAAGGCCATTTAATTTTTAGTTCTGGACCTTGGTTTCTGTACAGTCTTTTATAGCGCTTTCTCCACGTCCCTGTTTTTAGCTGTCATACGTCACTTGGGATTGACGTATAACCATTTTTTAACTCCTCTCTGTCTTCGTGTTCTCTAGTTTTGAGTTGGGCGTGTACGACCCCCAGTTGTTTTTGCACCACAAAACAAAACAAACTGAAGTGTTAATTTCCATGGATGAATGGAAATTTAACTGATAAAATCACTAATTTGCACCTGTAGTAAGCTTTCAATAGCTTGTAATTGAGGAGTTATTTTAGTTTTATTCACTTATTACTCATAATTTTTGTAATAGAACACATGTAAAGATTTTGTATTGCAAACAAAAATTCAGCACTGTTCATTGCTTTATTGCAGATTCCAATTTATTGATTGACTGTATATATGAGTTTCCATTTACTGGAAGAATGCTGTGGTGTTTGTGATTATTTTGGGCAATTAAGGCTGCTGTTATAGAAGTATTAAAATATTTGACATTATTTGCTGTATAATAATTTGAAATGTTGAGAAAGTGGTATTGTAGAGAGAAAAAGTATTTTCCACTTAGATACATTAGTAAAAATCACACAGAAAATGAAAGTACAATGAAATGGGACAGACTGTAAATTCTAGAGCCTAAAGTTTTTGATGTGGTGGTGTCATCCTCAATCTGCAGACTGGTTTGATTCACCTCTACACACTGGTCTATCTTGTGCGAGTCCTTCCATCTCCAAATAACTATTGCGTCCTGTATCTAATTGAAACTGCTTACTGTATTCATACCTTGGTCTGCCTCTACAATCCCCCCCTCCCTCCATACTTCCCTCCAATACCAAATTGACAAGTCTGTGACACCTCAGCATGTGTCATATTAACCGAGCCTTTCTTTTAGTCAAGCTGTGCCACAATTTTCTTTCATTCCCAATTCAATTCAGTACCTCATTAGTTACGCAATCCACCCAGCTAATCTTCAGTATTTTCTGTAAAAGCTCCTTTTTTTCTGAACTGCTTGTAGTTGACATTTAATTTCCATACAAGGCTACACTCCATACAAATACTTCAAAGAAAGACTTCCTAACGATTAAATTTGTTAGATGTTAATAAATTCCTCTTTCAGAAGCGCTTTTATTGCTACAAGAAGTCTGCATTTTGTATCCTCCCTACTTTGGCCATCATCAGTTATTTCACTGCTAAAATAGCAAAACTCATCTTGTGTCTCAGTTCCTCACC
This sequence comes from Schistocerca piceifrons, assembly GCF_021461385.2. Taxonomy (NCBI): domain Eukaryota; kingdom Metazoa; phylum Arthropoda; class Insecta; order Orthoptera; family Acrididae; genus Schistocerca; species Schistocerca piceifrons. Next base: position 774,169,296 of record NC_060149.1, read on the forward strand.
TGCTCTCCACAGAATTGATAGATTTGACTATTTCACTACCCTATTTTTACTGTTGTTGATGATTATCTTATAACCTCTTTAAAGATACTATCCATTCCATTTAGCTTTTTTTAAAGTCCTTTGTCTCTGAGAGAATTAAAATGTCATTGGCAAACCTCAGAGTGCCTATTTCGTCTCTTTGGATTTTAATTCCTTTTCCAAATTTCTCCTTCATTTCCTCTACTACATGTTTAAGGTACAGATTCAGTAACATTAGGGACAGGCTACAACCCTGTCTCACTCTTTAAGCTGTAGTCTGCTTTCTGCGCAAGCTGTATATAACCGTTTGCTCCCTGTATTTTATCCCTGCTACCTTCATGATTTCAAAGAGTTTATTCCACACAAAATGTAAAATTTCATCTAAATTTACAAATTCTGTTGATGTAGGTTTGCCTTTCTTTAACCTATCCTCTTAGATAAGGTGCTCGGTCAGTATTGCTTGCATGTTTCCTATATTTCTCTGGAACCCAGACTGATGGGCTTCAATTCTTCTGTAAATAATTTGTCAGTATTTTGGAGCCATGATTAATTAAACTGATAATTCAGTAATATTCACACCTGCCAGCAGCAGATTTCTTTGGAATTGGAATCATTACATTCATGAAGTTTGAGGGTATTTCACTTGTCTCATACATCCTGTACACCAGATGGAATTGTTTTCTGTCATGACTGGCTCTACTGAGGTCTCAATTCTAAGGGAATGTCACCTACTCCAGGGGTCTCATTTCCACTTAGGTCTTTCAGTGCTCTGTCAAATTCTTCTCACATTATAGTATCTCCCATCTCATGTTCATCTCAAGTTCATTTCCATTGTAGAGCCCTTCTGTATATTCTTTCTACCATTCAGCTTTCCCTTCTTTGAGTCATACTGGTTTTCCGGCAGAGTTCTTGATATTCATACAGTTTTTCTCTTTCCTCCAAAGATCTCTCTAATCTTCCTATAGGAAGTATATATCTTTTTCCTAATTATATATGCTTCTACAGCCTTGCATTTGTTCCCTATCCATACCTGCCTAGCCACTTTGCACTTTGTGCCAATCTAATTTTTTAGATGTCTGCATTCCCTTTCACCTCCACAATTTAGTGCCTTCTCCTTTCATCAATAAAATTCAGTATCTCTTGTGTTATAAAAAAGTCTATTAGACGTTCTATTTGATCATCCGCTGCCTTCATTATTTCATATATCAACGCTAACCATTTGTCTTGTACTGTATTCCCTTTTCCTATTTGTCAAATATTGCCTAATGATCCCTCTGAAACTCTCCATCTCTGGTTCCTTCAATTTATCCTGTTCCAACCTAGTTAATTTTTTTCAGTTTTAATCTATAGTTCATACCAATAACCCCAGGTCTCTTCCACATACTCGTTTTTATCAGAAATATCAATGGTGGTGATTAAAGTATGCTCTGTGCTATGTTCTACCAGGTGACTTCATCTTGCATGCTTTTCCCCAGGTCCACGTTCTCATACTATTTTTCCTTCTCTTCTTTCCTACTATCAGATTCTGGTCTCAGTGACAATTAAATTTTCCTTTCCCTTAACTATTGGAATTATTTCTTTTTTTTCATCATACATTCTTTCAGTATCTTCCATCTGTGAAGCTAGTTGGTGTATAACCTTATACCATTTTGGTGGGTGTAGGCTTCTTGTCTGTCTGGGCTACAATAATGTGCTCACTTTGCTGTTAGTAGTAGCTTACCTGCACTCCTATTTTCTTATTTGTTATTAGACCTCTACTGCATCGCCCCTGTTGGATTTTGTGTTCTTGACTCTGTACTCGACTGACCAGAAGTCCTGTTCTTCCTGCAACCACAGTTCACTAATTCCCGCTTCATCTAACTTCAGTATAACTATTTATAATTTTTAAATTTTGTAATCTCCCTACCCAGTTTAGAGGTCCAATATTCCACACTTGGCCTGTAGAATACCAGTTTTGTTTTTCCTGATGCCTGTTTCCTCTGAGTAGTCGCCTCCAGGAGATCTGAATGGGGGCTACTTTACCTCCGGAATATTTTACCTAAGAGGATGTCATCATTTAACCATATAGAAGATCTGCATAACTCAGGAAAAATTGTGGGTTTAGTCCCCCCTCCCTCCTGTCCGTCTGTGTTCTGCCTTGTTGGACACCTTTATCCAGGAAAACAGTGTGCCTCAGGGTTCCGTCCTGAGTGTCGTCCTCTTTGCTATCGCCATTAACCCTATAACGGCTTGTCTACAGCCAGGCATCTCTGGCACACATTTTGTTGATGATTTTGCCATCTATCGTAGTTCTCCACAGATCTGTCTCTTTGAGTGGCGTCTTCAGTGATGACGCGATCATTTTTACACGTGGAGCATCGACAGTGGCTTTTGTTTTTCCACAGACAAAACTGTTTGTATGAATTTCTGGCAGTGCAATTGGTTTCTCCCACCATCTTTACATCTTGGGCCTGTTGCTCTTTCATTTGTTGAAACTATAAAATTGCTGGGACTCTTGCTGAATAGGAAACAGTCTTGGTCCTCCCCGTGTCTTACCTGGCAGTGCGCTGTACATGGTCCCTCTGTGTCCTACGTGTCGTCAATGGTATTTCCTGGGATGCAGATCAAACCACCTCCTCTGTTTGTATCAGTCCTTTGTACGTTATTAAGCCTCCCCCAACAACTTGGATGATCACCTCTCGGCCCTCCCACTGTGAGGAAGTCATTTTAACTAGGTTGCGTATTAGGCACTGCCATTTTAGCCATCGTCATTTGTTATGTGGCGCTCCCCCGTCGCTTTATACATATTACGTCCAAGTTTTAACTGTCCACCATTTCCTGATGGAATGCCCATTTTTTAACCATTTACATGCCAACTTGTGTTTGCCATGTGAGTTATTGGCCATTTTAGCAAATGACACGCAGGCTGTCAACCGCATTTTACTTTTTATCCTTCATAGCACTATGGTGAAAGCCATTTAAATTTGTTCGGGACCTCTGTTTCTTTATGGTGTATTTTATAGACCTTTCTCCACTTCCCTGTTTTTAGCTGTCTTCTCTTACATTGATTGGGATTGATGTGTAGTCTTTTTTAACTTCTGTCTTTGTGTTCTATAGTTTTGACATGGGTGCGTATGACCCTAGTTGTTTTTGAGCCCTAAAAACAAAACAAGCAAACAAAAAGAAAATCCCCAAACATGTAGACAAAACTTTTCCAGTTAATAATTGTCACCTGAAGAAAAACTGGCTATCCTAATGTCCTATTACCACTTCAGTTTTGAAGTTTAGATTACACTTTCAGTTTGTCAAAATACTTTTAGAACCACTTACTGTGGCCACTATGTATAACGGGTTCACATAAATGGGACTTTGTGCTTTTGTTAATGCAAAGAAAAATAACTGTCTCAGTATGCTTAAGTATGGTGAGCCAGAATTAAGGTGTGAAATATAAGGTTGTCTTAACTACGGAATAATATAACATGTTTAGCACAATGTCCATATGCCATACAGGTGCACATTTATTCGCCGTGTGGACAGCACCAATATCCCATACAGGTACAGCTTTTCCTTTTGCTGAAATATAAGGCGCTGCATGCTAAAAACTTTGTCTGTAGGATAGCCCTAGTAGTAATTATTTTGTCCTCTAGCCGCAGGAGGAGTCGATTTACAAGTGTGACTGTACTGAAATTGTTGTGGTAACATCAGAAGACTAGCTATCGAAACTGTCATACAGAACAGAAAGGGCCTTGCAACAAGCTTAAAAACAAGAAAGCTGAAGCGAAATGATTTTTTGGAAAGGTTGTTATTTGAGCATGAAGATAGAAAAACAAACATGATGTATATTGCCACTCCATAAAACATCAGGCAACTACCAAAGAGGTTTCTATATCATAGTGACCCAGGGGTAAAGGGGCAATACTGAGGTAGTGGAGTGATGGGTTGTGGAAGTGTTGATTGGGGGTGGCTAGGAAGACTCCGCTGCAAGATAAATAATATTTTATTTGTCTTGGATTACAACATAGGAGTGCTGTGGCATCCTTGGATAAGCCCTCTGCAGGTAATGCCAATGGTGTCGGAAAGCCACATAGTTGCTACAGCAGATTGACGTCCATGTCCTGCTTTGCTGACACTGTTAACCTCTCTCAGCAGCGTGTGCCTGAGTTAGCACTATGTGGCCCCGAATGAGCAGTATCAGTGAAGTGTTGTGTGTCTGCTGAGTTCTTGTAAGCAGGCACAGCTACTGTTAGGAGCTTGCCCTGGTGTGGAGGGATGGTAGCAGTACTGCTCTGGCTGTGAACTGTCCCCTCAAAGGCAGAACTTCTGCACTGCTGTGGGCCCTGAGGGATGGCTTCCCATGTTGTCAAAGTCTGCCGTCATGGAATTGTGCCCAGGTCTGGCAGAGTTGACTGCCCAGAGTGACCTCTGCTGCTGACTGGCCCGTAGTATGCTGGAAGCCATTGTGGACCTATTGTCATAGAGGGTGCTGCCAGACTGCGCATAATTTTTCTGGACGGCGAGGACATTTATAGCGATTAGCAGTGCACTTGTTTTGCTGTTACACTGATTCCAGGCATGTACAGGTCAACTCCTCAGTGTCCCAATGGTGGGGAAATACACCACAGGCCAATCCATTGTTGCAAAGCCTTGCTATCACATTACCATGATTGCAGCAGCTTAACCTGGCTGGCTTGCTGTGTACAAACAAGCTCACATGTGGAGTTACATATCAGCCTCTCTGTGCCCATCCGTTTGTCTCACACATGGCTGCCATGGTGCTGCTTCAATTTAGTAATGCCCAAAATTTAGTGATGGTGTTGCATACCTCCCTTCTTTGAGACGAGCTGGACCACAGGTCTAACCCATGCATGACTATTCTACAACAAAAGACTTCACCATAAAGTTGAGACATAGGTTATTTACAGTTTTTCCTCATGCGTTAAACAACAGAACTCTGAAATAGGGCACATTCTCAGCCTACTGGCACCATTGGCCTTTACACTACTCCATAAAATCTCGATTCCCACTGAGTTACCCCTTGAACATTCAGAAACCATTCATGTGAATATTCCCTTATCGCACCAATTTCAACACTACCTGAGACTTCTTGTCTTTCAAATCACAATTAATTAAATTTTACAGTAACTCTCTCTGATTACTATTTCTAGTTTTTGCACTCACCGCACCCTGTCATGTACGAGCGGTTAACCAGTCCTGCGGTATCTGATGTACCGAAGGTTCACACAGTTGAGTGACCCTCCACCTAAGGTAGATGAAGGATGTGCAAAACAGTTAACATTAACATGGTGCCTGTAGTTTTAACACTTGCAGTCTTGATCGTGTACTGCTGCTCCTCTTGAACTGTAGAACATGTGAAAGCATTTGTTCCACCGAAACACTCCTCTCTTGTGTGTCTGAGTTGGTTCAGGGACAGGATTAGATTAGGATTCAATGTTTCCTTCAGGTAAGTCAGATTTTTCACTCAAAGGGTTGCTAGTGGCTTCTCTGGCCAGTACAACTGTGGCTGCATAACGTTCAGCTTGGTTTCCCTCGTAAAAGAAGCTGATGGGTGAAACATATGCCTGGTGATGTCACAGTCTGTTCCATTAATGAATATTCCACTCCTGTATAAATCCATATGTTCAACTCTCCCGAGCTTACTATGCTCATAGCAATTTGCAACAACTACTTCGGTACTGTTTACAGAAAATAACTAGTGTGAACCTGTTTGCTGAAAATAGGGTCGCAGCTCAAGTGTGACATATGAACAATCCTGACCTTCTGCTATACCCTTTTAGAACTCTCTCGCATGTTGCTGGTACCCGTACGTGCCTACCGCCCAGGTCGGGGAGATAGCAACGTTCTCCCTATGACAAGGTTGGAGTTAAGTTACGGACATCAGCACATAACTCCCACCATCTTCTACAATCAGTAGAATCTCCTGTGTTTTTACTTGCACAAATTTCCCCAAGTTCCCCATTTAGTAGGTATGTATGTATTGTGTAATATTTGAATCTGGCTCATCTGTTGCTAATTGGAAACTATCAGTAAATACAGTCATGCTAGATCTTTTTCTGTTCTCAACGGCTGCCATATGGTAATACAGTGGTAGATTAGATTTGTCTGGTTCAAGTACCAGTTCTAATCCCAGCAGCAACTCCTCCTGCACTTCCTATAGGCCTACCAAAACTGTAACTCCCCTCATCTTTTGCTTCAACCCACGGCAACATGGGACAGGGAACTCCCCATCACTCCCCTCCCCTAAGTTCTGCAGTTACATACACATGCAAAAGAAAATGCAACATAACTCACATAAAAGACAAAACTTCTCCCCCTGTTTTCATTTTGTATTGGAATAATAATCACCTATGTTTCTAAAGAACATGTACACACTAATCCAAACATACATTATTCACTCTTACTTCTGTGACTTTAACCTACACAACCTCCTGTACGGATTGTGCAAGATTTCTACACTTCTTCTCTTTCGTACTACTCATACTTCCAGCATCAGCAGACGACACCTGTGTCTCCACATCTGGAGCACCTCGAAACTGCTGCAGATGCCCCACATGAACAATAATTTTGAGAGTCAGTAAAACAGAAGCATGATGTTTACCAGCAGTGTTGTTTCAACTACCTGAAATTGCCCTTAGTAATGAGTTAAAGATCTTTTGGTCTTACCCTTCAGAAAATATGGGTTCAGTAACATTAACATCTGACTGACTTCATATAGTGGTAACGTGGCCACATAATTCCCCAGCTGCTGTTGGCATTTACTTCCTGCGCAAATTTACCTCAGTTTTATATGAGTAGCTTTATTCATTCATAGATCCCTTCTTACATGGATAGAGGGATAGAGGACATGTCAAAGTATTTACAAGTTAAGACCAATTTAAAATAAACTAATTCATATACACATACATTTACAGATTTCTGGTTAGACAATCATTAGATTTACTCCTGGAATACAATACTTCTTTTACAAATAACTTATTAAATTATGTAATGCCACACTGTTTACTCATATCTCTCTATCAATCACTGTGTGTGCCCCCCCCCCCCCCCCCCCACACACACACACACACACACACACACACACACACACACACACACACACACACACACACACAATTATGTGAGATGTTGAGCTCAGAAAGAGGAATAGGTGTTAATATTGTACAATGCATAACTTGGGGGTAAGTTTGTCTAGAAAAGGAAAAAGCGTGGTGTGAAGGTGTTATGTGGAATGTTGGATGTTTTATCATCATCATTATTATTTATTTGTATAATTTTTGTCTTTTAGCAAAATCCTCAAGACTCCATGACTCAGCTCTGTTATGTCAAACAGTACAGCATATGCTTCCCATAAACAACCTTTTATGAGTAGACTTTTGAATAATATGCACTCACAACAAAGGATATAAATCAGTATGGTGAATGCCCACAGTCTCTCAGCAACTTTCTCACTGTGCGTTGTACACTTTTCCCTACTGCTGGCCTCAGGGTGCAATGGACTCATCCTTAACTTTTTAAACTTCAGCAAATTACACATTTGCTTTAACAAATCGGACATAAAGTTTGTCCCTTGATCAGTGGTCATAGCTTCTGGCACCCCAAATTTGAGCACCTGGTTATTGGACAATGCCTGTGCCACTGTTGCTGCCAGTTATAGATTGCAATCATTTCCACATATCTAGAAAAATTATCAATACTGGTTAACACATACAGATTAGTGGCTGAAGTCTTGTTGAACTGCCCATGGACATCCAACCCAATCATTCTGAAAGGCTCTGTTGCTTCTGATAACCTCTGGAAAGGTATTAACTTACAGCTCATATCTGCCCACTGCCCGCACTGCACATAACTCTTCACATGCCAATCCACATCCTCTCTCCTGGTCTTCCACCAGTAGTGCTCTGCTGCTCAGCTATTCATTGTTCTACAACCCCAGTGTCTGGCCAACATGTGGCCATGTGCTTCTTTCAGCTTTGCAGGCAACGCTACTGGTAGCCCTCAACCTCACTGTCTTACAATAATCTGTCCCACCCAGTGAATTGTGGTTGCAATTTGTACTGTTTACGTTCAAAGTCAGCTCATTGCACTGCTTGCCATTGTGCATGGTGTGACCCAGTGTCTGTGTCACTGCTACTTTACAGCTTAAAACTATCCGCTTTTGTGTGTCTTTTACCAGGTGTGTGTAACACTTCATACTCGAATTCCCTTGACCTCAGTGCCCATCTAGTTCGTCTACTAGACTAAGCCCAAACAATCACTTACGGACTGCATAGTCTGTTACTACTTTAAAACTCTTTCCGTATAAATAACACGTGAAATGTGTGATTCTGTAAATCACACTAAGCATCTGTTTCTCTGTTTTGCATAGTTTTCCTCTACTCTGCTCAACTGCTTAGAAACGTATGCTGCCAGGTTCTCCTTACCCTGACTGGATGTGTCTGTTGCTGAGACACTGTCTTTCTTGTAGTCCAGGAAAATCAATTCAGGGCTTGATGTCAACCCTGTTAACTCCTTGAATGCGTCTTGGCATTCAAACTTTACATCATTTTTTAACAGTCACATAAATGATCCTGCTATATTTGCAAACCCTTTCTTGAATTTTCTACAACAATAATTCCCTAACCCTGGAAAGATGGTAACTCCTTGGTATTACTAGGAATTGGAAATTCCCGTACTGCTTGTGTCAACCTTGTATCTGTGTTAACCTTTCACCCTAATAACATGCCGTAAATATGTACCTTCTTCTAATACAAAATGAAATTATTCCATGTTTAATGTTAAATTTACTGCTTGTACTCTTTTAACACCTCTTGCAAACATTGTTTATACTCTGCCATACCCTTCGCAAAAATGGGTGTACCATCCAGGTACACCATGCACTGGCAAGGCTTCAGTCTCCTCAGTACTCTGTCCAGCAAATGCTAAAACGTTTCTGGGGCATTTTTCAAACAAACGGCATCCTGTAATATTGAAAATGGCACCAGAGGACTGAGAACACGGTTTTCAGACTGCCCTCCAGATATGGTACCCATTCTTCAGATCTAAGGTAGAGGACTACTTGCACTATCCCAGTTCATCAGTAGTTTCAGTAATGTTTGGAAACGGATAGGCATCAGTTGTAGTTTTGCTGTTAAGATGACTATAGACCCAACAGAATCTGTCTTCTGGCCCCATCTGGTGACCGCCATCCCCCCCCCCCCCCCTCTCTCTCTCTCTCTCTCTCTCTCTCTCTCTCTCTCTCTCTCTCTCTCTCTCTCTCTCTCTTTCTTTTTACAACTTCGATGGGTGCACTCTGTGGACTAGTGCTTTCCTCTGTTGCACCATCTGCTAACTGTACCGCAATTAATTCTTCTAATAATGGTTGCATACAATGCAGTATATGATGAGGTCTATGATGTACCAGCAACTCGGTTACAATGTTTTGTTTCATGCATTGCTGGTAAAGACCCTTGAGGAAACAACAAATCCTCAAATTCAAACAATAATTTCTCCATTTCCAGTCTACCTATACCTCTAAGATGCTCTAACTTTCTAACAAGGGAACCTCCCCATCACACCCCCTCAGATTTAGTTATAACTTGGCACAGTGGATAGGCCTTGATAAACTGAACACAGATCAATTGAGAAAACAGGAAGAAGTTGTGTGGAGCTGTGAAAAAATAAGCAAAATATACAAACTGAGTAGTTCATGGGCCACATAGGCAACATCAAGGAGAACGTGAGCTCAGGAGCGCCGTGGTCCCGTGGTAGAGTGAGCAGCTGCAGAAGGAGAGGTCCTTGGTTCAAGTCTTCCCACGAGTGAAAATTTTACTTTCTTTATTTTTGCATAGTTATTATCTGTCCGTTCGTTCATTGATGTCTCTGTTCACTGTAATAAGTTTAGTGTCTGTGTTTTGCGACCGCATCGCAAAACCGTGCGATTAGTAGACGAAAGGACGTGCCTCTCCAATCGGAACCGAAAACATTTGATCGCAAGGTCATAGGTCAACCGATTCCTCCACAGGAAAACACATCTGATACATTTTATACGACACTGGTGACGGCATGTGCATCATATGACAGGAATATGTTGTCGACCCACCTAACTTGTACACTTGGCGAATGGGTAAAAAGATTCTTCTACCTTGCCCGATTTAGCTTTTCTTGTGGATGTGATAATCACTCCCAAAAAAGTGATGAAAACATAAGAGTTTGTCACATGAACTGAAAATAAAAAATTAAAGGTTTCACTCGATGGAAGATTTGAACCAAGGACCTTTCGTTCCGCAGCTGCTCACGTTAGCACGAGACCACGGCGCTCCTGCGGTCGCAGTGTCCTTAATGTTGCCTATGTTGCCATGAACTACTCAGTTTGTATATTTTGCTTATTTTTTCACAGTTCCACACAACTTCTTCCTGTTTTCCTAATTGATCTGTGTTCAGTTTTTCAAGGCCTATCCACTGTGCCAACTTATAACTAAATCTGAGGGGGGTGCGATGGGGAGGTTCCCTTGTAAGCAATGAAGTTTTATTGACATTTTCCACATTACCCTGTTGCAGTCTGACCAAGTTTCTACACATATTATACAGGTCTTCCAGATTAACTACCAACATTCCCTTGGTGAACTGTACTCCATCAATGCCTAAAACTGTGTAAATTCACGGGCACTACTTTCCTGTCAAATTCCTCTTGTACGTGTGTTATGCTTCGCCATACAAAGCAATGTGATGTGTCTGATAATAATATTCTGCTAGCAGTTCTACCAATCACAGTGCATTAACAGACCATTCTGGTCCCACATTTACACATACCAACATCCTGGTACCTTGCAGCACAATAACATGCAAATTAATCTGTAGTGTTGTTGACTGTGATTTAAGTGGTTCCACCCACTTAAGAGTGGTGCACCTTGCATTCGTACTACATTTGAGACTGTCTCCCCTGGTTGGAACATTGCACACCTCAGTTCAGCTGTATGCCACGTAAGGTCAATTTTGACATACTGTGTTATCAGAAAGTCCATTCCCAGGATTGTGCAGTAACTATCCCACACTCAGGGCACAACTCCTACACATTGCTAAAATGCTGCATCCCCACATGAAAATCTATCATTGCTGAAACCAAAGATTCCACATCACTGTCTTCAATACCACGTAAAATTTTTCATGTATGTAATATTTCCTAATCTGTTCAATTTGGGGTTTAAAATTATGCTAGACTGCAGTATAATTATTCTTTAAGTTTGCTAGAAAATTGCCAGTTCATATACGCAATTGAAGAGGGGAGATAGCAGTGGTCAGTGTGTAGTATACAAGGTGTGCAACTTTGCTTCTGCCATTTTTCCCCAATATTTGAGGCTTTAATGAAACAAATTGGTTGCACATGTAGTATTCAAAGTATTTTCCATCGCTGGCCATTACTTTCTCCCATCTTTTGGACAATGTAAGAATCCCGCGTCAAAAAAATTATTCATCTTTTGAAGCGTTCCATGAATCGATCCAATTTGTGACTTCTTCATGAGACCAGAAGTGTTGGTCAGCCAGGCCATGTGCTATTGATCTAAAACAGGTGATAGAGGGAGCAATGTCTGGAGAATATGGCAGGTGGGGTAGGACTTTCCATTGTAACATTTCCAAGTACATTTTGACCTCCTTTGTAATGGGTCGAGCATTGCCGTGCTGCAAAATCACTTTATTGTGCATCTTGCTGTATTGCAGCTGTTTCTCTTTTAATTCTCTGCTCAAACGCATTAATTGCGTTCAGTAATGAGCACCTGTGGTTGTTTCACTTGGTTTTAACACCTCATAGTACACGACGCCGAGCTGGTCCCACCAAATGCAGAGCATGATCTTGGGGCCGTGAATATTCGATTTGGCCATCGACGTGGAAGCATGGCCGGGATATTCCAATGATTTTTTGCGTTTAGGGTTACCGTAATGAACACAATGAGATGCAGAAATCCATTCCGTTTTTTGCCTCTGAAGCAACTGTTCAGAAACACACAAATGCTATTCAATGTCTTAGTTTCAGCTCTCACAGGACCCAAGTTCCTTCTTTCTGAATCATGCCCATAGCCTTGAGACATTTTGAAATGGCTTGCTGTGTCACTCCCACTAATTGTGCCAATTCTTCTTGAGTTTGACGTGAGTCTTCACTCAGCAATGTCTCCAATTCTGCATCTTCGAAAACATTCTCTCTTCCATCACTATGCTGGTCTACGACGTTAAAATCACCGCTTTTGAAGCATTGAAACCACTCAAGACACATTCTTCCACTAATAGCGTCTTTATCATATGTACTTCTGAGCATTCCATGAGACTCAGCCGCTGTTTTCTTCATATTGAAACAAAACAGTACCACCTCCCGCAAATGACGAGAATGAATGAGGCTCATAAACTGACATTTTCAGTCAAGAACAACTTTATGATGCCGACACAAATAGACTAATGTTTGAATAAGGTTATGTTGATGGAGATCCAAGCTAACTGCCTGACATCTGCAATCTGTTTCTATCGACTGCTACTTACCGTTGTCGCCACCTATCGGCAAATGGTGGAAGCAAGTTTTACACCTAGTATTATTATTATTATTATTATTATTATTATTTTACTGTCAGTGGAAGTCCATATTTGCCTTCATTTACCCCTCGAGCGGGCGTGCCTCTGTATAATGTGCATCAGTCACAAATAACATTGTCTTCTTCCATTTTGTTAAATGTTTTAAAAGTGTGAGCCTGTACCTATTCCTTCGTTATTGCTTCAGCTAATACAGTGATACGTCCAAATGAAGAGAAGTAATAGAAAATAAACATCGAGCTAGGGGGGAAAAAATATTCGATCTGTGCAAAAAACTGACCCAGATTCCGAGCTAGCAGCACAGTTCCACAATGAGGCAGTCGTCGATGAGATAATTAGGAATCAGCTGGAAGCTGATGCAACTGCACTATTTAATGCATAGTTGTTCATTACAGTGGGGTAATACGTGTCAGTGGCAACAGAGTGATGTAATGGAAGTTCATTTTATTATTGGTTAATCAATCTGATTTAGCTTATATAATGTATTTGTATTTCATCATTGTTTAATTAAACTAAGATTAAACTGTGATGTTGCTCATACGTGTTTAGCTTGATAACATAAAGGCATCTATTCTTTACATGTGTACAAAGTATGTCACACACCCTCTTGTATTGTAAAACGCAGCATGCCTGTTTGGGGGTTAAATATATAAAATGTAAAGCACTAGATTAAAGGAATACAGCAGGCTGTAAATGACATCTGAAGTATTGTTAAGTGTCCTTTGAGAGACAGATGTTAGCTGTATACCAATACCATGACACCAAATGAGAGTAATTCTTTTGATAACTTGCAGATGACGGAAGTTCTGAAAGCTGGTGTGCTTTCAGATGAAATTGATCTAGGAGCATTGGCGCACAATGCTGCAGAACAAGCAGAGGAATTTGTCCGAAAAGTATGGGAAGCATCATGGAAAGTATGCCACTTCAGAAATTTACCCCAATGGCTACAGGACAATGACTATTTACATGCTGGACATAGGCCACCCTTGCCAAGTTTTTATGCGTGCTTCAAGAGCATATTTCGCATTCATACAGAGACTGGAAACATCTGGACACATTTATTGGGCAAGTAAACATTATTTTTGCTTAAAAAGATGAGCAACCTACTGAATGAGATTCTTTCATTTAACTTTTGTTCCTTGGTATTTTATTCATAGGATCTGCAATCTCATTTTAATGTATTGAACTTGGGGCAACAGAGACTTATGTATTGAGGGTAAAGTCATGGAGTGGGAATAGCTTGCAGGTTATAAATTCTGAGATGAGAGTACATTGATAAAAGGAATAGGTATGAAAAGGTTTTCCATGCTCCCCTGTATCACTTACCATGCTTTATTTTTTGGTGCTTCTAGGTGGTACATAAGTCATGCTCAATTTGAAACCCATCAGAACATGCCTTTGCACCATGGAGTTTACGCATGCGCGCGCATGTGCGTGTGCGTGTGTGTGTGTGTGTGTGTGTGTGTGTGTGTGTGTGTGTGTGTGTGTTTTCGGGGGGAGGGGGGTGGTGATAGTCCTCGAATGGTTGTTCTGAAAATGCTAAATGTGTTAGTCTTGTGGCATTCTACATGTAGGCCATTGTAAAATTAAAATTTCCTCTATATTCAGTTAACTTTAGATTTGTTTCTATTTCATTCAGTTGTGATCAGCATTTCTATGGAATTATAAGTTGATGTGTGCAATCTCTTGGAAATGTAATTTACAACCGAAGGCAAGTTAATAACTGATGTGAGCTTCTGTATTTGAAATGCGAGGGTCATTCAATCATTAAAGAGACAAATTGCTCTGGGGAAAAAGCTGTTAGTAGGGAAGTTTGGTACTGTTATGGCTTTAAGTTGGCATCACTGGGATGAGCCCTGATCAGCTGATATATCAACAGTTTTGTTTATAACCTCAAAACTACATTTCGAGATGGCGAGTCCACTTGAAACGTCAACATTAGTTGAACAGCGTTCTGTTGTTTGTTTTTTACTTGCAGAAGGCGAGAAACCAGTGAATATATACTATAGAATGTCTAAAGTATATGGTGAAGGTTGTAGGAATCATGTAAATTTTTACAAGTCGGTAGAACAGTTCAAAAAATGGCTACACCTCAGTGACTGACGAACACCGTTCTGACCAACCAGTTGCATTTTCAACTCCCTCACTTGAAAGTTGAATTGATGATTTTACGGGTGTCCTCGATAGTTCATAAATTTTGTCTAAAAAAAATCAACAAGATATTAGACCCAACCTAACAATTGTCATTCCTTTCCTACTTGCTTTTTTGATAATGTTAGTAAAAACATATTCCCATAACAGAATTTGTTCATGCATTAAAATTATCAACTTCAGATTGATCTCAGGATGTAAGATGTCATTCAGTATTGTCTTGGAAAGTAGATCTCATCAATAATAAGATCAAAACTAGAAATAGTGGATGCATACTTAATGGAAAGAACATTTGTGCAATACGGTATCCCTCTTCCATTTTCTCAGGCTGGTGGACTAAAATCAGTACATTGTGTTTAAACAAAAACTATTGAGGAAAAATTTAAAACAAAAATTTAGTGCACAACTGATAAAAAGTTGTTCCAGTGAGTGTTGGATAACAATGGTAATCCCCTTAAAAATCTATTTTCACTAAAGCTTCATTTGTATTTGTATTGGAGAGCTGACTGGGAAAGTCCATGGAGTTTGGACACATCCTTAATCCAATGCCGTTCCTTGATTGTGGTAGATAACTGTCGCATTTTATAAAATTTCTTTACACCGGTGTCTTTATAGTGTGGCATTTGATTTAGAATTATAACTTTGTTTAATTTAAATGGAATTGAACAAACTCGTTTTTACACAGTATTTGTACTTTCAGGTTGTGTTGCATTTATTGGGGTAGCCACATACTTTCTTACGCGACCTTCAGAGGAAGTTCCGCTTCAAGAAAAACTTGTATTTGCTGCGTACTTTGCTGGTGCTATAGTCTGCCTTGGAATGTCATCTGCATTTCATACTGTGCACTGCCACTCAGAGTGTGTGGGGAAGCTATTTAGCAAGTATGTATATGCTGATAACCAGGTACATACTTCATTTTAACATTATCAGTTGACAGAATGCTGCTACTTGTCTATGTTATTAAAATAATTTAATACAAAAGTTCAAAAACACTGACTTTAATTAAGGAAAGAAACTATCCAACAGAACCTAGATTTTATAAGTATAATATTTTGTTCGTGGTGCACATTCCTAGAAACAAAACCATTGATTCCTTAAAAATATTAGGTAATTATGATACTCTTTGGTCATAAAGAAATGAAAATATACTTTACTTAATTGTTTTTTCCCCCCTCTCCCTAGGCTCGATTATTGTGGCATTGCAATGCTAATAATGGGATCATTTGTTCCCTGGTTGTATTACGGCTTCTACTGTGATTTCCAGCCCAAACTAATCTACTTGAGTGTCGTCATTGGACTGGGTGTAACATCCATTGTAGTATCCCTATGGGATAGATTTAGTGAACCTAAATACAGATCTTTACGTGCAGGTAAGTGTACTGCAGTCAGATTTGAAAGATGAATATTTTTTTTTTAAAAAAATCAGACTTTTGAATAGACATCTTTTTCCTTCTTGATGTTAGGGTTCCTTTAAAATGTATTTGTAAGTGCGTGAATTTTTTTAGATGATGATCTGTAATTTATGGAAAGAACACCATTGTTACAGGTGTATTTATGGGCTTTGGATTGAGTGGAGTTGTTCCTGCTGTCCATTACGCTGTCTCTGAAGGATGGTTTAATGCAATTGCTCAAGCATCATTAGGGTGGTTGATACTTATGGGATGTTTATATATCTTGGGAGCTATGTTTTATGCTCTGAGGGTACCAGAAAGATTCTTTCCAGGAAAATGTGATATTTGGGTAAGCAAATCGTCATTTAATAAGTATTCAGTGACAGTTATTGACTAAATTGAAGTAAGTTAACTTTTTCCCCACAAAGCTTGTGTTCCTGTTGATTTTTTAAATAAGTTGAGAAAATTCTGCTGGGTTGCATAATTGCACCATGCATTTATTTACTTTTCAGACTAGAGTTGTTTGAACATACAATTTTTTTTTAATTACAGGGAAGTATATTATATCAGTGAGATGCTTGGTATTGCTTATCTTTAATAATGTCTTATATTCAGTTTGGTATTGCCCAAAGCATGTTGGAAATTATGTGCAGAGTTCAGTCAGTTCCTTGTTTCTGTTTTTATTGCCAGTATAGCCACAAATCCACTTTCACACCTATATGCCGCTGTGAAAAGAATCACTATTCCCATATATATATATATATATATATATATATATATATATATATATATATATATATATATATAGACACACACTTGATACCACTATTTATCCTAAATTTGACTCGTTCTGTTTTAGAGAAATCTGTTACCAGTATGTCATCTTCATGTAGTTGAAGAAATCTTGCTTTGACTTGAACTTCACTATCTGAAAATTTTCTTTCATTTACTGAAAATGCTCTTAAAACTCAGGCATTTACTAGTCGATTCTGCACTTCAGGAAAATAGCTACTTATACAATTTATTATTGATAATTGCTGCTGTATTTCATGTGTCAAGGAGCAGTTTCACCATTAGTGTTAAGCATCACTATCAGTTCTGGTAACAGCAAAATGTCTTTACCTTCAGACCTGCACTGGTAAAGCTCCAGTCTGTGAAGGAAATTGGCAACTTCATTTTGTGCTGTCAGAATATTCACACGATTCATTGCAAGCTGATGTTATGCTTGTTTATTTCTGCTGAGAAAGCTGCTAGATGTGCCGTTCTGAAAATACATAAATAAATAAATATACTGCATAGAAAAATGTTTCTTGTCAAACAATCAGGTAGAAGTGTTCCCTGCAGAGCATCATAATCTATAATCAAGTGGCTGAACATTGCATTTGGAGCAATTTCATTCACCCATGTATCGAATCCAGAGTGAACACCGAGTGTGGAAGGTGTTAAGTCTGTACATTCACCTACCAAGTTTGGTGTGCACATCTCATTTCTCAACAAAATTCTTCACTGATTGGAAAACACCGTCACTGCGTGTAGTATTGTCTTAGTGATTCTGACAAGTATTCTGCTTTCAGGTTGTTGTCTGTTGTGTATCAAGCATCTGGAAACAAGATACATCAGCCAATTCATCTAACTACAGTGCTGTGTGCAAAATATCCAAACTCTGGTCCTCGATACACCTTCTAATTGTGTTGTTAGAAATTGAAATCTTATTTCTTTTCCACATTTGTTTTCCTAGCTGACTGACAGCTAGTAAAAAAGATTTGATGAGAGCTACTTCTGGTGTATTATGTTTCTTGGTTTTAGAAATTCAAAGATCAATTTGGTATTAAGTTTAAGGACCAGCTACTGTATAGACTGGGAATAATTGCCAGATGAATCCATGTGTGAACATTTCAGTGCAGCTGCTTGGAGTTTGAAGAATTCAGTGCACTTTTTCCAATAAACTCTGCATGACTCTTTCAAAGTTGTTTTAAGTTGTTGGGTTTCATGCTCACTGTTCTTCGAACTTCACTGCACCAAACACTCTGGAGCTTTTCATTAGCTTTATCAACTACCATAGTAAAACCCCATTGCAGAAAAGCATCTTTGTATGTTTTTGTTTGTTTTTTCTTTTGCACGTGGTGTAGCCCCTGAAAGAAGAAAAATCTGTCAAAAGTATTAGCACTTATGAGCAGGAAGCAAATGATGCATTTTTGAAAAAAGAATATTGCAAAAATGTTACATTATTAGTCAATAATATAATGCACCTGATGTTTACTACTAATACACAATGAAAATCCTTGGTATACTTTGTATATATTGAACAGTTACGAACTAGTAAAGGAATCTCCAGTTCTCAGAAAGTGCAAAGTTCTTGCCAGACTCTCTTTGCAAGATATTGCAGCTGTGCAATTTATGTCCATTATTTGCAGTTCAGATAAAACAGAAGTTGAAACTCTTCGAGCAACATCAGATAAAAATTTTCAAGTTGTCCATTCTTGCCAGCAAGCAGTTTACTGAAAAATGATTTTTCCATAAATACCACAGCAGATAATTTTCCTTGTATAATGTAGTCTTCATTTTATGTGCAAAACGTGACATCCTCTCATGTTAAATATCCAGAAGTGAAATAGTCTCCCACTTAAGATCTCCAGAATGGTCAACTAGAAAGCAAGCACAATTTCAAAACGAGTTTGTACCTGGAATGTTAGATCACTGGTAAAAGTAGGAAAACTATAAAACCTTAAAAAGACAGAGGACAAAAAATATGAACTAGGTAGAAACTGCTGGGAAAAGATGAGATGGACCTGGAGAACTGTAGTCAAATGAATACATAATGTACTACTGAAGGGGACAAGTGAAAGGAATGCATGGAGTAAGAGTGTTTGATAGAGGAATTGTCTGTTGTGTGGGAAATGTAAACACTGCGAGTGACAATGCAATAGGTGTAAATCAGAAAGTAGTAGAAAATATGTATTAATTATCCAGGTCTGTATGCAATCTTCAGAATGTGAAGACCAGCTCATAGAGGACACATACAGCATAATAAAGTAATGGGTGATAGTAGAGGGTGCTGCAAAATTGTACTGGGTGATTGTAATGCCTTCGTGAGGAATGACAGAGGTGAACAGCTTCTTGAGTTCTGCAGGGAAAGACAGCTGGTAGTGGCAAATGCATGATTCAAAGCTCACAGGAGGGAGTGACATCTGGAAATCACTAGGGAATAAATATAGAAACGAAATTGATTTTATATTGGTAGAATAAAGTTACAGAAATAAAAATGAAAACAGCTGGAAAAGGCTACTGTCATGAAAAAGTGGTACAAAGAGAAAAGACTTGGGAAAGAAAGAATTACGGAAATGCTATTGCTTGAGCTTACTAACATGTTAAAAGACAAAGAAGGGCAGAAAAGTGTAAGATGTGTAAATGGAATAGGGCAAAAACAGTCATCGAATGCACAGGAAATTACTTTGAAGGTGGAGAAGATAAGGTAACCCTAAAACAAGAACAATTAATATGCAAGAAACATTTACCAAAGGCTGAATAACAAACTGTATAGAGAAACAGAGCACGCTAGGGAAAATGGCTAAAAAGAGTGGTATGGTGCCTTTGACAGGAGAGGAAGATAAGATACTTTACTGTGCACAGAGTAGATTACAACAGGGGCTCAGAAAACACCAGCAAGTGCTGCAATGGAAATTCTCAGTAAGGACAAAAATGTAGTATACAAAGATCATGAGGATATTCTGTAGAGATGTGAAGACTATTCAAAAGAACGATTTACACGTACTGCAAACTAACAATTCTTGGACCAGACTCCTTGAACTCTGTGAATGATGAGTAAGAAACAACAATCATAATGGAAAGAAGTAAAGAGTGCAATAGCAGCAGTGAAAAATAGTAAAGCAGTAGGTATAGATATGATACCAGGAGATGTACTAAAATGCTTGAACCAAGGAGGAAAAGAAATAATGAGCATATATAACGAAGTATGACAGTGCCGAATGGCCAGAGAACTTTTGACAGCATTGATTCCAGTACAAAAAAGCAGTGAACCAAGAAATGCATTGAACACAGGAAAATTAGCCTCATTTCACATGTAGCAGCCAAAGTTGTTAAAAACTATTTTAAGACTGAAAAAAGTAATGGATGAGAATCTAGCTGAAGAGCAATTTGGTTTTAAACGAAGTGCAAGCACAAGAGATGCAATAGGACGTGTGTGTGTGTGTGTGTGTGTGTGTGTGTGTGTGTGTTTGTTTTTGAGGGGGCAGTTTATGAAAAGGGGAAGAGACCTAAATCCCAAATCTGTGTTTTATATGCCTTGAAAAAGAATTCGATACTGTGGCTTGGGACAAGCTTACAACCATGAGGGAAGCGAGTAGACAGGAAAACCAGATGGCTTACAGACTAATTACATTTAAATCAAACAGCATCAGTGGAAGTCAGAGGAAATGTACCAACTGGAAATTTAGATTATAATGGTCATTTATGTTTATCTTTTGGTTGCTGCTCACACACATCACAGTTACAAATAACAAACTAACTTACATGCCAACTTTGTCTTATCAACTCAGGTATTCGTGTCCAACAGTAAATGAACATCAGTGCTGTAAATTAAGAATTCCTTACCAAATAGTTGACACTTGAATCAAATAAATTTCTGTCACTTGGGTCTATTTCTCCTCTAACAATCCAAAATAAGTTGTCATGGTACTACTCATGCATTCTACTCGGCACAGTGGGTGCTGAGAGCGACTATAAATGGGAAATGGAATTGAAATTGAATTTATTTGATCTTGTAGGATTACATGGCGTACAGTGAATGTACATGTAATATAGGACATTGTCAAAAATATAAAAACTGATTGTAATTTACAAATTTAATGTGAACAATACTCAACACTGTAAAATTCATTTTCCACCAGATACTCTTTTAAATTCTTTGAAAACTTAGTGTCATGTACATTGTCACACAGTTTTTTAAACAGACTTTTTAGTAATTTGATTACTTCTTAGTAATTTGTTGGGGTCCTCTTTCAAGCATTGTCAGTCGGTGGGGTATACTTCATATATCATTCTTCCTCTGTGTGTTGTGGGAGTGTACACTAGCATTTGTAGTCCACTCCGCACTATTTTGTGAGATATGTAGTATAGTTTTATATATTTACAAGGCGGAAAAAGTTACGATGCCTAGTCTTTCTGCATGTTTAAGAAGTATTTCTTCTTAATGATTCTGACTATTTTTGTTGTAATGTCAAAACCCTTTTTATTTCTTCAATGTTACAGTTTCCCTGCATTAGTGCTCCATACTGCAGGTATGGTTCAAAGAGTCAATGGTACGCTGTGCACAGAAACTGTTTGCATGCTGTGCTAAGTTTCTTACAGAGGCACTGACAATGCATTCTTGTTACATGTCACTAATGAAAAAAAAACAGTGCATGAGTTGAACTTAGTAGAGCCAGTAATCGGCGTGCTGCAGCAAACAAGCCCCTGCTGAGGTTGGTTGTCATTTCTAATTCCATCCCCCAGCGGGTTCGGAGGTAAGAATAGGCCCGAGGTATTGCTGTCTGTTGTAAGAGGCGACTAAAAGGAGTCTCACACGTTTGTCTTCGTGTTATGGTCCCCTGTAGGGTTTGACCTCCATTTTTCAAAATTTTACTGAAGAGCGAGCCAGTTGGGGAAGGGCGCCTTCCGTGGTGCATCGTGTCCATCGTGCATTGAGATCTGTAGCCCACTTTTTCGTCATGGCATTGCAGTCCCACTCATCCTACACCTCTTTAGCGAGGATACCTTTCTGGGTGTGTTTTCGTCCACCCACTATGCAGTGTCATTTTCTGTGCCGACAGAAACCATGGACTTCTTTGTACCTCATATCCAGCAAGGTAGCCAGTCCGTTGTGGTCAGGCCGCCATTTACCCTGTTGGTTGTAGCCCCTGACCCCACAGGGATCACTCTGCTGATGCCTGCGCCGTTAACTCCCCACATATGCTGAGGAGTAGGTGCCCGTCACCCTGGGGCATCGGGGCTCCCAGCAATGGCCATCCTGCCAGGTGGCCTTTGCTGCAGCTGAGTGGTGCCTGTGGGGAGAGCCCCTGGTCGGCGTGGGTGGCATCAGGCGGATGACACACCATGAAACGTAGTACATTATCTCTTGCTGGTGGTATGCCTGCTAGCAGTCTCTAAGCATAGTGTAACTTTAATGCTAAGAAATATGACCCCAAGTTGTTCCCCTCCCTCACTACATCATGGGAGGAATGCCAGGCCAAGGATGGCAGCGAAGCTTATTCATCCTGGTACCTCACATGTACGAGAGTTGATGGGGAATCTTTCTTGTCAATGAAATCTCAGTTTTTTGTGGAACATTTGGAGGACAAATTTGGGGAGGTGGAGGGCTTGTCCAAAATGCACTGTGGGTTGGCTTTGACAAAAACTGCATCCTCTGCCCAGTCATGGGCATTACTCGCTTGTGGCAAGTTGGGAGATGTTTCTGTTACCATCACACCTCATAGGAGCTTAAATATGGTACTTCTGCAGTCCGATGATGAGTTGCACGCCAATTTAGAGCAGTGAGGTGTTCATTTCGTCCGGCGCATCCATCGGGGTCCGAGGGTAACAAAGTTGCCACCGGTGCCTTCATCTTTGCCTTCGAGGGTGACACATGGCCCGAGAAGGTCGAGGTGATGGTTTACCACTGTGACATCAAGCCATATATCCCTCCCCCAATGCGGTGCTTTAAGTGCTGGAAGTTCGGCCATATGTCTTCCCGCTGTACTTCGCCCCACCTGTCGAAATTGTGGACGTCCATCACATCCCAATACTCCATGCACCCTGCCTCCCATCTGTGTCAACTGTGGAGAGAATCATTCACCTTGCTCACCAGACTGCTGGATTTTAGAGAAAGAGAGGAAAATGATGGAATATAAGACCCTGGACTGACTGACCTACACTGAGGATAAGAGGAAATTTTGGCACCTACATCCTGTCGCTATGACCACCTCATATGCCTCTGCTACGAGAACAGTTCTCGCCCCATCAGTTCCTCGAATTCCTGTTGCCTCTCAGAACCGGGAGACTACACCTGCTCTCTTGATGGTGGGGGGCACTTCCCTCCTTGTTGCTCTCGCCCCATCTACTTCGGGAGCAACCCCCCCCCCCCCCCTCCCCAACCATCAGGAATTTCAGTCCCCACTTCTGAGCCAGAGAAGCATAAGGCTTCTTTGGTTCCTCTCACTAGGAAGGTGCCCTTTGGGTCACTCTCTTCCCAGGTTTCTGCTAGTGGGAAAGATGACAGCTGCCAGTGGCTGAAGAGCCCAAAAGCAGCTGGTTGTAGGGCTTCACACTCATCCTCAGTCCTGCACACTGCTTCAGTGAAGTCCTCCCAGCCAGGGAAACCCAAGCAACAGTGCGAGAAATCGAAAAAAGAAGACCCCTAAGAACAAGGAACTTGCAAGCTCTGCGTCTGAGGATGGGGTGGAGATTCTGGCATCCACTGAGGACCTGGATTTCGTCGGACCCTCAGTAACAATGGACATAGACTGCTCAGGCAAAAATTCAGTGGCAGCAGGTGACCCAGAGGTGTAAACTGCCTCATTGAATGTTCCATGCTTTCCCAGTCTCATGATGATGTCATCCTCCAGTGGAATTGCAGCAGTTTTTTCCACCGCTTGGCTGAGGTACGGCAACTGTTAACTTTACACCTGCTTTCTGCATTGCCCTCCAGGAAACCTGGTTCCCGGCAATGCGGACACGTGTCTTCTGCAGCTATAAGGGGTATTACAGGAACTGTAGCAACTATAATAGTGTTAGGTGGAATTTGTGTTTATGTCCTAACACAGTCTGTAGTGAACCGTGCCCCTTCGAACCCCTCTTGAAGCTGTGGCTGTCAGAATAGACGACACGGGAAATAACGGTCTGCAGTGTATATCTTCCTCCAGATGGTGCAGTATCCCTCAATATATTAGCTGCATGGATTGATCAACTCCCTAAACTTTTCCTACTTTTGGGAGATTTTAATGCTCATAACCCCCTTGTGGGGTGGTACCGTGCTTACTGGCCGAGGAAGAGATGTCGAAACTATACTGTCACAATTCCTCTGCCTCTTAAATACTGGGCCCACCACACATTTCATGGTGGCTCATGGTAGTTACTCATCCATCGATTTATCAATTTGCAGCCCAGAACTTCTCCCATCTATCCACTGGAGAGCACATTACGACCTGTGTGGTAGTGACCACTTCCACATCTTCCTGTCGCTGTCCCGGTGTCAGACGCACGAACGCCTACCCAGATGGGCCCTAAACAAGGCAGACTTCGAAACTTTCACCTCTGATGTCACCATTGACTCTGCGCCACATGGTAACATTGATGTGATGGTTGAGCAGGTGACTACCACAATCGTTTCTATGGCAGAAAATGCATTCCCTCACTCTTTAGGGTGCCCCCGGCAAAAGACTCCCTTGGTGGTCACTGGATGTCGCTGAGGCAATTACAGTGTGTTGGCGAGCTCTACAGCAACATAAACGACACCCTTCCCTAGAACATCTGATAGCCTTTAAGCAGCTCCTTGACCGTGTACGCCAGCTTATAAAGTGATGGAAACAGGAGTGTTTGGAGAGGTACGTGTCAACCATTGGGCGCCGTACGTCACCTTCCCAAGTCTGGACGAAGATCAGACGTCTTTTTGGGTACCAGACCCCAACAGGTGTCCCTGGCGTTACCATCAGCGGTGTGCAATGTACTGATGCAAATGTGATTTCTGAGCACTCTGCTGAGCACTATGCTCGATCCTCTGCATCGGAGAACTACCCCCCCCCCGCCTTTCGCACCCACAAACGGCGGATGGGAACTCCTCTCGTTCACTACATGCCACAATGAACCCTATAACGTCCCGTTTACAGAGTGGGAGCTCTTTACAGAGTGGGAGCTCCTCAGTGCACTTGCACATTGCCCCGACACAGCTCCTGGGCTGGGTCGGATCCACAGTCAGATGATTAAACATCTCTCATCTACCTACAAGCACCCTCTCCTCGTCATCTTCAAGCGGATCTGGTGCGATGGCGTCTTTCCATCGCAGTGGCAGGAGAGTACCATCGTCCCGGTGCTCAAACCCGGCAAAAACTCATTTGATGTGAATAGCTAACGGCCCATCAGCCTCACAACGTTGTTTGTATGCTCCTGGAACATGTGTGTCGGCAGTTGGGTTGGGTCCTTGAGTCATGTGGCATACTGGCTCCATGTCAGTGGTGCTCTACCACTGATAACCTTGTATCCCTCTAGTCTGCTAGCCGAGCAGCCTTTTCCAGACGGCAACACCTTGTTGCTGTCTTTTTTTATCTATGCAAAGCGTATGACACCACCTAGCTACATCATATCCTTGCCATGTTATATGAGTGGGGTCTCGGAGGCCTGCTTCAGATTTTTATCCAGAATTGCCTGTTGCTCAGTACTTTCCGTGTC